>NC_053496.1:163401869-163723369 GCF_905171775.1 Rana temporaria | reverse complement strand
TGTCAGGTATGACTGCCCCCCCCCCATGATGCAGACATCACAAGGGGCACATGCACGACTAACATCCTCCTGTCTTTTCCCTTCCAGGTGACTCTGCATATGCCCTGGGACCTCACATGATGACCCCATTTCGTAACCCTCAAACACCAGGAGAGGAAAGATATAACGAAGCCCATGCACGTACCCGTGCGGTGGTGGAGCGCACATTTGGCATCCTTAAATCTCGATTCAGATGTCTGGATAAATCAGGGGGGACCCTGTTGTATTCACCCAACTTTGTGTGCCAAATCATCGGGGCATGTTGTATTCTCCACAATTTTGCTGAGAGAAGGGGCATGCACATTGAGCTACGCAATGACCTTACCCCCCGAACCACGCAACCCCCCCCCAATAAACACTACCGGATCTTCTGAGGGAAGAGCAATCCGGAATGGTCTTGTGGAACGTCTCTATGCACATTAAACACACCCTGATATTGTCACAAGTATAATGCATGTATGCACACCACTGTGGTCCCTAGCACACACACGACACATGCACCCCAAATTGGATTAGACCCAACAATACCCCATGGTATTAGGGAGCAGCAACGCCGCGTCAAGGCTCCAATTATGTTGCTGTCCATTCATACACCTTTCACATGGCAGAGGGTGACACCCCTTTTCCAGCAGGAGTGCCACCCCCCCCCCCCATTCACACACCAGTCACACTGTAGTATACACTCCTCACCGTGTGTAGGGACTACAAATAAATATAAAAGCTCATATTCTGAGCATCTAACAAAAAAAATAAAACTCATATTCTGAGCATATAATAATTGTTCAAATTATCTAATTTTTTTTATTTCTTCTTTGGGCCAAGGGTGCCCCGGCTCCGGCTCCTCAATCTCCGTGGTGCGGAGGAGGCATGGGGTGGGGATGGAGGGGGGGAGGAGCAGCAACCCCTACTTCCAGACTCCTCGCAGGTGGTGGCTGCATGCCCTCCATGGCGTTGGCCAGGCGGGCGAGGATGGTGTTGGTCTGGGCCAACATCCGCATTTGGCGGGTGGTGGTGTTCCGCTGATGACGGCGGGTAACTCTCCCCTCCTCCCGCACTGCAGCGGTGTTGGCCTGCACAGCAGCGGTGTTGGCCTCCACCGCAGCTGCCATCCTGCTTAATAAAGCGGGGGCGTTCTGCTGAGCCACCAAGCAGGTGACTATGGCCTTGCAGTTGCCACTTATTTCATCCAGGCTCTGTGAGACATGTTTGTCCCGGTCTGCATGCAGGGTGAGGGCATGCTGCACAGAGGTGGAGGTGGATGCCATGCTGTCCGCCAGACATCTAACATCTCCCACCATGGCCCCTATATGGCGGCTCTGCAGGGCCTGCTCCTCCAGCAGACCGTCACGGAGGCTGGAGGGTATATGCCTGGTTTTGGACACAGCCTTCCTGGGAGGAGAGGCTCGGGCACGGACAGAGGGAGAAGGGGAGGGGTCCACAATGGAGGGGCTTGCCCTGGAGGGGCTTGCCCTGGAGGGGGATGACGTGCTGGCCGGGGGGGTGGTGGGTTGATCAGGGATGGTGGTATCCTCCTGGAGGGAGCCAGAGTCGAAAGATTTTGCTGGTGCAACACACTGCTCACATGTTCACTTCTACCCCCTCCCATGATGCACAGCAGATATGAAACAAAAATAATAGTTCCATCTTCACTTCTACCCACAAATATGTTCACTTCTACCCCCTCCCATGATGCACAGCAGATATGAAACAAAAATAACTTACCAGTCCCCAAGTTGCCAACAGTGGAGTCGTACCCTGCAAGTCCCTCCACCTGCTCCTGCACTAAACTTTGGGCAATAAGCTCCTCCTCATGATTTAGGCGGATCTTACATCGTGGTCCACCTCCCGTGCCACCGGTATATTTTCTGATAAGAGCCAGTTTATCCCGGACCCTGCGCCTCATATCATTTAGTTTTTTCTGGATGTCATCCCAGGAACGATCTTCATTACCCAGGGCATTGATGTCCAGGGTTATGGCTTCATAGATAGCCCTCCTTTGGGCAACGGTGGTGTTTGACCGCTGGGCACCATATAGGACTTCTTTATGTTGCTGGAGTGCAGCAATTAGGATGTCCATCTCCGCAGCCACGAAGTTGGCCTTTCTTTTTTTAGTTCCTTTGGGAGGTGCCATCTCTTCAAAATGGGCTGAATTTCCTTGCTCAGGGGGGGTTGGAAAAAGCAGGATGAAATTCAGCAAAGAACCTGCGCAAGTCTGCTCCTATTTATTTGCTCAGTGCAAGCAGCTGAGCAGGATTTGCCCTGAAAGTATGCTAGGCGCAGTTTGACGCATGCGCAGACGGAAGCGCCATAACTGCGCATGCGCGCGCACGGCGCAAACCTCTGCTGAGCCGAAAAATGCTCATTTACATAGGGGCACACCCACTTTCACTTGCGCGGCCTTGCGCCCTCAGCTTTGCCTTAAACAGGAGCAAATTAACTGAACAAACGATTCCTGAATCAGGTGGCAATTTGGCTAATTTGCCCCAGCGCAGAGAAATTCAGCTGAGCAGCTCATGTGTAAGTAATGGGCAAATCTACCTGAATCTGGGCCACAGACTGTAAGTCCAGCAAAGTAAGCCTCAATGACCCATTGCTCATCGATCCATATGATTTTCCTCACTCTACTGAAAAGTGTGTTTTTGCCCTGACAAGAATTGAGGGAGATCTCCCCAATAGGAAACCGAAGCTCCCCAAAACAAGAGAAATAGTCTTGCCTTAGAGCCAGTTCACACTGGGGCAACACGACTTTGTGCGCGACTTTGCGAGGCGACTTGGACACGACTTGAGCGTGAACCACAGCACGACTTGGAGTAACTTACAACGTGACTTGAAGTCGCCTCCAGGAGGGGGAACTCCACACCAAATTTTAAATAAAAAACCGGCATGGGTTCCCCCTCCAAGAGCATACCAGGCCCTTAGGTCTGGTATGGATTTTAAGGGGAACCCCTACCCCGACCCTTATCCGAGCATGCAGCCCGGTCGGGAAAGGGGGTGGGGACGAGTGAGCACCCCCCCTCCTGAACCATACCAGACCGCATGCCCTCAACATGGGGGGTAGGTGCTTTGGGGCAGGGGGGCACCCTATGGTTTCCTTAGTCACTGGGCCACCCATTTGACTCTAGTGACCATCTTAGGTGTGGCAGAGTCTATTTAAGACCTGGTCCCTGCTTTATGTGAGTGGGTAGAGTAGGGAAAGGCACTGTCTGTTAGGGACTGTAGTACCGATAGGGAAAGGGTTCTGACAAGGAGGGGTTTATCTCTCCGGATAACTTTCTAATTGGGCATGATATGGCCAGGCAAAATTCTGTCCCCTCTCATCAGACGCTGTTGGTTTGGAACCTGCTTTTTCACGTCATTAGAACAGTAAGTGTGCCCGACTGGGTAGCTGTCCCACCGGGTTTGTTGTGAACTGTTGCTGTATCACTTCAATACACGTTTTCCATTTCACTGACTGTGAAATATTGACGACGCACCACGCTGCACCCCACCTACATCCTCCCTAAAATAAAAAAAAAACAGCAGAGATGACGGGGACCCCTCATAATGAGCACAGAAGGTGTAAAGACATGGGGCCATATTCTTAAACAAGTTACGCCGGTGTGTATCTACAGATACACCGGCGTAAATCAAATTTCCCGCCGGCGTATCATTATTTTGTATTCACAAAACAAGATACGCCGGATTTAGGCTAGGATTCGACTAGTGTAAGACACTTACACTGTCGGATCCTAAATGTAATTCGCCGCCGGCCGCTAGGTGGCGTTTACGTTCAGGTCTCATTTGTTTATGCAAATGAGCCTGATACGCCGATTCCCGAACGTAATCGCGTTGCGTAACCGTCGCTAACGTCGTTTGCGTAAGCGTAAGGTTACCCCTGCTATATTAGGGGTAACCTTACGCCAGTCCCACGTATGCCATGTTAAGTATGGCGTCGGGTCCGCGTCGTCTTTTCCCGTCGGGTACGTCGTTTTACTAAGTCGTTCTTGAATACGACTTTACGTCAATGACGCACACGTCGGCGTCATTGACATTTTCCGCCGAGAACTGGAGCATGCGCACTGGGCTATTTTTAGCCCGGCGCATGCGCAGTTCGCTCGAAACGGGGGCGCACTTAATTTAAATACAAGCCACCCCCTTGGAGTTACGCGGGGATACACCGGGCCAATTACACTACGCCGCCCCAAACTACGGAGCAAGTGTTTGGGGAATACAGCACTTGCTCCTGTAAGTTGGGGCGGCGTAGTGTAAATGGCTTACGCGACGCCCGCCATCTACGGGAATATGGCCCTAGGAGACTTACCTCTGAGATCTCACCAATAAAGCCCTCAAGAGATAGAAGAGTCTGTCAGGTGGTTTGGGATTTAGGACATTGTGGTCCTCAGAGGTTCAAGGGGTTCCATCACAAAGGGCTGATTAATGGTCCCTAGGGAAACTTGGGGTGTCCGCCAAAAAGAAATAAAGGAATTTGAAGAATCTTTTTACTGTAGCAAGTTGACTTAAATATGGTGATGGGGAAAAAAAGGGAAAATAACTTACATCTGTGGAGGCTGAGGTCACCTGAGGTAAACCTTCCGTAGCTGAAGTTGGGGAAAACCCCCATCCCCATGCAGGATATAAGGGGTCGCTCTCAATGCTATGGAGATCCCAATCCTGGATCCTGCTGTAGGAGTTTTTAGGCAAGTGTTAAACTTTCTGGGCCGGATTCAAGTAGATTCACGCATTTATTACGGAGGCGCAGGGCAACGATTTTGCCCTGCGCCCCCGCAATTTTTCTGCGCTGCCCTCGATTCACGGAGCAGAAGCTCCGTAAATTGCGTGGGCGCGCCGGCAAAATGCCCGGCGCAAGCGCGCGCAATTTAAATGATCCCGTAGGGCGGGAATCATTTAAATTAGGCGCGTTCCCGCGCCGAGCGCAGAGCGCATGCTCCGTCGGGAAACTTTCCCGACGTGCATTGCGGCAAATGACGTCGCAAGGACGTCATTTGCTTCAAAGTGAACGTGAATGGCGTCCAGCGCCATTCACGATTCACTTACGCAAACTACGTAAATTTTAAATTTCGCGACGCGGGAACGACGGGTATACGTAACATTGGCTGCCCCTGCTAATAGCAGGGGCAGCCTTACGCAAAAACCGCTGTACGGAAACAACGTAAATTGCGTACGCAGGGCTCGCGCAACGTTGTGAATCGGTGTTAGTATGCAATTTGCATACTATACGTTGAGCACAACGGGAACGCCACCTAGCGGCCATCGCAAGAATGCAGCCTAAGATATGCGGGCATAAGAGCCTTATGCCACGCATATCTTAGGCTGTAGTCGGCGTAACGAGCTCTCTGAATCAGGAGAACTCATTACGCCGGGGCAAGTAAGCAATTGCGCTGCGTAACTATGGTTACGCAGGCGCAATTGCTCTCTGAATCTGGGCCATGGAGACTTAGCTCTGAGATCTCACCAATAAAGCCCTTGAGAGATAGAAGAGTCTGTCAGGTGGTTTGGGATTTAGGACATTGTGGTCCTCAGAGGTTCAAGGGGTTCCATCACAAAGGGCTGATTAATGGTCCCTAGGGAAACTTGGGGTGTCTGCCAAAAAGAAATAAAGGAATTTGAAGAATCTTTTTACTGTAGCAAGTTGACTTAAATATGGTGATGAAAAAAAAAAAAAAGGGAAAATAACTTACATCTGTGGAGGCTGAGGTCACCTGAGGTAAACCTTCCGTAGCTGAAGTTGGGGAAAACCCCCATCCCCATGCAGGATATAAGGGGTCGCTCTCAATGCTATGGAGATCCCAATCCTGGATCCTGCTGTAGGAGTTTTTAGGCGAGTGTTAAACTTTCTGTCTTAGAAAAGGTCTACAAAAAAGCCCATTGGTGGTGTAAGGATGGGTCGGAGTCATCTGGTTTAAGTAAATGAGATGAAACCAGCCTATCCTTAACCTCCTCCCGCATGCCGTAGAGACAGATGACACCGGGCAGGATCCCCTCTCGTTCTGGGACAACATCATATGACGTCGCCCCAGTCTCAGCATGGCTCTTGACCCATGTGATTGGCTGCATCCAATCACAGTAGATCACATGGAAATGCCGCTTATCGGCTCTCCTCGCCTCACACTGACAGATTGTGAGGCGAGGAGAACCGATCAACGACATTTCCTCACAGGGGAGACCTGTACGGATAATCAGGGCACTGATTATCTGTGCAGCCCCAACAGTGCCCATCAGTGATGCCACCATCAGTGATGCCAGTCAGTGCTGCTTTTCAATGCCCATCAGTGCCTGCTCATCAGAGCCACCCATCAGTGCCACCTATCAGTGTCCATCAGTGCTGCCTCATCAGCGCACACCAGTGAAGGAGAAAAATTACTTATTTACAACATTTTCTGATAGAAATGTAGCGCCCCCATACTTTCAGTATGGGCACTACGCTAAAGTTAGTGGGGAATGGGAGAGTTACCTTGCTCCCCTTCACTATTTGTTTAAATTTTGGGACTTCTGTCATTCCAGAAATGTCCACTGGGTCAATCTGTGGTCCAGGGATGCAATGTCATCCCTGGGCCAGCAGTTGGCGCCAGAGGGGTTCTGGCAGAGTAAGTTTCTCCAGCAGCCAATCAGAGGAGTTTTACCCTCGCGGGGCATGCTGGAGAGGAGTATATCTGTGACAGGTGTCATGTGTTCTAAAATCTTCGCGGGGTCCCAGTTCCAGGTGCGGCATCCACCTTCAGGGTGCGCGCATCCATGGACCCCGCCGGCGTGGCCCACCTGGCCATAATTGCAGACTACTTGGGACCTCACCCGGAGGTACAAGGGGACTCCAGTGACTGGCTGGGTTCCTGATTCTATTGAAAGGATCCCAGGCTGGGTGCCGTTCGATTGGGGAGTCGGTTTGAGGAGGACCCGGAGGCAGGTCATCCAACAGAGCCTGAACAAACCAATTGGGGATCCGGTGACCAGAGTACTGACAGGTATGTTTGCTGTCATCTGGTGACCAATGCAGAAATCTACTGGGAGGATTCGCTCCATCTGCCTATCTAGCTCAGTTATTGTAATTGGCCTGTGGCAGAGGCCCGAGCCGGGCCTGTGAGAGTGGCCTGTTCCTCCCAGAAATCCTAAGTGACATCTCGGCTGCCAGGCCTATAGAGACGGGTCTGTCCGGGGGCACTTCACCCACTCAGTTGGAGTGGCGACGAGTTACAAATTGGTACTATGCAGAGCAGTACTGTCTGCTCTATCTAATATCCAGGCCTGATACTGCAAGGTTCTTCCTCTCTCTCTAGTCATTAACTTTGTCCTTCCCATTTGATGTTGATGTTGGCTGTGTTGGACCTGGAAAATAAAGCATTGGAAAAACCCTTTATTCACTGTCTGGACCTTCGCTCACTGTTTGTTTCTACAATTGCACCCTTAGACAACGCCAGGGTAACTTAATAGGCCGATCCCCAAATTCAACCAGCGGCTTCTTTGGGGGGTAGCGCTACAGAAACAAAGGAGAAAATGTTTTTCAAATTTTTCAGTATTTTTTCATTTTTTTTAGCAACAATTAAAAAACTCAGTGGTGATTAAATACCACCAAAAGAAAGCTCTATTTGTGTGAAAAATATTAAGATTTCATTTGGGTACAGTATTGCATGACCACGCAACTGTCATTCGAAGTGAGACAGCGCTGAAAGCTGAAAAAAGCCTGGTTTTTTGAAAAGGGAGAGAAGAAAGTCAACAGAATAGGCTAAATCAAATCCTATCTGCAGCTGTAATAGCATGCCTTTTAGTGAAGTAAAGGCCCAGGTGAGGTCCAGACCACATACAGAAATAATTGAGAACCCAGAAAATTAAGTCATGCTTCTGTATAAATGACACTAATAGAAGGAAGGAACAAGGAAAGAAAGCATTTACAGGAATCATGTGGCCATTTTTACGGACAGAAGAGATTTTGTGTTCCTTATTATGAGGGGGTTGACTGTTTAATGATGATCTCACATGTAGTCCAAGGTCATAGCTCCCAACTGTCCCTGATTTAGGGGGACTGTCCCTAATTTGGAGCAATGTCGCTCTGTCCCTCATTTAGGGTGGCCACATGTCCCAGATTGCCCAGGACAGTCCTGCATTTTTCAGGTCTGTCCCGGGCACATTCATTCCAGGACAATACAGTGTACCGGAATAAAACTGACACAGCCACCCCCCAGGGCCAATCTGATGCCCCCAAAAAAGGCCGCCATATCACCGCTTTACTCACTGACAGTACTTGTCCTGGCCGGGAATCCCTGAAGGAGCACAATCCCCGCCCCCTGCTTGTGATTGGAGAAATCATAAATCCCGCCTCTTGTGTCCAATCACTGTGCTTTGATTCGTTACAGCGCAAGCTGATTTTTGGGACGGGAGGGTGTCCCTGAATGGTAGTTTGGAAATGTGGTCACCCTACCCTCATTTGTCCCTCATTTTGGTCTGATCTATATAGTTGTATATAAAATGCACTTTTTATCTATCAAAAAGTGTTTTCAAGCGCTCAACCTTTCATCTGATTTCTAAATTGCTGCATTTGTAAATTCCAAAAGCCAATTTAAAGGAATAGTAGTGGTAAACAAATCTTCCACTGTGCAGCCTGCACAGTGGAAAAACCGGATGTTCTGAGGCCTAGCCTCCTACTTCCCAGCTGCCTGCATCCTGGCAACCAATCATGCTGTGCAGCCGGGCCTCCTGCATTTGGGCAACCAATGATGCTGTGCAGCTGGGCCCCCTGAATCCGGGGAACCAATGATGTAGTGCAGACCAGCTGCCTGAATCCTAACATCCAATGAAAAGCAGAGGGAGCGGAATATAATTATTGACATGCTCACTCCCCCTGCATACCTACTGATGGTACTTGTCTTTGGGAAGTGCCTGAGTACTGAGACAAGCACTGTTCATCACAGCTAATTAAACATTCATCTCCATGCTAGATGTGTGGTCAAAGCTAACGTAGCAGATCCTGTGGGTGCAGGTAAACAAAAAACAGAATCGAGATAAAAGGCAGGCCAAGTCTGGGTGTCCAACAGTGGGAATGGGTCCCCGAAAAGCCCCGGGTCTCAGGCATGCACCAATCTATTGTTAGCCCTGAACCACCGAGCGGGGACCAATCTGATCCCGAGCGCGGCCAAGTGACATAGAGGGTTTCGCCTTCTGGAGCCTGCAGCGCCTATGATAGACGTCCCACTGGTCCAGTGCCGGGGCCCGCGGGACGTGTGATGTCCATCATAGCTCAGGTAGGTCAGTGTATGTATGTCACTACCGTCAGTGTATGTATGTCAGGTAGGTCAGTGTATGTATGTCAGTGTATGTATGTCCGGTAGGTCAGTGTATGTATGTCACTACCATCAGTGTATGTATGTCAAGTAGGTCTGTGTATGTATGTCAGGTAGGTCAGTGTATGTATGTCAGGTAGGTCAGTGTATGTATGTCAGGTAGATCAGTGTATGTAAGTCAGGTACAGTACAGACCAAAAGTTTGGACACACCTTCTCATTCAAAGAGTTTTCTTTATTTTCATGACTATGAAAATTGTAGATTCACACTGAAGGCATCAAAACTATGAAGTAACACATGTGGAATTATACATAACAAAAAAGTGTGAAACAACTGAAAATATATTTCATATTCAAAGTAGCCACCTTTTGCAGCAGACACATCTCTAGAACTGGTAAGAGGAGACTGTGTGAATCAGGCCTTCATGGTAGAATATCTGCTAGGAAACCACTGCTATAGAAAGGCAACAAGCAGAAGAGACTTGTTTGGGCTAAAGAACACAAGGAATGGACATTAGACCAGTGGAAATCTGTACTTTGGTCTGATGAGTCCAAACTTGAGATCTTTGGTTCCAACCCCCGTGTCTTTGTGCGACGCAGAAAAGGTGAACGGATGGACTCTACATGCCTGGTTCCCACCGTGAAGCATGGAGGAGGAGGTGTGATGGTGTGGGGGTGCTTTGCTGGTGACACTGTTGGGGATTTAATGAAAATTGAAGGCATACTGAACCAGCATGGCTACCACAGCATCTTGCAGCGGCATGCTATTCCATCCGGTTTGCGTTTAGTTGGACCATCATTTATTTTTCAACAGGACAATGACCCCAAACACACCTCCAGGCTGTGTAAGGGCAATTTGACCAAGAAGGAGAGTGATGGGGTGCTGCGCCAGGTGACTACCTCTTGAAGCTCATCAAGAGAATGCCAAGAGTGTGCCAAGCAGTAATCAAAGCAAAAGGTGGCTACTTTGAAGAACCTAGAATATGAAATATATTTTCAGTTGTTTCACACTTTTTTGTTGTGTATAATTCCACATGTGTTCATTCATAGTTTTGATGCCTTCAGTGTGAATCTACAATTTTCATAGTCATGAAAATAAAGAAAACTCTTTGAATAAGAAGGTGTGTCCAAACTTTTGGTCTGTACTGTAGGCAGGTCAGTGTGTGTATGTCAGGTAGGTCAGTGTAATGGTCAGTGTGTCAGGTAGGTGAGTTTAGTGGTCAGCATTGATGGGCACTGGTAAGCCAGGCAGCAACTAGCAAGTGAGCTTACCCCCCGCCACACAACCCCACCGCCCAGCCAAAAAAAAAACTGCGCCACTACCAAACCCCCCCGTTTCCGGCCTTGGACTTCGGGCTGAAACTCCTGGTCTTTTTGCCACCTAGCAACGCCCCTGGTGTCCAAAGACATTTATATACACAAAGTTCTCTCTAAGACTGGCCCCAGGGCGTTTCAAGAGCTTGAAGAAGAATCCTACCTTCCATATTTTATCTTCTTCAATTGAGACGTGTCCTGTCTGGTGATCTTTAACTCTGACCCTTAAAAACTGACATTCACCTATTACAAAAGCCTCATCATGCCCTTGACCCCTAGGCTTGCCTATCACATTAAAATGTGATGAGCAGGATGTGGGAGACTTGGATAGGAAGAAGGTCTTGGACAAATGCAAACTGGTCTCCCCTAAATTAATAGACCGACTCACCGGAACTTGGCACACTTGTAGTCCAATTTCTTCTCTATAAGTGTGCAAAGTTTGTTGTCTAAGGGACCTACGGCTGGGGAGCACCGATTTTTCAAAGCTGGGCACCTCTTTCATAGACTCCCATGTTAAACATCAGTCTAGTTATGGGCACAGTGGGGCATTGACACAGTGAGGCACAGTGAGGCATGGGCACAGTGAGGCATGCACATGGACACAGTGAAACACAGTGTGGTACAGTGAGGCATGCAGATGAACACCCTAGGCTTATACTCGAGTCAATACGTTTTACCATTTTTTAGTGGTAAAATTAGGTGCCTCGGCTTATTTTCGGGTCGGCTTATACTCAAGTATATACGGTAATTAAAATTGTAATAGAATGCATTCACTTCATTAGGAGGGAAGAAGCCACGTCGGTATTGAAGAAAAGTCATCACTGAGTGCTCCTGAGGATTACTTAAAGGGGTTGTAAAGGTAAATGTTTTTTCACCTTAATGCATCCTATGCATTAAGGTGAAAAACATCCGATGGTACCGCCCCCCCCCCCCGCCCCCCCGAACCCCCGTTTTACTTACTGTGAAGAAAATAGACTTTATTGGGAATTTTCTCATGGGTTCGGTTTTTTTTTTTTAAGAACCCCTGGACCGATCTGGGTGAAATTTGGATATGTTGGTCTCCCAGATCGGGGCTATCAGGGGATATGTAATTGTAGAGATACCTTGTGTGGAAAGGGGTGTTCCAACTTTCAGGAAAATTGTGTGCCCTCTGCCTGGAGATAATTGGTTTATTCCTTAACTGATCTCAATATCTCCCAGGCAGAGAGAGGGCGGGTGTACTATAAAAGCTTGCTGTGGTAATGTTGTCTGCTACAGGGATGTACATGAACCTTAGGATGGCTCCTAAAGACCTTTCATTGTGTTATGCTAATGGACACTGTATTGTGTGAATTTCTATTGACGATAAATGTGGATCTTTCCATCCCTCAATCGCCGAACATAAGTGATTATTGCTACCATAGGAGGTAGAGGGATAGTGGAGATGAATGCAGTTTCCAGGATGATTCTTCCCAATGGTTATTCCCCCAAACATGAGCCAAGACTTCATGAAGGGTGTACCAGGCATAGAACATCTTTATTGAGAAGGCAGGCTCTTATATACACCAAAAGGAATACTTGCAGTAATCAAATGGACAATGACACACTCCACCCACAACAGCATACAATGGTTACTAACGAGCCCCCCTCAATACACATCTTTTAGTAGACAGACATTCTGTCTCCGAGATAATCTACATGAGCTAAAAGTCAAACATCTGACCTTTAGCCTGTGCTACCTCACAATCCACATTTATCGTCAATAGAAATTCACACAATACAGTCAGTGTCCATTAGCATAACACAATGAAAGGTCTTTAGGAGCCATCCTAAGGTTCATTTACATCCCCGTAGAAGATGACATTACCACAGCAAGCTTTTATAGTACACTCGCCCTCTCTCTGCCTGGGAGATATTGAGATCAGTTAAGGAATAAACCAATTATCTCCAGAGCACACGATTTTCCCAAAAGTTTGAACACCCCTTTTCACACAAGGTATCCCTACAATTACATATCCCCTGATAGCCCCGACCTGGGGGACCAACATATCCAAATTTCACCCAGATCGGTCCAGGGGTTCTTAATCCGATACCTGGGCAGCCTCAGAGACAATTGGTGCGGTGGTGGGAGAATTACAATCAACGATCTCCCTGTGTGGCTTTTAATAAAGCAGCTGTTTTATTGAAAGCCACACAGGTAGATATGTCATTCGTATCTGTCCCCACCGCCGCACCGATCATCCCCGACTGTCCCCTGTATCCTCATTTGGCTCCCCGGGTCCTCCGTGTACTCCTCCGGATCCCCGTCTGTGTCCTTCTCCGGATCCCCGTCCGTGTCCTTCTCCGGATCCCCGTCCGTGTCCTTCTCCGGATCCCCGTCCGTGTCCTTCTCCGGATCCCCGTCCGTGTCCTTCTCCGGATCCCCGTCCGTGTCCTTCTCCGGATCCCCGTCCGTGTCCTTCTCCGGATCCCCGTCCGTGTCCTTCTCCGGATCCCCGTCCGCGTCCTGCTCCGGATCCCCTTCCGTGTCCTCTTCTGAGTCCCTGTTCGTGTTCTCCTCTAGGTTCCTGTCAGTGTCCCCCTCTGGGTCCCCGTCTGTGTCCTCCTCTGGTCCCTTTTCCATGTCCTTCTTTGGGTCCCCCTCTGTGCTCCCCAGGCCTCTGTGTCCTCCTCCAGTCCCTCCCTGTCCCAGATCTGTCAGGATGGAGAGAAGAGGAAGGAGCCAGTAAATATGTCAGTGATCACTGCCTCTGTCCATTCATATCTGAGCATCATAAACTGTGTTTACAATACTTCAGTTTATGAACGGAGAGGAACATCTGTCTCCTGTTCATTAATCTTCATTGCAGCTGAGGCTGCAGAAAAAGGGACTGGGGGTCTGTGTCCTCAGTCCCTTTCCCTGTCTCAAAGGGGAGATATCAGGGGTCTGTTTAGACCCCTGATAGCTCAATAAATAAGCCCCCCCCCCCAAAGGGCTGCTTAACCACTTACGGACCGCCTCCTGCACATATACGTCGGCAGAATGGCACGGTTGGGCACAAGCACGTATATATACGTCCTGTACTTGTACCCAGCCGTGGGTCGCGGGCGCGCTCCCGCGACCCGGTCCGAAGCTCCGGGACCGCGGGTCCCGCGAACCCGATCGCCGCTCGAGTGCGGCGATCGGTCCCCGGAGCTGAAGAACGGGGAGAGCCGTATGTAAACACGGCTTCCCCGTGCTTCACTGTGGCGGCGCATCGATCGAGTGATCCCTTTTATAGGGAGACACGATCAATGACGTCACACCTACAGCCACATCCCCCTACAGTTGTAAACACATACACAGTGAACCCTTACTCCTACAGCTCCTCCTGTGGTTAACTCCCAAACTGCAACTGTCATTTTCACAATAAACAATGCAATTTAAATGCATTTTTTGCTGTGAAAATGACAATGGTCCCAAAAATGTGTCAAAATTGTCCGAAGTGTCCGCCATAATGTCGCAGTCACGAAAAAAATTGCTGATCGCCGCCATTAGTAGTAAAAAAAATAAAAAAAATAGAAATGCAATAAAACTATCCCCTATTTTGTAAACGCTATAAATTTTGCGCAAACCAACCGATAAACGATTATTGCGATTTTTTTTTACCAAAAATAGGTAGAAGAATACGTATCGGCCTAAACTGAGGAAAAAAAAATTATATATGTTTTTGGGGGATATTTATTATAGCAAAAAGTAAAAAATATTGCATTTTTTTCAAAATTGTAGCTCTATTTTTGTTTATAGCGCAAAAACTAAAAACCGCAGATGTGATCAAATACCACCAAAATAAAGCTCTATTTGTGGGGAAAAAAGGACCCCAATTTTGTTTGGGAGCCACGTCGCACGACCGCGCAATTGTCTGTTAAAGCGACGCAGTCCCGAACTGTAAAAACACCTTGGGTCTTTAGCCAGCATATTGGTCCGGGGCTTAAGTGGTTAAAAAATAAAAATAATACAAAAAAAAAAATGTAATTAAATATTTAAAAAGTTAAATTGTAAAAATAAAAAAAATAAAAACTGACACCGCCCAAAAAAGAAAGCATTGTAAAAAAAAATTTAAATAATATTTAAAATGTAAAAAAATTATAAAAAATAAATAAATTGTAAAAAATATAATTGTAAAAAATAAATAAAATAAAAATAACTGCTGACACAGTCAATTCAATGCCTAATCAGTGCCACCTATCAGTGCCCATCAGTGCTGCATATTGGTGCCACTGTCACATGACATAAAAAAAAACATCGGTAGTACCTGAAAAAAGTATTGGTACTTGTACTTGGTCTTAAAAAAGTAGTATCGGTGCAACCTTAATTTCTTATCCCCCCCCCCCCCCTCTTGGTTAAACTAAATATACTTGTGTCTTTTTTCAACCTGACTAACTACAGTATGGGCCAGATTCTGGTAGAAGTGCGGCGGCGTAACGTATCATAGATACGTTACACCGCCGCAAGTTTTCATCGCAAGTGCCTGATTCACAGAGCACTTGCGATGAAAACTACGCCGGCGGCCTCCGGCGCAAGGCGGGCCAATTCAAATGGGCGAGTGCCATTTAAATTAGGCGCGCTCCCGCGCCGGACCTACTGCGCATGCTCCGTTTCTTAACTCCCGCCGTGACGTAATTTTTTCGAACGGCGACGCGCGTAGCGTAATTCCATATTCCTGGACGGCTTACGCAAACGATGTTATTTTTTAAATTTCGACGCGGGAACGACGGCCATACTTTAGACAGCAATAAGTTTGCTGACTAAAGTTAGGGCACCAAAAACGACGACTAACTTTGCGACGGGAAACTAGACTAGCGGCGACGTAGCGAACGCGAAAATCCGTCGTGGATCCGCCGTAACTCCTAATTTGCATACCCGACGCTGGTTTACGACGCGAACTCCCCCCAGCGGCGGCAGCGGTACTGCATCCTAAGATCCGACAGTGTAAAACAATTACACCTGTCGGATCTTATGGATATCTATGCGTAACTGATTCTATGAATCGGTCGCATAGATAGAAACAGAGGTACGCCGTCGTATCTCTTTGGTGAATCTGGCCCTATGTAACTATGTACCCTTAATAACAACCAAAGACCATCTTAATTTTGCCTTGCCATTAACACCAACTCATTTCACCAAGTCTCCCAATGGTCACTGACATTTCTGAGAATTGAAAGCTTATCCCTAAGAACGGGTGAAAGATAAATATTAGAAAATGAAGATTTTCCAATATGAACTGAGGTGTAAGCAGGGAGGAAGAGCAATAACAGAAGCTGGCTAAACACACAGATAGGATTCACCTCGTAAGGAAACTGTCTGTGATACTAACATCCTGTTTTGTAAGTGTTTCCTGGATTGGAATGACTCGACAGACGAGTGTTTGTTGGCTCCTTTTTTCCCGTCTGAATAAGGACCTGTTATTTCCTTATCACGTGTCTTGTTGTCGGTATAGTAAGTGTCAGCTCCTGGGGTCACACTCGAGGATATTTTTGCCTCCGACAAAGGCTGAAGCCTACACACTCCTGGGAATAGCCAGATTACCAAGGGATAATCCTTAAATCATCCGTCCTTAGATGCCTTTTATTGCAGATGTCACAGAGGAAGCATAGATTATCCTACCTATCCAGGGAGAAAACTGTATTTACTAGGGCTGTCTGTTCCCACCTACGGCTATTTGTGGCCATGTCACATAGTCCCAGTACACACTTCGATGCATGTGTCAGACCATGGCTCCCAACTGTCCCTGATTTCGAGGGACTGTCCCTGATTTGGAACAATGTCCCTCTGTCTCTCATTCCTCCTCATTTGTCCCTCAATTTTGTCTGATCTATATAGATCAGTGGCGAAATTTTCATAGTCGCAACAGTCGCAGCTGCGACCGGGCCCTGTAAGTCTGGGGGGGCCCACCTGACTGTCACACTGTTTATTGGCTGATGCGGTGCGCACTGCGTGCTGTTCGTTCAGCCGCGGGGCGTGCTTTTGCCGCTGAGCCTGAGAAAAACAATGCAGTGGCTGTGGCAGCGTCTCAAACTGACTGAGATTGTGGACCGTCCCCGCCCCCGCCTATCCAGAGACACAGACAGATGTAGGGAGGCGGGGTGGACTCTGCAGCAGCGTGCGCGCGTGTACCCACCCGGTGTCCCAGGCATGAGGCAAGGCATCCTGGCGGGAGAAGGCACAGCACAGCCGCACAGTGAAGGTGACAG
Organism: Rana temporaria; assembly: GCF_905171775.1. Taxonomy (NCBI): domain Eukaryota; kingdom Metazoa; phylum Chordata; class Amphibia; order Anura; family Ranidae; genus Rana; species Rana temporaria. The sequence goes on along the minus strand of NC_053496.1, from coordinate 163,706,556 downwards.
AGTGACCCAGGGCAGGCCACAGAACAGAAAGTGGGCGATAACTGACGGTAAGTCAATCAAAAGTGACAGTCAGAGATCACTCAGCTCAGCAATTGATACCATCCTCCTCCACCACCTGGCTGTGCCTCTTACTGATCCCATCCCCCCACCCATAGGCGTGCGCACAGGGTGTGCCAGGTGTGCCTGGGCACACCCTAATCTCCCTGTGTGGTGCAGATTGCATCAAAATATACTTAGTTAAACATGCACTAACGCACAGAAAAATACAGCATTAAATGGCACATAACACACCGAAATATACAACGTTAAACGTGCACTAATGCACAGAAATATGCTGCATTAAACGTGAAGTAACACACTGGAATATACTGCTTTAAACATGCAGTAACGCACAGAAATAGACCCCTGATATTTCACCAAAGCTCCCTAATGGGGCGTTTAAAATAAAATAAATATATAATAAAAATAAAAAACTACTAACACTGTCCACTGCCCTACTGACACCAATCTCTGCCCTACTGACACCGTCCACCGCTCTGCTGGCACCATCAATATACTGTATATACACATGCAAATATGTTTGAGCTTTGGGGTGCACACCCTAATGCAATAGGCTGCGCACACCTATGACCCCACCACTGATCTCATCCATATCCCCCCATTACTTCTACAACAGAGGTGATAGGATAGGGGGATAGGGATGAGATCAGTGGTGGGGGATGGGGTCAGTAAGAGGCACAGGTGGTGGCGGGAGAGGATGGCACCGCCACCGCAGCCACCCCCCCCCTCAAATAGCACCGCAGCCACCCCCCCTCAAGTAGCACCGCAGCCACCCCCCTCAAGTAGCACTGCAGCCACCCCCCCCCCTCAAGTACCACTGCTGCCACCCCCCTCAAGTACCACTGCTGCCACCCCCCTCAAGTACCACAGCTGCACCCCCCTCAAGTACCACCGCTGCCACACCCATCAAGTACCACCACTGTTGTCTTAAAAAAAGATAAAAAATTTCCAAAAAAGTGCACTTGTAAGACCGCGGCGCAAATACGGTGTGACAAAAAGTATTGCAATGGTCGCCATTTTATTCTCTAGGGTGTTCGAAAAAAAATATATAATGTTTGGGGTTCTAAGTAATTTTCTAGCAAAAAAAGACAGTTTTTAACTTGTAAACACAGAGTCTGAAAAACAGGCCCGGTCTAAAAGTGGTTAAGAAAGCAGGTGATAACATGAAAAACCATGGTCTCACTTCTTATGCCGCGTACACACGGGAGCGCTCGTTCTGGTAAAACTACCGTTCGTAATGGAGTAAGCACATTCATCACGCTGTAACAGACAGAAAAGCGCGAACCGCCTTTTACTAACACGGAATCAGCTAAAAGCAGCCCCTTTATAGTGCCGTTGTACGTGTTGTACGTCACCACGCTTTGCTAGAGCATTTTTTAAAAACAATGGTGTGTGGGCAACGTCGTTTTAATGATGAAGTTGGAAAAAACAACGTTTTTTTCACGCCGAAAAATGATCGTGTGTACGCGGCATAAGAGAAATGCAGCTGCACTGATTATTTTTTTTCCACATTTTGTTTTTTTAAAGAAAATTACATATAAAACCGCAGTAAGTTATATCTATAAGTACCATTCTGTAATGTATTATTTAATATAACATTAAATATGTCATCAGACATAACAAAAAGCTGGGGCCCGGATTCTCGTACGAGTTACGCCGGCGTATCTCCAGATACGCAGTCGTAACTCTGAGTCCGAGCCGTCGTATCTTGGCGCCTGATTCAAAGAATCAGATACGCCAAAATTTCACTAAGATACGACCAGCGTAAGTCTCTTACGCCGTCGTATCTTAACTGCATATTTACGCTGGCCGCTAGGGGCGTGCACGCTGATTTACGCCTAGAAGTATATAAATCAGCTAGATATGCCAATTCACGAACGTACGCCCGGCCGACGCAGTACAGATACGCCGGCGTAAAGTTACCCCTGCTATATGAGGCGTAGATGAGGCGTACCAATGTTAAGTATGGACGTCGTTCCCACGCCGAATTTTACGTCGTTTGCGTAAGTCGTCCATGAATGGGGCTGTGCGTCATTTACGTTGACGTTGAAAGCATTGGCTTCTTGTGGGTTAATTTGGAGAATGCACACTGGGATACTTTCACGGATGGCGCATGCGCCGTTTCGTAAAAAACGTCATTTACTTGGGGTCACATAAAATTTACATAACACACACCCACATCTTCCACATTTGAATTAGGCGGGCTTACGCCGGCCTATTTACGCTACGCCGCCGCAACTTTGGTTTGAGAATACGGCACTTGCCTGTCAAAGTTGCGGAGGCGTAACGTAAATAGGATACAAAGATGCGCACATCTACGTGAATCCGGGCCTGGGTTTCTTTTCCTTTCAACTAAGCGATTCGTTTGCAAATATTCTGTCTGCACATTTAAAAAGATGCCAGTGGTTTAAAAGGATAAAATGTTTCTCTTTTTTCATAAATAATATCACATAATCATAGTAGGTAGAACCCCCCACCCCTCCCCCCTCCTTCCTCCTTGGCACGCACTTTCAGGAAGCGGACTTGAACAACTTATCTCAATATCTACAAAAGTGCTGAAATCTGCAAAACCTTTTTTGAAATTCTCGCAATGTGTACATTTGGGTTCTGGAGTTTCACTTCAGGCCATAAACTATTTTCTAGGCGAAACTGTATTTTTAGCAAGTGTATTTATGGCTCTTGTAACCACTTCAGCCCCGGACCATTTGGCTGCCAAATGACCGGGCGTCTTTTTGCGATTCGGCACTGCGTCGCTTTAACTGACAATTGCGTGGTCGTGCGATGTGGCTCCCAAACAAAATGTACTTTTTTTCCCTCCCCACAAATAGAGCTTCTTTCGGTGGCAGTGGCGGCTGGTGCTCAAAAATTTGGGGGGGCGCAAACAAACGAAAAAAAAAACAAACATCAATTGCAGCCTCACTGTGCCCATCAATTGCTGCCACTGTGCCCATCAATTGCCACCACTGTGCCCATCAATTGCAGCCTCACTGTGCTCATCAATTGCCACCACTGTGCCCATCAAACGCAGCCAGTGTGCTATAAAATTGTCGACATTGTGCCATAAAATTGTTGCCACTATACCATGCCATCAAACGCAGCCACTGTGCTATGCCATCAAACGCAGCCACTGTGCTATGCCATCAAACGCAGCCACTGTGCCCATCAATTGTCGCCACTGTGCCATGACATCAAACGCAGTCACTGTGCCCATCAATTGTTACCACTGTGCCCATCAATTGTTGCCACTGTGCCCATCAATTGTCGCCACTGTGCCATGCCATCAATTGTCGCCACTGTGCCATGCCATTGTCGCCACTCTGCCCATTAATTGTCGCCACTGTGCCATGCCAAACGCAGCTACTGTGCCATCAATTGTCGCCACTGTGTCATGCCAACAATTGTCGCCACTGTGCCATGCCATTGTCGCCACTGTGCCCATCAATTGGCTCCACTGTGTCTTGCCAAACGCAGCCACTGTGCCATCAATTGTCGCCACTGTGTCATGCCATTGTCGCCACTGTGCCCATCAATTGACGCCACTGTGCCATGCCAAACACAACCACTGTGCCATCAATTGTCACCACTGTGCCATGTCAAACGCAGCCACTGTGCCATGCCATTGTCGCCACTGTGCCAATCAATTCTTGTCACTGTGCCATGTCATTGTCGCCACTGTGCCCAGCAATCACTGTGCCCATCAATTGTCGCCAGTTTTCCCCTAAAATGACACCAGATTGTGACATGTCACTAGGCAGAACGGGGAGATGCTGTGTTTACACTTGCCTCTCCTCGTTCTGCCGCTCTGTGACCCGATCGCGGGCACCTGGCAGGCATCGAGTCCGCGGGTCCCGCGGGCATGATCACGGAACTCGCAGCATGGCGGCAAATTCAAACTGACGTAAATATACGTTGATTTGCTTGTCGAAGCCATTCTACCGACGTATATATGCGTGAGCCGGTCCTTAAAGGGGTTGTAAAGGATTTTTTTTCTCCTAAATAGCTTACTTTACCTTAGTGCAGTCCTCCTTCACTTACCTCATCCTTCCATTTTGCTTTTAAATGTCCTTATTTCTTCTGAGAAATCCTCACTTCCTGTTCTTCTGTCTGTAACTCCACACAGTAATGCAAGGCTCTCTCCCTGGTGTGGAGTGTCGTACTCGCCCCCTCCCTTGGACTACAGGAGCTGTGTGTTAGTGGGCGTCCTGACTCTCCTGTAGTCCAACTGTGTGGAGTCTACTGTGTGAAGTTACAGACAGAAGAACAGGAAGTGAGGATTTCTCAGAAGAAATAAGGACATTTAAAAGCAAAATGGAAGGATGAGGTAAGTGAAGGAGGACTGCACTGAGGTAAAGGAAGCTATTTAGGAAAAACAATTGTACCTTTACAACCCCTTTAAGTGGTTAAAAGTAGGGTTGTCCCGATACCGATACTAATATTGGTATCGGGACCGATACCAAGCATTTCCCTGAGTACTTGTACTCGGGGAAAATGCTCTGATACTTTACCGATACCTAACTCTCCCTCCATGCTCCTGTGTCCCCCCTCCGTGCCGCTGCCGTTCTGCTCTCCCCCTCCGTGCCGCTGCAGTCCTCTGTTCCCCCCCTCCGTGCCGCTGCCGTCCTTTGTTCTCCCCCTCCGTGCCGCTGCCATCCTTTGTTCTCCCCTCCGTGCCGCTGCCGTCCTCTGTTTTCCCCCTCCGTGCCGCTGCCGTCCTTTGTTCTCCCCCTCCGTGCCGCTGCCGTCCTTTGTTCTCCCCCTCCGTGCCGCTGCCGTCCTTTGTTCTCCCCCTCCGTGCCGCTGCCATCCTTTCTTCTCCCCCTCCGTGCCGCTGCCGTCCTCTGTTTTCCCCCTCCGTGCCGCTGCCATCCTATGTTCTCCCCCTCCGTGCCGCTGCCGTCCTTTGTCATCCCCCTCCGTGCCGCTGCCGTCCTTTGTCATCCCCCTCCGTGCCGCTGCCGTCCTTTGTTCTCCCCCTCCGTGCCGCTGCCGTCCTCTGTTTTCCCCCTCCGTGCCGCTGCCGTCCTCTGTTCTCCCTCTCCGTGCCGCTGCCGTCCTTTGTTCTCCCCCTCCGTGCCGCTGCCGTCCTCTGTTCTCCCCCTCCGTGCCGCTGCCATCCTCTGTTCTCCCCCTCCGTGCCGCTGCCGTCCTCTGTTCCCCCCCTATATGCCACTGCCGTCCTCTGTTCTCCCCCTCCGTGCCGCTGCCGTCCTTTGTTCTCCCCCTCCGTGCCGCTGCCATCCTTTGTTCTCCCCTCCGTGCCGCTGCCGTCCTCTGTTTTCCCCCTCCGTGCCGCTGCCGTCCTTTGTTCTCCCCCTCCGTGCCGCTGCCGTCCTTTGTTCTCCCCCTCCGTGCCGCTGCCGTCCTTTGTTCTCCCCCTCCGTGCCGCTGCCATCCTTTCTTCTCCCCCTCCGTGCCGCTGCCGTCCTCTGTTTTCCCCCTCCGTGCCGCTGCCATCCTATGTTCTCCCCCTCCGTGCCGCTGCCGTCCTTTGTTCTCCCCCTCCGTGCCGCTGCCGTCCTTTGTCATCCCCCTCCGTGCCGCTGCCGTCCTTTGTTCTCCCCCTCCGTGCCGCTGCCGTCCTCTGTTTTCCCCCTCCGTGCCGCTGCCGTCCTCTGTTCTCCCTCTCCGTGCCGCTGCCGTCCTTTGTTCTCCCCCTCCGTGCCGCTGCCGTCCTCTGTTCTCCCCCTCCGTGCCGCTGCCATCCTCTGTTCTCCCCCTCCGTGCCGCTGCCGTCCTCTGTTCCCCCCCTATATGCCACTGCCGTCCTCTGTTCTCCCTCTCCGTGCCGCTGCCGTCCTTTGTTCTCCCCCTCCGTGCCGCTGCCGTCCTCTGTTCTCCCCCTCCGTGCCGCTGCCATCCTCTGTTCTCCCCCTCCGTGCCGCTGCCGTCCTCTGTTCCCCCCCTATATGCCACTGCCGTCCTCTGTTCTCCCCCTCCGTGCCGCTGCCGTCCTCTGTTCTCTGTTCTCCCCCTCCGTGCCCCTGCCGTCCTCTGTTTCCCCCCTCCGTGCCGCTGCCGTCCTCTGTTCCCCCCCTCCGTGCCGCTGCCGTCCTTTGTTCTCCCCATCCGTGCCGCTGCCGTCCTCTGTTTTGCTCTCCCCCTCCGTGCCGCGGCCGTCCTCTGTTTTGCTCTCCCCCTCCGTGCCGCTGCTTCCCCCCTCCGTGATCTGTTTCCCCCCTCCGTGCCGCTGCTTCCCCCCTCCGTGATCTGTGTTCCCCCATCCGTGTCCGACTCCGCCCCCTCTGTCAGGATGGAGAGCGGCTCCTACCTTTTCTGAATGAACAGAGTCGGTGATCACTGACTCTGTCCATTCATTTGACTGAGCATTGTAAACTGAGTTTACGATGCTTCAGTTTATGAATGGATAGGAGCCTCTGTCTCCTGTCCATTCATTTCCAGTGCAGCTGAGAAAGGGCCTGGGGAATCTGTGTCCCTAGTCCCTTTCTCTGTCTTAAAGGGGAGATGTCAGAGGTCTGTTAAGACCCCTAATATCTCACCAAAGCCCCCCAACAGGGCTAATTAAAAAAAAAAATTAAAAAATTGCAATAAATAATTTAAAAAATAAAATGTAAATAATAATAATAATAATAATAATAATAGAAAAAAAAAAACACACACTGACAATCCACTACCCCCTCCCCCCTAAAAAAAAATGTGTAAAAAAAAAAAAATACTGTCACTTGTCGTTAAAAAAAAAAAAAAATCGGTATTCGGTATCGACGAGTACTTGAAAAAAAGTATCAGTACTTGTACTCGGTCTCAAAAAAGTGGTATCGGGACAACCCTAGTTAAAAGAATAACTCCAAAACTAGTAACCTTGTTTAATTTCGGATGGAAGGTAGTCAAGAGACAAATCATTGCATGGAACAGCACCAAGAGATACATAAAATTAAAGGATCAGTCCACCCATAAGTTACATTGTATTTGCCGCGAGAAGGTTATATCACCAACCAGCTTGAAATAGTAGCCATTAGGTTTACATATACTTTGTCTGTCATATAGAGTACTACCACCCTCTAGTGGTATATATTAGGTAGCACAGCCACAGAAGTCAGGTGTTAGATTATGCACTATATTACACAACCAACATAGACTGTAAATTCGACATTTTGGGGACTTGCTGTATCAGTTCCACGGCAGTGTCCGCATGACGGCATCCATCATGCTCTTGGCTCTTGTCATCCGGTCTGCTTGTTTGGGAGACATGGCGGACAGAGAGACACATGAGGAAGAACTTTCGGGGGGTTGCCGAAGCATGTCCTATAGGATTGATAGGAGGTTGCTTCCCAGATGTGAGTGAGGCATTTTGGTGAAAGTTATGCCCATATTGCAGTTAAGCCTCGTACACACGTACGAGTTTCCTGGCGGACTGCTCGGTCGGGAATCCCGGCCGTGTGTATGCTCCATCGCAGTGTTTCCCATAGGAAAACTGCAGGGTTAAAAAACGCCGGGAATCACGGCAAGAAAGAAAAAAAGGTGGTTCTCTTTTTTTTACCGGCAGTTTTCCTGACGGGAAAACTGCGAGGAAGCATACACATGGCCGGTTTTCCCGGCCAAAAGCTCTCATGGCAGTTTTCCCGACGGGAAAACCGGTCGTGTGTACAAGGCTTAAGAAAGCAGAAAGTCCCCCTGCTGTGTTGGAGCTCCCCGCTCAAGCAGCCATCTTCCGCAAACTCCATGACCACGCCCCACTACAGTCAGAATTTTGATTACCTGTAAAATCGTTTAATTTAATTACCGTATTTTCCGGCGCATAAGACGACTGGGCGTATAAGATGACCCCCTCATTTTCCAGGAAAAATTTTGGTTTTGGGATATACTCCCTGTATAAGACTACCCCATTCTTACTAGTCTTTCTGGAAGCTGAGGGGTAGCCAGAACCACTGACAGAAACAGGCTTTTTCAAATCTCACTGTGCCATTACATTACATTCCTCACTGTGCCATTACATTACTTGCCCCTCACTGTGCCATCACTTGCCCCCTCTCTATGCCATCACTTGCCCCCTCTCTGTGCCATCACTTGCCCCCTCTCTGTGCCATCACTTGCCCCCTCTCTGTGCCGTCACTTGCCCCCTCTCTGTGCCATCACTTGCCCCCTCTCTGTGCCGTCACTTGCCCCCTCTCTGTGCCATCACTTGCCCCCTCTCTGTGCCATCACTTGCTCACTGTGCCATCACTTGCCCCCTCTCTGTGCCATCACTTGCCCCCTCTCTGTGCCATCACCTGCTCACTGTGCCATCACTTGCCCCCTCTCTGTGCCATCACTTGCTCACTGTGCCATCACTTGCCCCCTCTCTGTGCCATCACTTGCCCCCTCTCTGTGCCATCACTTGCTCACTGTGCCATCACTTGCCCCCTCTCTGTGCCATCACTTGCCCCCTCACTGTGCCATCACTTGCCCCTCACTGTGCCATCACTTGCTCCCTCTCTGTGCCGTCACTTGCCCCCTCACTGTGCCATCACTTGCCCCCTCTCTGTGCCATCACTTGCCCCCTCTCTGCCGTCACTTGCCCCCTCTTTGTGCCATCACTTGCCCCCTCTCTGTGCCATCACTTGCTCACTGTGCCATCACTTGCCCCCTCTCTGTGCCATCACTTTCCCCCTCTCTGTGCCATCACTTGCCCCCTCTCTGTGCCATTACTTGCCCCCTCTCTGTGCCATCACTGCAAACGGTGCATTTACTCACTTTTTTCTGAATAGCAGGCGGTGACAGTCTCCGTGCTGCGAGCGTCAATGATTTACAGAACACTCTGAGAAGAAGGAGCGTCTTTTAAATCATTGACGCTCGCAGCAGCACGGAGACCGTACCCGGTGTATAAGACGACCCCCGACTTTGGATGCATTTTTTTGCATCCAGAAAGTCGTCTTATACGCTGGAAAATACGGTACAACACGGGACACAGAGCATCTTCTTATTCATAACAATAGGGTTATACTGGCACCTTCGGGTGATTGGACACAATGGCAACCAGCAAGAGGGGTGGGATCTCGATGTACTGAAAGAAAAAGGATTTTATAGGTAAGAGAAATCATCCTAAGACACAGAGCATCTTTCAATTCATAATAGGGATTTCCCAAAGAAATGAGAGGAAGGGCAACTAACTACCATTTACAAAAAGCTAGGAACCTCACACAACTGCCTGAAACACATGATGACCGAAGGAAGCATCCTCAGCTTCGTGTCGAACCTCCACTTGGTAAAACTTGGTAAATGAATTAAATAAAACCTAGGTAGCAGCCTTACAAACCTGAACTACCAAAGCCTGATAATGAATAGCCCAGGAAGCCCCTGTGACAGACCCAACCGGGACAGGGGCTTTTGGAGGGGACTGCAGGGTAGCCTCTTGCATGCTGACTATGGGCCCTGGTATTTGAGGGAGCTACAAGAATTCAGGAAGATGTCCTGTTATATAATACAAGATGACATTACCACACTTAGCAGTCAAGTCATGATGCTCTCTGCCAACTTGAAACTCAGTGAGAAGATATATGTAAAAAGCTGGTTAATAAGATTTGGACAACCCTGAGTCTTCTTGAATACTGGTGTCGAACTGTCTGGGTGGGCACTGGGCACTGACATCTAGGATTGTCTAGGTGACTAGTTGTTTATTAGCTTACTGTTTATGTTCATGTTAGCTGTTCATTAGATGTACTGATATTACTGTTTACAGTTTTCATTGTTTGGGATAATGTGATCAAGCTCTTACACGATTTTGTGCGATATTCTGTGTGAATTTACAATAAAGTCAGTTCCAGTTTTCACCTAAGCTATTGTCCTCTAGTTCTTGGCTGCAATATTCAACTATAATACCTGGTTCCAGAGTGAAGGAAGCTGTTGTATCTTGACGGAGGCACCCATGCCATCACAGTCCCAATATTCTAAGGAAACCTCTTTAGGCAAAAAAGACGGCTGAGGCTGTAAAACCACCTTGTCCTAGTGGAACGGCCTTACAGTAATAAGCAGCCAATTCTGAAACTCTGCAAGCCGAAGTAATGGCGATCAGAAAAATATCATCAGTACTCTGCGAGACAGCACAGCGCCTAATGATATCATGCCCACCAAACTGTTGAAAGAATGTGCCAATATTGTGGCACCAGCTATCACGCACCTCATAAACCAATCATTCAAGGAAGGCATGGTGCTGACCCTGCTAAAAAAAGGCATAATCAAACCAATTAAAAAGAAAAACACCCCAAAGACCCAAACCATCGTCGACCCATAACAGGCCTAAACGTTTTCTCCAAGGTAATGGAGAAAGCAGTTGTACAACAGCTACAACATCACTTAGACACCCACAAATTACTGGATCCATTTCAATCGGGTTTCCGTCCTGGTCACGGTACAGAAACAGCACTTCTCAAAATATGGGATAACGTTCTCAAAGCAGAAGACAAAGGAGAATCTTGTCTTCTTGTACTGTTGGACCTAAGCACAGCGTTTGATACTGTTGACCACAAATTATTGCTGACTCGCTTGGTTGAAGTAGCTAGAGTCGCAGACTCGGATTTACCCTGGTTCTCCTCCTTCTTGGAAAACCGATCTCAAATAGTGAAACTAGGTCCTTTCACTTCTGAAAAACGCACGGTGTCATGCAGAGTCCCTCAGGGATCCCCCTTGTCGCCCGTACTATTCAATATCTATCTCCGCCCTTTTTTTGAAATCATCAGTAACCAGAAGTTACTCTACTACGTCTACGCGGATGACACCCAACTCTATTTCCGCATCAGCAACAAAAAGGATCATTATCTCAGACTAGAGAAATGCCTTACTTTGATAGAAAATTGGATGACGGAGAGTTACCTTAAACTCAATGGCTCAAAAACAGAACTTCTTCTGTTCCACGCCAACCGGAAAAGACTTCCCGCAACAATATGGACACCCCTGCCCATTTTGGGACAACCCATCGTCCCAAGCACCAAAATCAAAAGTCTTGGAATCTCTTTTGACTCCAACATGACAATGGATGCACAAATAAGTTCAGTAGTCAGCGGATCCCACCATCTGCTGCGCCTGCTACGCAGACTCGTTCCCTGCATCCCAAAAGAAGACACGGCAGTCGTGGGAACAATAATCAACTCCAGACTCGACTACGCAAACACCCTTTATATTGGACTCCCAAAATACCGAATCGTTCATCTACAAGTCGTTCAAAATACGGCCGCACGACTGGTAACTGGGAAAAAAACCTGGGAATCAATCTCGCCCTCCCTGAGATCCCTTCATTGGTTGCCAGTAAAAGACAGAATTACGTTTAAAGCACTTTGTCTGACATATAAGTGTGTTCAAGGAAGTGCCCCCCAATATCTATGCGAAAAATGTAAATGCCACAACCCCCATCGCGTTCTCCGTTCCACAAACCAAAAACTACTCCAGATACCCAAGGCAAGATACAAGTCCAAAGGAGAACGAAGATTTGCAGTCCAAGGACCTAGACTGTGGAACGCCCTACCAACCAGCATCCGCACGGAAATGGATCACCAAGCCTTCAGAAATAAACTCAAAACCCATCTATTCTGAAGGCAAAATACAGTAGGAAATGGATACTAAGCGCCCTGAGGCGATTCAGTTCGCATGTGCTGCGCTATATAAGTTTCTCACTCACTTACTCACTCACTCAGAAGCACTAAAGGAATATCCCAAATAGGTTAAAATGTTGATGTCTGGTAAACAGAAAGTACAAAGTTGAGGTCCCACAATGCCAGTGGAGTGTTAACTGGTAGACCAACAAAACAATGGGGTAGATTCAGTAAGCAATTGCGTCTGCGTATCCATAGATACGTAGCGCAATTGCTTAGTTGCGTCGGCGTATCGACTTTTCTGTATTCAGAAAGCTCGATACGCCGACTGCAGCCTAAGATATGACTGGCATAAGGCTCTTATGCCGTCGTACCGTAGGCTGCATTCTTACGATGGCCGCTAGGTGGCGTTCCCGTAGTGGTCAGCGTAGAGTATGCAAATTGCATACTCACGCCGATTCACAACCGTACGCGCGCCCTGCGTTCGCATTTTACGTCGTTTGCGTTCGTCGGTTTCTGCGTAAGGCTGCTCCTGCTATTAGCAGGGGCAGCCAATGCTAAGTAAACCCGTCGTTCCCGCGTCGCGATTTTTAAAAATTAAGTCGTTTGCGTAAGTGAATCGTGAATGGCGCTGGATGCCATTTACGTTCACGTTGAAGCAAATGACGTCCTTGCGACGTCATTTACCGCAATGCACGTCGGGAAAGTTTCCCGACGAAGCATGCGCACTACGTTCGGCGCGGGAACGCGCCTAATTTAAATGATCCACGCCCCCTACTGGATCATTTAAATTACGCGTGCTTACGCCGGCGAGTTTTACGGAGCGCCCACGCAAATTACGGAGCTACTGCTTCGTGAATGAAGCGTAGCGCAAGTAATTTACGGAGGCGTAGCGTTAAAACGGTACGCTGCGCCTCCGTAACAGTGCGCAGCCCTACCTGAATCTACCCCAATGTTTGTAACATCTTGAACAAATTCCAGTGCCAAAGAATGTGAAGCAATCAGTATCACCAAGACCGATATTTGACCTTTGTACTCAAGATCAGGCCCTAATCTAATCCCAATTGAAGGAAGGCCAGGATATGACCAACCACATACCTATGAGAGTGAAACCCTCATGGCTCACATGAAGAAAAAAAAGCTTTCCAAGTCCTATTGTAAATTGCTCTGAAAGTTGCATTCCTAGCCTTAAGCAGGGTAGGAATGACTGAATCTGAAATGCCACTGTCCCATAGGACCCTGATTTCAACAGCTAAGACACCAAAGCTAGCGTCTATATAGTAGGATGGAAGAATTGACCTTGCATCATCAGGTCAGGTCAGACGTGATGTGTCCAGGGTTCATCTGACGACAAGCTTACCATGTCAGTGTACCAAGTCCTCCTGGGCCAAGCTAAGGTTATCAAAATCACTGGAATCCCTTCTATTTGAATTCTGCAAAGCAGAAGAGGTAGAAGCTGCAACGGTGGGAAGGCATATATTATGTGCTGAAACCAAGGGCTTTTTTTCTCAGAGACTAGGTGCCGGATCTCCCCCTGTCAGGGAAATGGTCGTAGGAGAACTGGCAATAGTGCCAGTACTGGTAATGGACGCTTCTGGCACATTGCCATGCGCACTAGTGCAAGAAGTGCGAACGGGCGTATGCAGGTCAGCAACGGTGGCAACGAGCGTACGTGCATGCACGAAGGCGCTAATCGGTGTACGCACAATGTGACAGATGTGGCCCCTTAATGGCCTATAACTTACTAACTTACAGTTAGTTGTGTTGAGATGTCGATAACCCCAATCTTATTAGGATAAACAGACAGTGACTCGATTCAGATGACGCCTTGTTGATTTTGTGAAGTTTAATCCATAAACTGTGAGGATCTTACAACAATGAACATCGGATAGGTCAAAAGATCATAATGTGATCTAGTCCACACATGTGCTGATGCATTACTGGGAGAAGAGGGTGGGGCCAACTTCACAGAATAAGCTGAGATACAGGAAGGGGAGGGACAGAAAAAAGGAGGGGCAGCCGCCCCCTCCCGGGACCCTATTCTCCAGCCAAAGACCCCGAGCACATGTGCCCTTGGCATATATATATAGTCACCCAGCATGCACTTTCCTCTGCCAATGGCCAGTGCTGTAACTAAGCCTAAGCTCTCATTTGTCAGGTTTCCTTCCACTGTCCAATATGCCCCCCTATTGGACCAGTGTGAAACATTCAGACAATATGAGCAGCACCCTAGCACCATGAGTAGACCCTATCAATGGATCCCTGCTCCATGGTAGGCAGAGTGCATCTAAATGTATCTGCCAGCTTTCCTGGTAAGCAGAAAGACCCCAGAACTTTACTCTCGTTTAGCACCTATCAAGAGGGTGCTACTTCCTGTAAATGATACATTTGACAGACTTTTAGATGAACTTTTCTATAGGTATAAACAGGGCTTTTTTCAGCGGGAACGCGGGGAGCGCAGTTCCGGCACCTTCAGCACCACAAGGGGTGCTAGGGTGTGCTGGAGGGTCTATTAATGCTGGCTGCTGGAAGATCTATTGTTGCTGGTAAGATCTTTTGTTGCTGGGGTGGATCTACTGTTGATTGAAGGTATATTGTTGTGGGGGTTCTATTGTTCTTGGGGGATCTATTGTTGGATGCAGGGGATCCATTTTACTGCCTTTCTTGTTATTAACGTCTGTTAACAGGGATGGACTGGCCATTGGGACTACAGTGAGTTTCCCGGTGGGCCGATGGCTCAGTGAGCTGGCTTCAGTGACAGTGGACCGCCGCCCCCCTCCGCTCCTCTGTCTCTCCCTTCCCGCAGGGCTCACCTCCTCTCCCTCCCCGCAGCGCTCACCTGGGGGGAACAGAGAAGCAGGGGGAGGACCAGAGGAGCAGGGGGGAGGGGACAGACAGCTGACTCAACAGCTATGGCCTGGGAGTTTCTCACGTCTGCCTAATCTTGTCTCATAAGGGGGAGCACCGAACTGATTCTTTGCCCCAGGTGAAATAATGTCTAGCTTCCCCACTGGTACTGCCTATAAGTACCAGCCGTTCTACTCTAATAAAGTAGAACGGCTAGTGGCTAGTGAAGGGGGCTTGGGTGGCGGGGGGTGCGAGAGGGGTGCGAGAGTTGTCCGGCCGCCATGGGAGAGACCTGTCAAAGTGGGCCAGTCTGGATGAAGTTCAGGGCCAAATTTTTGTCCCAGTCCAGCCCTGTCTGTTAACATACCTTAAAGCGGAGTTCCACCTAAAAATGGAACTTCCGCTTAACCCACTCCTCGCCCCTTACATGCCACATTTGCCATGTAATTTTTTTGGGGGGGGAGTGGGGGCTTCAGGAGAAGGGGACTTCCTGTCCCACTTCCTCCTTCCACCGAGGGGCTGGAAAGGCGATTAGCTTAATCGCCATTTTACAGCCCCTCCCTGTAGGCGAGCGCCTGTCCAATCGGACGGCGCCGTGCCCCTCGCGTATGCGCAGTGCCGCTTGCGCATGCTCAGTGGGTGCCCGGCCGTGAAGCCGAAAGCTGTCACTGCCGGGTGCCCACACTAAGAATGAAGACGTCGCTGGAGCCGTGGAGCAGGTAAGTGTCTGTTTATTAAAAGCCAGCAGCTACACTTTTTGTAGCTGCTGACTTTTAATAAACTTAAAAAAAGGCTGGAACACCCCTTTAACACCACAAAATTATACTTGGTGCTGTATTCTCTAAAAGGGGCAGTATTGGGCAGTAGGTAGGGGGTGTAACCAAGGGAAAGTGGGTAGGGGCGGAGACAAAGGGGTGATTTAAAAAAGGGGGGAGTACCTGCACCTTTTCACCGAGAAAAAAAAAGCCCTGGGTATAAATGTGTCTACATGAAATCTGGCACCCTATACCAGCCCTCAAAATTTCCACTCGCCTACTAGCATTTGGCGAGTAGATTTAAGCTGGGGGCGAGTGATGACAGGGCTGCATGACCAATCTCCCTCCAATCTGTGCCTACACTTAGAGTCCTGATGAGATTGGCGGCCGAAGAGGAAAGGTGCATGCTCGGGAAAAGTAGTCTGTTGAGCCGCGCACAGGCAGAGCAGTACACAGGTGCTCTCCTTACAATTCTCATTAAGCCATGGGACCTAACAGTATGACCTCTCTGAGCCTGCCCCCCTCCCCTGGGCCCCGACCAATGTAGCTGGAGAGCAAAAAGTAATGTGTGGTGGAGGTTTGCAAAAATGACCACTCCGGTGCAGCGCTCACTGAAAGTTGCCCTGACATGAGAGCGGCAGCCTTCTAGTTTGTGCAGTTTTCTTCTCCTTGTGCTTTATGTAAGTTTAGCCTGAGCACTGTGAACAGACTGGTCTCAATGTGTGCTGTGCGCTGTCAGTGTGCGCTGTGCTATGGTGTCAATGGCTGTGCAGTTGTGTGGATCTCGGCGCTGGATTGTACTCCCTCCCGCTGTGCTGCAACTCCTCTCCTCTCTGCCAGCCTGAATAAAGGGGGAAGTGGGGACATGCAAGCGTGGAGCCGCACACACAGGCTCCTGATGATGAGATGAATGGGAGAGAGAGGATGGATGGGAGTTGCAGAGGAGACAGCAAGAGAATGGGGAAGAGACCCAGTTCTAGTGCCCTGTCCCTCTGGTCTGCCCCCAGTGCCCTGTCCCTCTGGTCTGCCCCCAGTGCCCTGTCCCTCTGGTCTGCCCCCAGTGCCCTGTCCCTCTGGTCTGCTCCCAGTGCCCTGTCCCTCTGGTCTGCCCCCAGTGCCCTGTCCCTCTGGTCTGCCCCCAGTGCCCTGTCGCTCTGGTCTGCTCCCAGTGCCCTGTCCCTCTGGTCTGCCCCCAGTGCCCTGTCCCTCTGGTCTGCCCCCAGTGCCCTGTCCCTCTGGTCTGCCCCCAGTGCCCTGTCGCTCTGGTCTGCCCCCAGTGCCATGTCCCTCTGGTCTTCCCCCAGTGCCCTGTCCCTCTGGTCTGCCCCCAGTGCCCTGTCGCTCTGGTCTGCCCCCAGTGCCCTGTCCCATTTTGTTAAAGTTGTTGGTAATATTAAATTTTGTAACTTGATTCTGCATAAAACATTGTCATTCCATGAGATAATCTACGAGGGCGTGTTTTTACGGGTGCAATTAGGCGCAGGGCAGTGTATGAATTAGGTGGGGCAACTGGTGGCGAGTAACTCTTGAGGCCTGGCTAGTAGCTCAGGACTTGAAATTTTGAGCCCTGCCCTATACCATTATTTTTCTATAACTACACAACAATATAGAAAAGATGCTTGTTTGTATTATAATAGCTTTATTTCACATAATATATCTGTTACAACAATATGTTACTGTTATGTTCTTGCATTGTAATCACTCAGATGCAATATACAGTATCTCTGTTTTCTGGTATAGCTTGTGCCATATAGAACATTTAAAATAAATAAAAAGAAAGTTACAAAAATATACCATTGAAAGTGTTTTGTTATATCGATTTGATGAGAACAAAAAAAAAAAATACCCTTTGGTCCTTTTGGTGCGCTGATAACTACCTATGTTCTCTGCCTGTGTTGCTCCCTGCCGTCTCTCTGGACAGTGGGGTGACAACGATGCTCCGCTATATATACAGTGCAGGGAGTAAGTGTTGTCACCCTGGCACAGAGAAAAAGCCGTAAAAATTGAAAACCAATGCAGCCACCACATCTACTGTAAGGACTGAACTAAGGTGCAATATATTACATTTCACTCTTTGGTTTGGCTACATTTTATGTCAAGGCCAGGCATGCTCAGTTAGGTGTCTGTCACTATATACAGTACTGTGATGTCATGAATGTATTCATACAGAACTATAATATGAAACTGATAGGTCCACTTTATTGTACAATATTCATCTCTTTTTAAACCTAATTTTGTATCCATAAATGTCCCAACTTTGCCCCCCCCCCATTTTTTGTTGCTCATTGCCAGATGGGATTCTGTCTTTCCCTCTTTAACCACTTCAATACAGCAAATTTTCACCCCTTTCCTGCCCAGGCCAATTTTCCGTTTCAGCGCTGTAACATTTTGAATGACAATTGCGCGGTCATGCAACACTGTACCCATATGATCATTTTTTCCACACAAATCAAGCTTTCTTTTGGTGGCATTTGATCACCTCTGTGGTTTTTATTTTTTTGGGTTATAAACAAAAAAAGAGCGTAAATTTTGAAAATAAAAACACAATTTTTTTACTTTTTGCTATAATAAATATCCCAAATATAATATATATTATAAATATGTGTTACCTAGGAAGTGATTCTAACTGGGGGGGGGGGACTGACTGGGGGAGGAGACCGATCAGTGTTCCTGATTCCCGTGCGTGTGCCAGGCTGGCGTGATCGCTGCCGGACACCCGCGATTGCTCGTTACAGAGCGAGGACCAGGAGCTGTGTGTGTAAACACACAGCTCCCGGTCCAGTCAGGGGGAGAAATGCCTGATCATCTGTTCATACAATGTATGAACAGCGATCAGTCATTTCCGCTAGTGATGCCACCCCCCCTACAGTTAGAACACACCCTGGGAACATACTTAACCCCTTCCCCGCCCCCTAGTGTTAACTCCTAGTAAGCCATTGCATTTTTATAGCACTGATCGCTATAAAAATGACAATGGTCCCAAAAATGTGTCAAAGGTGTCCGAAGTGTCCGCCATAATGTCGCAGTACCGAAAAAAAATCTCTGATCGCCGCAATTACTAGTAAAAACAAAATATTAATAAAAATGCCATAAAACTATCCCCTATTTTGTAAACACTATGGGCCAGATCCACAGACAGAGTACGCCGGCGTATCTACTGATACGCCGGCGTACTTTCAAATTACTGCGTCGTATCTTTGGTTGGAATCCTAAAACCAAGATACGACGGCATCTGGGTTAGATCCGACAGGTGTACGCCTTCGGATCTAAGATGCAATACTTCGGCGTCCGCTGGGTGGCTTTCACGTCGTTTTCCGCGTTGGGTATGTAAATTAGCTATTTCCGACGATCCACGAACATACGCGCGGGCATCGCATTCTCTTACGTCGTCTCTAGTCGGCTTTTTCCGGCGTATAGTTAAAGCTGTTTTTTTGCGGCGTATAGTTAGAATTGCCATGTTATGTATGGCCGTCGTTCCCGCGTCGAAATTTGAATTTTTTCTTTTTTTTCCGTAAGTCGTCCGTGAATCGGGATGGACGTAAGTCACGTCTAAGTTTAAAAAATGACGTCCTTGCGACGTCATTTTGCGCAATGCACAGCGGGAAATTTAGAAACGGAGCATGCGCAGTTCATTCGGCGCGGGGACGCGCTTCATTTAAATGAACCACGCCCCCTAATCGCCGTTTTGAATTCCGCCGCCAGAGATACACTACGCCGCCGTAACTTGCGGAGCGAATTCTTCCAGGATTCGAACCAGCCAAAAGTAAGTAACAGCGGCGTAGCGTATCTCTGATACGCTGCGCCGATCTAATTTTATGTGGATCTGGCCCTATAACCAAAAATATGTAGCCCTTTTACCAAAAATATGTAGAAGAATACTTATCAGCCTAAACTGAGGGAAAAAATTGTTTTTTTATATATTTTTGGGGGATATTTATTATAGCAAAAAGTTAAAAATATTATTTTTTTTCAAAATATGTCGCTCTATTTTTGTTTATAGCGCAAAAACTAAAAACCGCAGAGGTGATCAAATACCACCAAAAAAGCTCTATTTGTGGGGAAAAAAGGACGCCAATTTTGTTTGGGAGCCACGTCGCACGACCGCGCAATTGTCAGTTAAAGCGACGCAGTGCCGAATCGTAAAAAAGTGCTCTGGTCTTTGACCAGCAATATGGTCCGGGGGTTAAGTGGTTAATAAAAATGACTTGTTTTATGCTTCTGTGTATCTCAAATTGTTATGGTACCATTAGGCTGCATTCACACCTGAGCGTAAGTCGTTCGGTCGTTTTTTCCGGTGTTGTTTTGTCGCGCTTATTCATGCTTATTTGCGCGTTTGCATACAGCGTCGTCCGACGTTTTTGTACTTCGACGTTTTTTTATTTTAGCCAATAGGAAAAATGATCATCTTTTCATCACTTGTTGCTATGTTGGTAGATTTTTTTTATCTTCTGCCTGGGTGAAATGTTCTATTGATTAAATTGACAAAACGCCCGTAGCAAACGCTCGTTGTCGCGCTAGTCGCTTGAATAAAGCGTTTCCATTACTTTCTATGGGAAACGGAAACGCGCAAACCGCCCGATATGCACGACAAAAAAGGGTCCGGAACTTGTTTGAGCTTCAGGCGTTCGGCGTCAGGCGTTTTGAAGTGGAGATGTGAACCATCTCCATAGGGAATAATGTATTTTTTCCCCTCTAGCGTTTTTGAGCGTCGCGCTTCAGGCGACAAAACGCTCAGGTGTGAATGCAGCCTTAAAGTCCACTAGCCTCAGCCAAAATTTCTTTAAACTGAATAGGTTGTTTTACAAGGTGATCATTTACAATCACTTTAATCTTTAAATGAGTTGTAAAAGCAGTTTTTCTTTCTATGCATTAAAGCGGTTGTAAACCTTAAATTTGCACTTTTACCTACAGGTAAGCCTATAACAAGGCTTACCTGTAGGTAAAAAGAATATCTCCTAAACCTGTACGGTTTAGGAGATATTCCCCTCGCAATGCGGGCGGCGCATGCGCAGGGGGGATCCACGGCGGAAGATCCGGCAGCCGCCGGACCTTGCCGATTTTTAAATCTCCCGCGCGCATGCGCGGGAGTGACGTCATCGCCGCTCCAGCCAATCACAGCGCTGGAGCGGCGCCGCTCCAGCCAATCACAGCGCTGGAGCGGCGATACCCGGAAGACACGCCGGAGCAAGATGACATCTCGCTCGGCGTGAACCAGGTAAGTGTTGTTCACCTCGTTTTTAGGTAAGTATTTCATAATCAGCTATTATGCGGTGCATACTAGCTGATTATGCATTTTGCCTTGCAGGTAAAAAAAAAAAAAAAAATTATATATGCGGTTTACAACCGCTTTAAGATAAAAAAACCTGTGTGCAGCAGTCGCCCCAGCACCCCCTAATTACTTACCTGAGCCCCATCTCTCTCCAAAGAGTGTCTCAGCCATCCGGGACTCTCCTCCTGATTGGCTGAGACACAACAGCGGCGCCATTGGCTCCCGTGGCTATCAAAGTCAGTTAGCCAATCAGAAGAGAGATGGGCAGGGCCAGGTCGGGGCTCCATGTCTGAATGGACACACTGAGCTTTGACTTGGTTTGGGTGCCCCCATAGGAAGTTGCTTGCTGTGGGGGCACTGGACAGGAGGGAGTGGGCCAGAATCAGCAAAGAGGATCAGGGCTGCTCCATGCAAAACCAACTGCACAGAGGAGGTAAGTATGACATTTTTTTTGTTTGTTTTTTAAACAAGACTTTACAATCACTTTCAATTTTGCAATCTGAATAACATTCAATGAATCTTAGCTAAGTAAAGACAGCATTTGGATTTGGCAGGCCACATGATCAAAATTAGAGCAGATCTTTGGGGGTAAATAGTGTTCTGATAGAGAGAAAGTGCTCCACCACACTGTGTGTAATTCACTTATCACAAGAAGTCCATATTTTATATAACTGGTAGATAACATGTAATATTGTCACTAGGGGTGTATGTTGTAACCTTGTGTAAAAAAAAATGAAAAAGAACTAGTCGAATACCAGATAATCATAGAAATTCAGATTCTTGCAAATAAGTTGTTATAATAGTGCTTCTTTTCCTCTCAGGGAGGGCTGTGTGTACTTTTATTCACTTACATTCTCTCCTTGTCATAGCAGAAATGTCAGTCCAGTGTTAAGCTTTTAAGGCCTCATGGAGGCCAACTTGTCTTCTGTCTGATCTCAGGAATGACAAATGTTAATTAACTAGATCTGATTTTTTTTCCATCAATTTAGGCAGCACCTTTTGTACCATCACTGTTTTTTGAGTATCTCTTATTGGCTATAGGCCCAGGGATGGGACTGAATTGAAGAGTCAGAATTTAGAATCCAAACACATATATAAAGCTGATCTTCCACCAGTGTTTCCAATGAGTTCTGAGTGCAATATGCTGAGCCTTAATCCGAATGATCTGCTTTCCCACCATCTATACTCTATAGTATGTACAGTATATATATATATATATATATACTATACATGAGTTTTCAGGGCCATCTTAATAGCATCATGGGCCCCTGCGCAAAGTAATGCTCTGGGGCCCCTACAATGGAGACAGTGCGGGTAAACAGAAATCAAGAAGGTAGGAGGTAGGGGATATCTGGGGTGTAGAGGGGCCAGAGTGCTGGGGGGATATCTAGGATGTAGAGGGGTCAGAGTGCTGGGAGGATATCTAGGGTGTAGAGGGGTCAGAGTGCTGGGGAGATATCTGGGGTGTAGAGGGGTCAGAGTGCTGGGGGGATATCGGGGGTGTAGAGGGGTCAGAGTGCTGGGGGGATATCTAGGATGTAGAGGGGTCAGAGTGCTGGGGGGATATCGGGGGTGTAGAGGGGTCAGAGTGCTGGGGGGATATCTAGGGTGTAGAGGGGTCAGAGTGCTGGGGGATATCTAGGGTGTAGAGGGGTCAGAGTGCTGGGGGGATATCTGGGGTGTAGAGGGGTCAGAGTGCTGGGGGGATATCTGGGGTGTAGAGGGGTCAGAGTGCTGGGGGGATATCTAGGATGTAGAGGGGTCAGAGTGCTGGGGGATATCTAGGGTGTAGAAGGGTCAGAGTGCTGGGGGGATATTATCTAGGGTGTAAAGGGGTCAGAGGGCTGGGGGGATATCTGGGACGTAGAGGGGCAGCCCGGGCTGCCCCAATTTGAGGGGCAACCAGGGGTCAAGGACCATCTACTTTGGGGAAAGGGCAGGGGGCCCCCATGCAGCTGGGGCCCATGGGCAGTGCCCAGGTGTGCCCTCTCATTAAGACAGTCCTGAGTTCAATGCTTGATAGTGTTTGTTATCGATATACAACATTTTCCTTTTACTGTTGGAGAATGTGACCAACAGGAATAAATCTAACAGGAAAGAATGTGTATCGTAGTAGATCCAACTGATTCTATAGTTTTTCCCTGCAATGCTGACAAGTGCCCGGGACATATTGTACATTGTTCATTAGGAAGTGACCATATGCTACTGAAGACCTTCAGTCTCCACATAGTTATTCCAAATGATTTCATAGGTAAAATACATAACTGTGAGTAAGCTGATCCGTGATCATCACCAACACATCTTATTTAGAGGATAACATTCCACAAGGTATGACTACTGCGTGTATATATATACAGTATATGGTACATCACATTACTACCCAGGGCTACACAAAAGCTTTGAAAATAAACATTAGATACAGATGGCAAGTAGTTCTTCAACAGGCTTCACGACAGACTTCATCAGAAAATGTACTACATGGCCAAGATGTGTTGAGGCCACTCACGGGATCCTGTTGTGAGACACCACCAGGGGAAGAGAGCATGGTAGTATACCAGCTTTTGGGTATACTCCAAGTTATACATGTACCCGAGTGTCAGCACTAGTTTATGCTGAAGCTCCTTCAACATGCTTTTTCCCGGTACCTCTCTCCATACTACTCCCCCTTTTCTCAAACACAAGTTTCACAATGCTACCCTCTGCACTTCTCTCTTACACATATCACCTACTGTTATACCCTCAACACTCCTCTACTACACATACCACCTACTGTTAGGCTCTCAACACTCCTCTACTACACATACCACCTACTGTTATGCTCTCAACACTCCTCTACTGCACATACCATCTACTGTTATGCTCTCAACACTCCTCTACTACACATACCACCTACTGTTATGCTCTCAACACTCTTCGACTACACATTCCACCCATATGTATACCCTCAACACTCCTCTGTTACACATACCACCCATTGTTATACCCTCAACAATTGTCAGGTCACCTGAGGCCAGGTGACAGATGCACACCGTTGGGGTCAGGAGTGCACCACTATGATAGTGGACCCTACGGCTGACTGCTGCGGATGGAACCTTGGTTGGTGCAGGAAGGCAGGTCTACTGGGGCGCCAACACGGATCCCACAGGGAGCTAGAACATAAGATTCCCCAGGGTGCAGAGTCTAAGAGCCAGCATGTGTTCACCAGAGCCTCTAGTGGTGAAGATGGACTATGCTGCAGCTGACTCCAGGTCGCGGCCCCCAGGGTCTCCCAGCTCACGGTAGGCTATAGGAGGATAAGCTAAAAGGTCGGGGCGTCTAGCAGACAAGGATAAATAGAGAACAAGCCAAAGGTCAAGGGTCACAAGCAGGCAGGGATAGTTAAGAACGCGACAAAGGTCAGAGTCACAAGCAGGCGGGGATGGTCGGGGACACGCCAAGATCGGTAACAGAGACAAAACGTAAAGCACACGGCAAGCAGGAAAACAAACACACACTAATGCACGACAAGGCAGGCTTGGGGAACAGTGTTAAATAGTGGTTCCTATTGAAGCTAGGGTTTAGCCACACTGAGGGAAGATTTCCTAACCATGCAGGTGTGAGAGAGCAAGCCCTAAGGCTGATACACAGACAAGGTAAGAGACAGACAGGTCATGAAAGTATTACTGCAAGGTCATGACAACAATCTTCTACTACACATACAACCGATCGTTATACACTCCTCTACTACAAATACCACCCACTGTCATACCCCCCACCACGTCTCTACTACCTACTGTTATACCCCCTGCACTCCTCTCTTGCACATACTGTCCACTGTTATACCTTCCACACTTCTCTCCTGCATATGCTGCCCACTGTTTGTTATACATTCGGAACTCATCTTCTTCATAGTCTATCCTCCAGCCCTCCCTCCTGCACACAGAAAATATTAATCTCTTACTTCCCTACACAACTGTACACACAGTTCCTACTTCTTATTGACATTTCTGTAATAAAGCACCTTAATGTTTGGAATATCCCAAACCCTACACTTTTGCTATTAAAGCAAATTAAGTAATGAGAGAACAATTTAGTAGTAGAGATTTAGATTATTACAGATGTCCATCAATTCTTTTTACATACCCCACATATGTACTTAAATCCACAAGTAACTGATTATATACATTTTGGTAGGATTATTTTAATGATACATAAGACAACAAAGAGAGTAACGATAGTAGAGTCCATAATGTGCAATATGCAACAGAAAATGCTTGTTTTTCTTCAGAATGCCAACGCTCTCATAGCCTGTAAAACAAACATCTTAGTTAGGGTCTACACACAGAAGACATTACCATACTGCATATTATAAAGCCCAGATCTAACTGATATTTTTTTAAAGTGTGGAGATCCCAAAACCCCAATGAGTTTTTCTTTTTCTGCCGTCTTCAGGATGGTTTGTTGACAGGAGGAGTCCTTCGTACTCAGCGGTGGAGGTGAGTGGTCCTTCCCCCTAAGCACTACACAGTTCAAGTACTGAGTTCCACCAGTATCTCTGGAGTTAAATGACATCTGGCATCATTAGACCCACTTCTTGTGAACCCAGGATGCCATGGACACGCCACCCAACCTATACTCTCAAGAGGTGAGTTGAATGATGTTGGTAATCGTTCGACTCCCAAGAGCAGTGGCGTATCTAGGGTATGGCAGCCATGGCAAGTGCCATGGGCACCATGGGGAGGGGGGCGGCAAACAGCTCACCCCACACGGAAAAAAAAAAACACCTGTCCTCCTGTGGCCACCTCCCACACTAATGTAGCTCCCAGGATCGCGGCTGGCCTGCTGAAGCGCAGGCACAGCAATTGCTAATATTCCTACTTAGCCTTGGGTGGGGAGTGACAGGTGCCCCCATGACGGCCGATGACTGGCCATTGATGGCACAGTGTCTGCGTTTGATTGGCACAGTGGCTGCTTTTGATGGGCACAGTGGCTGCAATTGATTTTTTTTTCAGTTTGTTTACGCCCCCCCCAAAATTTTCAGCACCAGCCGCCAGTGGTCCCCAGTGTGCCTCTCTGTCCTCATCGCACTGTGTCTCTCTCTGTCCCTGGTTATCTGAAAGGTTTCAAATGTTTTGACAGGGGTGGCAGTTTCAGTGCTTGCCATAGGCGCCATTTTCACTAGATACGCCTCTGCCCAAGAGATCAGAGATTCAAAATGTAAGAGAAAGCAGGATACAGCACCAGAAAGGGTGAGTAGTAGCATAAGGTCAGCCATATTTCCACACTACTTGCAAATGAAGGGTCCAATTTTCTATGTTATAAGGAACATCTAAAAACGTTGATTGTTTCAAAGCAGTACACTAAAAAATCAACCTTTTTGTCTTGAATTCCTCCTAAAATATAGCAGTGCACTTCCACTCTACTGTATATCCACAGTATTTTTTCAGTGTGAGTTCACCTAAGGCACTGCTGTCTCTAACTGCTAGTTTTACTAGATTTCAAGTCAGATTTGGTGATGTCACTTCTGATGTCACTACTCACTGTTCCCCTTGCTGGAGAGAAAGCTCTACCGGAGGACCCACAGTGCAAAGATACCCCTGTTTTTGCTTCATCCCTTCTATGACTCTGATATTCCTGCAGCTCTCCTGCTGCTTCTTGATCATTTTCCCTTTCCAGCTATGAGATCACCAGTCATCATTAACAAAGCTCTGCTCCTCTACCAAGATGGCCTCCTCCAAACGTAGGCACAGTATAGAACAAGGCATGATAAGTTGGTAAGTTCTTTAGATAGCTCAGGCCTCTTCAGGTTTGACATGCCAACGAGAAGGGTGAATTGGATAAGATTGACATTTTTGCACACGTCTGGCATTTGGGTGCACATAGACACTACAGGAAGGGATTAGGGTTAAAGTAGGCGGCCTTTAAAGTAACTCAGTCATGAGAGGTGTATTTGGGATGCCACTGCAGGTCTCCTTCTGGAAATACAGGTGGAACTTGAAAAATTTGAATGTCAAGCAAAAGTTCATTTATTTTACTAATGCAACTTAAAAGGTGAAACTAATATATGAGAGAGACTCATTACATGCAAAGCAAGATAGTTCAAGCCGTGATTTGTCATAATTGTGATGATTATGGCTTACAGCTCATGAAAACCCCAAATACACAATCTCAGAAAATTAGAATATTACATGCAATCAATAAAACAAGGATTGTACATAGAACAATATCGGACCTCTGAAAAGTAGAAGCATGCATATATACCCAGTACTTGGTTTGGGCCCCTTTTGCAGCAATTACTGCCTCAATGCGGCGTGGCATGGAAGCTATCAGCCTGTGGCACTGCTGATGTGTTATGGAAGACCAGGATGCTTCAATAGCGGCCTTCAGCTCTTCTGCATTGTTCGGTCTCATGTCTCTCCTCTTTCTCTTGGCAATGCCCCATAGATTCTCTATGGGGTTCAGGTCAGGCGAGTTTGCTGGCCAATCAAGCACAGTAATCCCACGGTCATCGAACCAGGTTTTGGTGCTTTTGGCAGTGTGGGCAAGTCCTGCAGGAAAATTAAGTCAGCATCCCCATAGAGCTCATCTGTGGAAGGAAGCATGAAGTGCTCCAAAATCTCCTGGTAGACAGTTGCGTTGACCCTGGACTTAATGAAGCACAGTGGACCAACACCAGCAGATGACACGGCTCCCCAAATCAACACAGACTGTGGAAACTTCACACTGGACTTCAAGCATCTCCACACTCTGATGAGATGCAAAATTTGCTCTCATCAGAAAAGAGGACTTTGGACCACTGAGAACAGACCAGGTCTGTTTTTCTTTAGCCCAGGTAAGATGCTTCTGACGTTGTTTGTTGTTCAGGAGTGGCTTCACAAGAGGAATACGACATTTGAAGCCCATGTCCAGGATCCGTATGTGTGTGGTGGCTCTTGATGCACTGACTCCAGCTTCAGTCCCCAATACATTTGAATGGTCTTTCCTGATAATCCTCTCCAGACTGCCGTGATCCCTGCTGCTTGTGCACCTTTTTCTTTCACACCTTTCCCTTTCACATCACTTTCTAATAATGTGCTTTGATACAGCACTTTGGGAACGTCCAACTTCTTTTGCAATTACATTTTGAGGCTTTCCCTCCTTATGGAGGGTGTCAATGATGGTTTTCTGCACAACTGTCAGGTCAGCGGTCTTTCCCATTATTGTGATTCCTACTGAACCAGACTGAGAGACCATTTAAAGGCTCAGAAACCCGTTGTAGGTGTTATGGCTTAATTAGCTGATTAGAGTGGGACACTTTTAGCCAGATTCAGAGAGACTTAGGCTGGCGTATCAGTAGATACGCCAGCCTAAGTCTGAATGTGCGCCCGCGCTAATTTAAGCGTATTCTGGTAACCAGATATGCTTAAATTAGGCTCAGATACGAGCGGAGTAAGTGTCTTACACCCTCGTATCCTAAAGTGTAATTTTTAGGCTGACCGCTAGGTGGCGCTTTCATTGCGGTCGGCGTAGAATATGTAAATCAGTAGATACGCCTATTCACGAACGTACGCCCGGCCGACGCAGTACAGATACGCCGTTTACGTAACGCATTAGCGGCCTAAAGTTATTCCATCAAATAGATGGAATAGTAATGTTAAGTATGGCCGCTGTTCCCGTGTCGAAATTTGAAAATTTTACGTCGTTTGCGTAAGTCGTCTGTGAATAGGGATTTACGTCGTTTACGTCCACGTCGAAATCATGCGCAGTTCCAAAAAAAAACGTCAATCACGTCGGGTCAAGCCTAATTATCATAAAACACGCCCCCTCAGCCTATTTTGAATTAAGCGCCCTTACGCCCGCCCGCTTTAGGCTACGCCGCCGTAACTTAGCAGGCAAGTACATTGTGAATCATGTACTTGCCTCGCTAACTTACGGCGGCGTAGCCTAAATGCCATAAGCTACGCCGCCGCAAGTATGCGCTCGCCATCCTGAATCTAGCTATTTGAGCCTAGAATATTGTACCCTTTCACAATATTCTAAGATTGTGGATTTGGGGTCATGAGCTGTAAGCCATAATCATCACAATTATGACAAATAACGGCTTGAACTATCTTGCTTTGTGTGTAATGAGTCTATCTCATAAATTAGTTTCACCTTTTAAGTTGCATTAGTGAAATAAATGAACTTTTACACGATATTCAAATTTTTCGAGTTTCACCTGTATACTGCAGTTAGGCACAGCCAGGCAATGTTTCAGTCACAATCCTGGAACAAGCATGTTGTAAATGAGTGTCAGAAAAAACTCAAAGTTATTTATCTCTATACTCATTCCAGGTCAGCCCGTCAGATAGCACTGAGGTCAAAGCATCAGAAGGAAAGCCAGGAAACTAACATTCTCTAAGAGTTCAGTAAAGACGGTCTCCGTTAATCTCTCCATGAGAGTGTCTTTTTAAGCAGTAATGCCCCGTACACACGATCAGAATTTCCAATGGAAAAAGTCTGATGGACTTTTTCCATCGAATATTCCGATCGTGTGTAGCCCCATCTGAGTTTTTTCATTGGAAATTCCGATATATTCCATCAGACTTTAGATATAGAACATGTTCTATATTTTTCCAATGGAATTCCGTTGGAATTCTGATGTGATTTGGCCGGGCAAAAGCCAGATCGTACGCGGCATTAGGATAACATGTTCCATCAAAAGGAGATATGGCACTAACCTCGTCTGGTTCTTGTAACTCTTGGTATTCTGGCAAATAATTGGAATCCTTCATCAGTGAGATCTATAGAAAAACACATTTAATGAAATGTTGATCAAAACAGATAGACTGACTCTTTGCTTTTGGGGAGATAATATCTGATGATATAGTGATCTAAACTAAAGGTCTTTAAACTGTGGCCCGTGGGCTGGATGTGGCCCATTGCTAACCTTTTTCTGGCCCTTGGGGAATTATTCCTCCCCCTAATATGAGGCACTATCCCCCCCTTCCCCAACCAAATGATCGGACATTATTCTGCTCACTGATACCAATGATGGGGCACTATTTTTCCCTCTATTACCAATGGTGGGGAACTGTTCCTCCCACTAATACCAATGGTGGGGAACTGTTCCTCCCACTAATACCAATGGTGGGGAACTGTTCCTCCCACTAATACCAATGGTGGGGAACTGTTCCTCCCACTAATACCAATGGTGGGGAACTGTTCCTCCCACTAATACCAATGGTGGGGAACTGTTCCTCCCACTAATACCAATGGTGGGGAACTGTTCCTCCTACTAATGCCAATGGTGGGGAACTGTTCCTCCTACTAATGCCAATGGTGGGGAACTGTTCCTCCCACTAATACCAATGGTGAGGAACTGTTCCTCCCACTAATACCAATGGTGAGGAACTGTTCCTCCCACTAATACCAATGGTGGGGAACTGTTCCTCCCACTAATACCAATGGTGGGGAACTGTTCCTCCCACTAATACCAATGGGGGGGAACTGTTCCTCCCACTAATACAAATGCTGGGGAACTGTTCCTCCCACTAATACCAATGGTTGGGAACTGTTCCTCCCACTAATACCAATGGTGGGGAACTGTTCCTCCTACTAATGCCAATGGTGGGGAACTGTTCCTCCCACTAATACCAATGGGGGGGAACTGTTCCTCCCACTAATACCAATGATCAGACACTATTCCTCCCACTGATACCAATGATAGGGAACTATTTACTCTGATGCCTTTCGGTATATGATGTCACGCTGTCAGATCGGCTTACCAAGCTTTGAGTCTACCTGGGTTGGTGAAGCTGCTTAGGACTCCTGCTGCATTGCGCACCATCATACAGATAACAGCTATAGACCACATGACCGGCCCATATCTTTTTACTACATGTGAGTTGCCATTTTTTTTTACCAAGAAATATTAGTTTTGCTGCACTCTAGTGTTTTTTTTCTCATTATAAGATTCCAGCCATGTTTTTTTCAGACTCCCACAATACTATGGTACGCCTTTTTCCGATAGAAAATCCTGGCCCAAATTCTCGTACGAGATACGCCGGCGTATCTCCAGATACGCCGTCGTATCTCTGAGTCTGAGCCGTCGTATCTTGGCGCCTGATTCAAAGAATCAGATACGCCAGAATTTGTATAAGATACGACCTGCGCAAGTCTCCTACACCGTCGTATCTTAACTGCATATTTACGCTGGCCGCTAGGGACGTGTACGCTGATTTACGCCTAGAAATATGTAAATCAGCTAGATACGCCAATTCACAAACGTACGCCCAGCCGACACAGTACAGATACGCCGTTTACGTTAGGCTTTTCCCGGCGTAAAGTTACCCCTGCTATATGAGGCGCAGATGAGGCGTAGCAATGTTAAGTATGGACGTCGGAACAGCGTCAAATTTTTCACGTTTTACGTCGTTTGCGTAAGTCGTTCGCGAATAGGGCTGTGCGTCATTTACGTTCACGTCGAAAGCATTGGCTTCTTACGGGTTAATTTGGAGCATGCGCACTGGGATACTTTCACGGACGGCGCTGTGCCGTTCGTAAAAAGCGTAATTTACGTGGGGTCACATTAAATTTACATACGTCCACATCTTCCACATTTGAATTAGGCGGGGCTTACGCCGGCCTATTTACGCTATGCCGCCGCAAATTTGGTTTGAGAATGCTGCACTTGCCTGTCAAAGTTGCGGAGGCGTAACGTAAATAGGATACGTTACGCCCACACAAAGATGCGCGCTTCTACGTGAATCCGGGCCCCTGTCTTTTAATTAAATACTTTTTGGTGATCTCCTTACCTTTTCTAGAAGAGGATCGTGCCCAGGTTTATACTTCTTTTCATGTTCTATATGAAGGACAGCATCATGGACCGTAAGGAAGAAGATATCATACTGGATTGCATCCTCAAAGAAGGAACACATTTCCAGTTTTTTGAGTACCGAATCTGTAAAAGCGTGAAGATGTAAGCACACAATAACCCATAGAAAACCAGTCCAGTATCAACTTTGATTTGTTTAGTAGGTAAAATAAAGAAAGGGGTGTTTCTTGCTTTTTTTTACTGCCTTCTGTGTGTTAATGCACTTTGACATAACTACCGTATTTATCGGCGTATACTTTTTCCCCCTTAAAATCAGGGGAAAATCGTGGGTGCGCGATATACGCCAATACCCGCTTCCCGCGCTGTGTTTGAAGCTGCCGCCGACACATACCGAGCGCAGTACACTCGGGTACACTCGGCCAGGCTCGACTCTGCTTGCGGTCACGCCCTGAGCTGCCTCATAGCCTTTATGTGAGAGGAGCCGAGCGTGCCCGAGTGTACTGCGCTCGGTATATGTCGGCGGCGGCGGCGTTCAAACACAGCGCGGGAAGCGAGGATCGACTCAGAAACAGCGCGGGAGAAACGGGGAGGACACCGCTGAGGCCGCAGACGAACACCGGACCGGACAAGGCCGCTGATGGACGCCGGGCAAGACACCGACGAGGGGCATTCAAACTGTAAGTATTTTATTTTTTTCCTAAAATTTCCCTTCCAGGTTGGGGGTGCGCGCTATATGCCGGGGCGCGCTATATGAAGATAAATACGGTAATTCACAGGTGTCAAACAAGGCCCGCGGGCCTAATCCGGCCCTTCAGGCCATTTCATGTGGCCCTTGTACCTCTCCCGAAGCTGCAGGAGAGCTACAGCCCTCCTCTGGTCCTCCTCCAGTGCCCTACTTTTTGCTTTTGAGCAATGCATCCAGCTTCTTCCCAGCAGCAGCATAAGGAAAGGGGGTGCACTGTGATGTAAGGGCAAGTAGGGGGACTCAACTTTTGATGGTGGGGTGGCTCTTGACTTCTAATGTAAAGGGAAGGGGGTGCACTGGACACCCCTGTAAATTAGACCAGTATTTATACGTACCTTCACAAGTTGCAATGTAAACATCTACATCAATTCTCTTGAATTCTTTATAGATCTGGAAAAAAAAATCACACATAACACACATATTCTTTAAGATATTGCAACATAAGTATATATAAGAAACTTGTAAGGAATATGTAGTGGTGGGATTTTTATTCACAGGTCCTCTTCATGAGGTGTCTTCTGCCCTAACTCTATTTGTCACATCCTACCACATGTGCTCACCAAGTCTTAGCCCTTGACCTATGGCTTATGCAGATGCTATTCAGTTTACTGAATTAAAATGGACCTGAAAAAGTGAAGATTTATTATCTTATAGGGGACATCTATAAATGTTTATTGTCCCTAATTTTACCCTGGAAATAAAATAAAAATAAAATAAAATGTTTTGACTTCCTCCTGAAAAATAGATGCCTCACTGCAAATATAATGCTACAAGGGTCAAGGCATCATAGATGCACAGCTAAGTCCTCTGACTATTAAGCCAGCCATAGATGGATCAACTCTTGGACAAATCAGCAGGGACCGGCCGAGACTTAAGCAATCTATTAGCAGGCTGGCTTACCCAAGTCGATCCAGCAATCGACTTGGGTACACCCAGCCTGTCGGCTATAGCCACAAGCAGTGACCACTGTGTTCTGTCGGCCGGGGAAGATGCTTCCTACTAGCAGAGCACAATAGCTCAGTGGAATGCATTCCTCCATCAACACTAACTGTGTTGATGAGAAATCTAGCAATTTTCCACCCGTGGTGGAAGGAAAGAAAATCGAATCATCTATGTCCTGGATGGTCTCACCAGATTTGTAGTAAAATGTGTTGATGTCACCACTGTTCTGCTCACTGCTTCTCTTGCTGGAGAGGAAGCTGTATCGGAAGACCTGCAGTGCAAGGACCTCCCTGCTTCTGCTTCTTCCATTCTGTGGACATGTGCTTCTTTCACCTCTCCTGCAGCTTCTGGAATCCTCTATCAGTCATCAGATCACTCTGACTTGAAGAAGTAAAGCCCTATTTCTCCACCAAGATAGTCACCTCCTCCACACACACAAACACAAAGCAGAACAAGACATGGTGGATCAGAAATAACGAAAGGGTTCAGCTATCGGAAGCCTACAGATAATACTGATAACTAGACCGTTGACCTCTGTTTGACTTTTTGTTTCACAAAGAATTTATTGGATTTTTACATTTTTTTTCCAGAACAGTACAAGAAAATATAGTAAACGCACAAGGAATGCCAGGGAGTACAGAGGTACGGTCTGTAAAAGGGTTTCACCATAATACAGGAATATAGAAAACATGCATGAATTGGATATCATGAATTATAAGGAGACAGAAATTCCATGGCTTGTTTAAAAGAGATGGAAAATGGATGGGTCTTACGAGGGGAGCTCTGTGGGCACCTCTACAGTATTAGGGGTGTGAGAGGGAGGGGAATCAAACACCACATAAAGAAGTACTGGGACAAGAGTGAGGAGCAAGAAGAGGTTAGAGGCGCAGAAGAGGGAGTGCAGAAAAGATTTGAAGAGGAGAAAAAAAAAAGGATGGGGACATTTGCCTTTGATGGACAAAGAGGGGAGGGGGAGAGATGGTGTAAGGAAAGGGCCCATGTGGGCCAACAGCTGGGGTGTGTAAGGGAAATTATGAAATTCGTCAGACCAAGAGCAGAGTTTGGTCTATATTCAGGTGAGCATTTCAAAATATCAAGGGGTTTCAAACCTTTAAGAACTTGGCATGGGAGTCTTTGAGGATGCAAGTGAGCTTGCCATGGACCATGGTCCCCATTAGCTTTTGCTGAATCAAAATTGAGGTGCAGTTGTCTCTAGGCTCTAGCTAGCAGATTTCTCTGGTTAACAGTGAGGCCCCATACACACGAGAGGATTTATCCGCAGATACGGTCCAGCGGACCGTATCCGCGGATAAATCCTCTCGAGGATTTCAGAAGATTTCTATGCGATGGCGTGTACACACCATCGCATTGAAATCCGCGCTGAAATCCTCTGCCGATGACGTGTCGCGCCGTCGCCGCTATTATGACGCGGCGACGGGCGCGACGCTGTCATATAAGGAATTCCACGCATGCGTCAAATCATTACGACGCGTGCGGGGAATCCCTTTGGGCGGATGGATCCGGTAAGTCTGTACAGACGAGCGGATCCATCCGTTGGAATGGATTCCAGCAGATGGATTTGTTGAGCATGTCAGCAAATATCCATCTGCTGGAAATCCATCCCAGGGGAGATTTATCTGCGGATAAATATCCGACGGAGTGTACACACCATAGGATCTATCCGCAGAAACCCATTTGATGGGATTTATCTGCGGATAGATTCTATGGTGTGTATGGGGCCTAAGAGTTGGGATCGGTTTATGCCTGTTTGTGCTTTTGGACACATTTTTCACATTCCAGGTCTTCTTTAAAGTGGTTGTATACCCTCATGGTATACTTGCACCTACATGTAAGCCTACATTAAGGGTTACCTGTAGGTCTTTGCAATATCTCCTTAACCTACATGGTTAAGCAGATATTTGCAGAAAAGCGGGCGCCGATGTCTACGGCGCATGCGCGCAATAGACAATGGCGCAGGCGCACTGAGCGAGGCGGCTCTTGAATGGGAGCCTGCCGGAAAGTGCCAGAAATGTGCGCATGCGCGGGGATCGTGCTGTTCTGCGCGCATGCGCGGGAGTGACATCATCGCCACTCCGGCCAATCACACCGCGGGAGCGGCGATACCCGGAAGTCACTCCTGGTATCATGGCAGCGACGGAGGACGTGCCTGAGGACCGCTGCGGGGGCTTTGATCTAAGGTAAGTAATTGATAACGAGCTATTATGCTAGTCTAGTTTTTTAATTTAAATTTTTTTAAGGGTATACAACCGCTTTAAGTTCAGCTGGCAACAGCGTGTCCAAATATCACACTAGGACTCACATATATCTTTATGGTGGTGTTCTCGGAAAAAGACCACTTTGCATTTTATACTGGTATGCTAGTCTTTGCATTGCAAAGGTTTTTTTTTTTTTTTAAGCACCTGATTAGAGGCTTCAAAATAGGGTGGATTCGGGACGTCTGGAGCCCACCCAGGTGTGTTGCAACAGCGAATAAAAATTTGCTGTTGCATCACTGATCCTCCTCCCTGAAACCTGTTTCCCGATTCAGGGTTGCCAACCGTCAGAACATTTACAAACAGTTTGTAAAATCCTTAATTTTTGCATCTGTCCATAAATGTCCATTACGGACATACAGACTACACGTTCATAATAAACATTTATGGACAGATGCAAAAATTACAGATTTTTACAAACTCTTTGTAAATTTACTGAAAGTTGGCAACCCTGACCCTACTGGATGCCTAGCGTCGGGAGGAAGAGAGAAGAGACACCGTGGAAGCTGCTCCAGGAAAGGGAGCAGCTTTCTCCAAGCCTGCCATGCTCTCACAACCCGCATCCATGGTAAGGACAGTGGGTGGTGGTCCAGGGGAGGGGGTTGTTTCCCACCCCCCCCCCATAAAAAAAACACCAGTCGCCACTGCTTTGGGGGAGTTAGCATGCAGATTAGTGCATGATTTTGTTTGGGGGGGGGGGGGGGGTTTGCTGACGCCTAATGCTCATTAAAGATGAAGGTGCCATAAGATTTCCAGATAGATAGGATATTTACCAGCTTTAGGACTTTGACGGCCACCACATCCAGGAATGTTATTTGGCTGAAGTCAAATATTATGCTGTGAATTGACACCTTGGGCACAGAGACTTTGACAGGTAGGTCAGCGTTCCAGTCTACTTGGATCTCTACTTCCTTTGTTTGAATTCCATCTTCCATCTCATGGTCAGGGTCTTCTGGATCATCGGCTGAATCATAGCCAAGGTTGTCAATGCCGACTGGACTGATGACTCCATTCTGAAGAGATATGTGACATGATATTTAATACCAATTAACAGGCCAGCTATATTAAGAAGTCAACAGACTGCTAGTATAAGTGGAGAAAGTATCCTTTAACATACATAGCCCCTCTCACCGTCCTTATGGTCAGTGAAGCCACTCCTCCTACAAACCTAATAACATTTTCGGCAAGTACTACCAGCCGACCTTGCCCAAAAACAGCCTTTCTTTTATAAACATTTAGGGCCAGATTCACCAAAGAGATACGACGGCATATCTCCTGATACGCAGTCGTATCTGTGTTTCTATCTATGCGACTGATTCATAGAATCAGTTACGCATAGATAGCCAGAAGATCCGACAGGTGTAATTGTTTTACACTGTCGGATCTTAGGATGCAGTACCACGGCCACCGCTGGGGGGATTTTGCGTCGTAAACCAGCGTCGGGTATGCAAATTAGGAGTTACGGCGATCCACGACGGATTTTCGCGTTCGCTACGTCGTCGGTAGTCTAGTTTCCCGTCGCATAGTTAGTCGTCTTTTTTGGTGCCCTAACTTTACGCAGCAATCGTATTGCTGTATAAAGTATGGGCGTCGTTCCCGCGTCGAAATTTAAAAATCAACGTCATTTGCGTAAGACGTCCGGGAATACGGAAGTACGCTACGCACGTCTCTGTTCGAAAAAATGACGTCACTTCGCGCAAAGCACGGCGGGAGTTAGGAAACGGAGCATGCGCAGTAGGTCCGGCGCGGGAGCGCGCCTAATTTAAATGGCACACGCCCATTTAAATTAGGCGGGCTTACTCCAGAGCCTGCCAGCGGAGGTTTTCATTGCAAGTGCTCTGTGAATCAGGCACTTGCGATCAAAACTTGCGGCGGTGTAACGTATCTACGATACGTTACGCCGCCGCAGTTCTACGTGAATCTGGCCCTTAGTTCCATCAGCCTCCGGTGTAACTGGGATGAAGAAAAGTCAGATGTGTTAAAAGTCTAGCCCGTGTGGAAACCATGGTTCCTTCCATAGGCGTGCGCACAGGGTGTGCCAGGTGTGCCCAGGCACACCCTAATCACTCTGTGCAGCATCAATTCCCCCTACTGCCCTAGCTCCCCCCTTCCTCCCGCCCCGCTGCTGGCTTCCCTCCTCTTCCGGCTGCTGTTGCTGCGGGAACGTTTTAGGGTGAACGGTTTGGTAAATATGTAATTTACTGACCCCTTCACTTTTTGAATGAACAGTGAGCGATCGGTAGTGTGTGTTTGAGCTTTGGGGTGCACACCCTAATGCAATAGGCTGTGCACACCTATGGTTCCTTCCATAGATAAAATGGAGGAGTTAGCGTAACCCCTATGCACATGATGTGTGTTATTCTCAGGAACACCCAAGGAAAAGCCTCACCGTGAGATATACCCTGGGACAGGGGGAGCAGGAAGGTCTGTGCGATAACCTTACCACTGTGATTGGCTATCACAGTCATCACATGATTTGGAGCTCCAGATCATTAGTAGGGACTGGGTTATTCACAGTTTGGTTACTGTGTTGGTGAGTGCGCTCCTAGCACGGAAACCTCTGCTGCCCATGAACGCATATGCGTTATGTGGGAGGCACCAGGTTAACAGATCAATTTTCCTAAGTCATCATGCTAACATAAGAATTATTCTTAACTGGGTCAAGTCGTATACTATTGTTGTCAAGTAGCTAGTCCAAGCCTTCCGTCGTGTTACAGGATTGAACCATGATGGAGTCAATCACAACAATTTTTTACAAACCTGGGTAATCAGACATCATTCAGAATGTAAGCTCACCTTGGTGGTTGTAAGCTCTCCTTTTTTGATAAGTTTATGAATCTTCCTAAGGGCTTTGGTCCTTTTTGTGTAAACTCGGACACAGTCAAATCCAACCTGCCGAATTCAAACATAAGTAATGAATACCAGTAAAACTTCTACAGTATATTGAATAAAAATCGTAAAAACTGTCGTTTTAAGCCAGTAGGTGGAACTCTAGTCTCCCATTCAAGCCCACTGTTTATGGGGGTCAGTAGCTCAAGCAGCAATTTACACACATACAGTAAGTGACTTAGTAACTGATTTTAGTAATTCATCACAGCGACTTATGCCTTATCAGATGGTGGAGTCCAAATTTTCAATCAAACAAATTAGCTTGAAAGCAGGCAGTATATTCCATGCTGTCTGTAAAGCTAACCCAAATTCTCTGGGAGTTCCATAACCACTTTCCGCCCATATGACATCACATGATGTCCTTGTGTTGAAGTGGGTATGAAAATTTTCAGCCAGCGATGCCCTGTAAGGCAAAAGTGACTAGAGTGGCTGAACAGTCACACGATCACTTATGCGGGCGCTGGAAGGAGGCTCCCCCCCCCCACTGCCGCCACATTTCCGGAGCCCAGGAGTGATGCAACCAGCAATGGCGGCACTACAGAGAGAGAGAGAGAGGAACTGACCTTGTTCCTCCCTCTCTGTGACCCCAGAAACCGGAAGCGTCAATGATTTAGAAAAAAAAATGCGCAATTTTAAAGCATGAAATGTAAGGTATCTACTCACTAGGGATGAGTCGAACATACCCGGGTTCGGTTCGCACCAGAACGTTCGAACAGACCGACCGTTCACGCGAACATTTAGAACCCCATTGAAGTCTATGGGACTCGAACGTTCGAATTCAAAAGTGCTCATTTTAAAGCCCAATATGCAAGTTATTGTTGGAAAACGTCTTTGAGAACCCGGGTCTTGCCCCAGGGAACATGTCAATGGAAAAAAAAGTTGTAAAAACTGTAGTTTTTTCTTGAGCAGCGATTTTAATGATGCTTAAAGTGAAAAAAAAAATCCTTTAAATATGGTACCTGCTGGGTGTCTATAGTAGTGGCACGTGTTTAGAAATGTCCCTGCAACACATGAGATTACTCTCAGAAAAAAGTAATTTAATACTGCTTGCGGCTTTAATTTAATGTTTGGTCCCTGCAATATGGATAAAAATCATTGAAAAAAATAGCTAAACTAAACACTATGCAGGCAATACAACACGTTAGAGCACTGCATCTAGCACAATCTACTGCCTAACAATAGGAATAGCTGATCTAGCTAAGCTATACAGTGTATAAATATATGTACAACGCTAGGATGTATATATATCCTCTGCACACTGTAAATTTAACTAAACTGACTAGCCTTCCTGCTTCTATCTATCTATCTATCTATCTATCTATCTATCTAGTAGAAAAGACGCTGTGTCTCTATCTATCTCTCTCTCTCTAACTGTCTGACTGTTCTTTTCTTTAACAAAGCTGGAACACACTACACGTGGCCGCCTTACAGGCGGCCTTATATAGTGTGGGGCGTGTACTAAACCCCCTGAGCCATAATTGGCCAAAGCCACCCTGGCTTTGGCCAATTGTGGTTCTTCGTTTTTTGCGCCTTGTGATTGACCAAGCATGCAGGGTCATGGTGCATGCTTGGCCAATCATCAGCGCGCAACGCCGCAGTGAATTATGGGCCGACGCGCGTCACTCGAATTTGGCGCGAACGACCCGTTTTTTTCGTAGTTCGTCGAACGTACCAACAGACGATGTTCCAGTCGAATATATGTTCGAGTCGAACACAAAGCTCATCCCTACTACTCACTCAGCGTAACATCATCTTATATATTTTAACAGAAAAATTGGGTATTATATAGTGTTTGTGTGAAAAAAAATAAATAAAGTGTATTTTTCCTACCAAAAAATTGTGTTTCAAAAACCACTGCACAAATATTGTGTGACATAAATTTTTTTAACACCTACCATTTTATTCTCTAAAGTCTCTGCTAAAAAAATATAGGGTTTGGGGGTTGTAAGTCATTTTTGAGCAAAAAATACAGATATTTATATGTAGGAGAGAAATGTCAGAATGGGCCTGGGTGAGGGAGCTGCGGTGGCTCAACGCGATTGGCACTAAGCTGATAAGCCATTCAGCTCGGCTCCCGGTGGGTGTGCTATGCGAGGTAAGCCTGTGCTTAGTACGCCCACCCCCCTCCCACAAAAACCACCACACTTACACGCACTCTAAATTGGGTTAACATGCACGCACTTTGACCACGCGGTCTCTAAAAAAGAGAGGCGAAGGACTAACGGGGCTGGTTGAGCGGGCAAATCCTCTCACTCCCTAATAGGGAGTCCCTCTGCCCCGTTGGGCTTCAAAGCGGAGCAGGTAGGGCGGGCTGTGTGGGAGGACCCCCTCACACACCCGCCATTGCCACCCGGGGCATGGAGAAAGGTGACAGATTGCCTCTGGGGGAGGCCTGCCTACTCCCATCTCCTGCAGTCCGGCTCCTCTCTCGAGTACACGCACAAAATACACTTTAAAATAAAAAAAATAAAAATAAAAATAAATAAATAAAAAAGAATTGGCCTGGGTGGGAACTGGTTAATGTACAAGTAAACCCCAATCATTAAATTGTCATAGAAGCTTTAACTTCGTATTTCTAAATTTACTTTTCATAGAAAAATGTACGATTGTTTAACTCACAATTCGTCTAATGCCGCTTCTCAACCCTTCGATGTTACCATAAAAGATACCGCTGGAAAACCGGATGATTTTCACCCCATCTGGCTCTACAAGCTAGAAAAGTTATGGAGTTAAATTTGAAGGAATGTGTTTTCTATGTCTTATTGGATTGAGACCATGAAATAAATGTTGGAGTGTACATACGTCTTTGTACAGCTTTACGTTTTTGTACAGTTCGGTATCAGGAATGTTTGCTAGAGCACTGCAGGAAGGGCTAAAAAAAAAAAAAGAATAATAAAAAAAAGACATAACTTAAAGATGAACCCCATGAATGTGCAAAATACATAAATTAATTAATGAATTAATTTAATTAATACAATAAATTATTTATTACGTTTTTGATTGTTAAATGCAAGCAGCAA
The DNA here is from genome assembly GCF_905171775.1 of Rana temporaria. NCBI lineage: Eukaryota > Metazoa > Chordata > Amphibia > Anura > Ranidae > Rana > Rana temporaria. Next base: position 163,665,463 of record NC_053496.1, on the reverse strand, counting down.
TATCTAGATTTAAATTAAAAGTATCTAAATTTGATCCGATCTCAGCCTCTTGCCTTCCCTGTACAGCAGAACTCAGATTCAGTAAGGGAGAAGCAGCTCTTGATTGGAAGAGAGGTCTGAAGCAAAGACCTCATACTTACCGGCATCCGCCCCTGAAGAAGCGAGCAGGGTCTCGCGAAACACGTAGGGCTTTATTGATGCCTGTTTTATGCTGGTACATGCTGGGTATTATTGATGTCTGCATTATGTTTACATATTTCCCTGTTTATATGTATGCACATTTTATTGTCTTATTGTATATGTGTATCCACTGGCCCAGCAACTTTCAAGTTTTATTGTTGCTTATTGATGTATAACATTTGTAATAAATCTTTATATATTTACTTTCATCTGTGTTGTGTACATAGGCTATTAGGCTATATATCATTGTTGTTTGCTGCTCCGTTACATAACACCTTAAAACGAATACATTGATTTTGTCTCATTGTTCGCTGTGAACATTGGCTAAACCTCTCTCACCTCACCTCACCTCTGTTTTTAATGCTTACAGCTAGACAGGTTAATTTGCTTTGTTGCTTTTTTGGCTGGAAACTTTAAGCCTGGGTATTATGGAAATATTTTTATATTCCATATATATATTTAATTGCATTTGCTAAAAACGCATCTCATTTAAAGTCCCAAAACCTCTCCCTCTTTTTTATACATTTATAGGGATGGAGGCCTATGGTTGTAATTTATCATATGCCTCATGTAAAGTCCCAACTTCCCCACTATTTCAACATTATTAAGGGATGGAGATGCGTTTCAGGAGTGGAACAAAGTGCCTCCACAGATTTACCACTGACAGTTAATCATGCATTGTCATTCTTTGACTAGCTGACCCAGGTTGATGCGGTTCGCTCTTGGTTTGGTGGTGTTTTGGTTTGGTAGGCATGATTAGTTCCATTCTTGTATTTCTTTTGTTTTTTCCAGTGCTCTTTTTTGCTAGACCAGCTATAGGTAGGGGCATGGTCAGGTGATCACCTGTCCCCTATCTATTGATTAGCACTCCTGTGCTCCTACTGAGGAGACTTTAAAATTCATAGTTAGGGACACAGAGTGCCTTGACGGGACCTGCAGCTCACACAGGTATTTGCAAATGCGTGCAACTAAACCTCTGTTTTTAATTCTTACAGCTAGACAGGTTAATTTGGTTTGTTGCTTTTTTGGTTGGTAACTTAACCTGGGTGTTATGGAAATATTTGTATATTCCATATATATATTTAATTGCATTTGCTAAAAATGCATCTAATTTAAAGTCCCCAAAACCTCCCCCTCTTTTTTATACATTTATAGGGATGGAGGCCTATGGTTGCAATTTATCATATGCCTCATGTAAAGTCCCAACTTCCCCACTTTTTCAACCTCCCTCACCTCATTCAAAGTCCCAGGGCTACCCTCTTTTGTCTCTTTGTTCACTAAGGTTCCCTAACAAACCTCTGAGGGTTTCACAGAACAGCTGTATTTATACTGAGATTAAATTACACACAGATGGCCTCTATTTACTAATTAGGTGACTTCTGAAGGCAATTGGCTCCACTAGATTTTAGTTAGGGGCATCAGAGTAAAGGGGGCTGAATACAAATCCACGCCACACTTTTCACATATTTATTTGTAAAAAAAAAAAAATTAAGACCATTTTTCATTTTCCTTCCACTTCACAATTATGTACCACTTTGTGTTGGTCTATCACATAAAATCCCAATAAAATACATTTACGTTTTTGGTTGTAACATGACAAAATTTGGAAAATGTCAAGGGTATGAATACTTCTTCAAGGCACCGTAATATAATAGATTCAACAAAGGTAATACGTCTTTACAGTGTCAGCAGTCTCGCCTTCAAGTGAATTCTGGAGTCTTCCTGCCAATACTCATGTAAAAACAGAAAACAGGGAGGGGGAGAGTGCCGACCACTGTCTAAGTGCAGCAGTGATAGGAAGATTGTGTAACACAAGCATTACTCTTGGTATTCAACCAGTGGCGTCCTTCTGATGGTACTCAATGGAGATAATTAGAGGGTGGATACAGAGCAGCTGCCTATCCTTGTGGGGTCCAAAACTATTGTACTGATGAAAGCATTATGAAGATTGAAAATAAAGTGACTTTGTTTTCATGATATTAATGAAGATAGAGTGTACTTACAACTGCACTCGGAGAACGACGGTGAGCAATCCAAATACCAATCCAGCCAATAACCCCAAATCCAAACCCAGGATGATGGCTGCGATACAGGTGAACACCCAGATCAGCTGAAATAGAACACAAGATATCCCGTATGTCAGGGGTATTAATTTAAAATTCATAGAGGTCCAGTCACTAAATATTTCTTCCAGTAGGGGGTGCTATTACTTCATCTCACAGCCCTCCTTCACATCACATTCCCCCCATTTACATCACAGCGCAATTTTTTATATCACAGATCCCTTTACAATACAATGCCCTCTTACATTGCTTCCCGCTTTACATCACAGCCCCCTTCGCATCACAGCCCCCTTCGCATCACAGCCCCCTTCGCATCACAGCCCCCTTTGCACCACAGCCTCCCTTTACAATATAGGGCCCCCCCACATTTATATCACAGCCCCCCTTTTGCATCAATCCTCCCCCTTTTAGATCACAGTTCCCAATCTTTACATTACAGTCCCCCATTGTTCCATCGCAGTCCCCCATCTTTACATCACAGTCCCACCCCCTTGACATCATAGCCCACCATCTTTACTTAGCAGGCCATTACATTTACATTGCAGCCCTCTATTTACATCGCAGGTGATCCTTTACATTACAGCCCCCTTCACATAAAAGTCCCTACCTTTTACAATACAGTGCCCCCTTTACATTATACCACTCCTTTTACATCACAGGCCCCCTTTACTTTGCCACCCCTTCAAATCAATGTCAACCCTTTTATATGTCGGTGGCACAGTGGTGTAGTGGTTAGCACTTCTGCATAGCAGCACTAAGGTGGCTGGTTCAAATCCCAACCACGACACTACCTGCCTGGAGTTTGCATGCTCTCCCTGTGCCTGCATGGGTTTCCTCCCACACTCCAAAGACATGCTGGTAGGTTAATTGGATCCTGTTTAAATTGGCCCTAGTATGTGTATTAGGGTATAGGGACCTTAGATTGTAAGCTCATTAACCACTTCCATACCGGGCACTTACGCCCCTTCCTGCCCAAGCCAATTTTCAGCTTTCAGCACTGTCGCACTTTGAATGACAATTGCGCGGTCGTGCTACACTGTACCCAAACAATTTTTTTATCATTTTGTTCCCACAAATAGAGCTTTCTTTTGGTGGTATTTGATCACCTCTGCGGTTTTTATTTTTTGCGCTATAAACAAAAGAAGAGTGACAATTTAAAAAAAAAAACACAATTTTTTACTTTTTTATTTAATAAATATCACAATTTTTTTTTAAAAAACTTTTTTTTCCCTCAGTTTAGGCCGATACGTATTCTTCTACATATTTTTGGTAAAAAAAATCGCAATGATCATATATTGATTGGTTTGCGCAAAAGTTATAGCGTTTACAAAATAGCTGATAGATTTATGGCATTTTTATTTTATTAAATTTTTTACTAGGATTTGCGATTTGCGATTGTTTTACTGTCACCGTGACATTGCGGCGAACACATCGGACACTTTTGACACGTTTTTGGCGCCATTCACATTTATACAGCGATTAATGCGATAAATATGCACTAATTACTGTATAAATGTGACTGGCATTCAAGGGGTTAACACTAGGGGGTGATGAAGGGGTTAATATGTATACCTGCATTGTGTTATAACTGTGGGGGAAGGGGAGTGACTGGGGGAGGTGACCGATCTATGTCCCTATGTACAAGGGACACAGATCCGTCTCCTCTCTCCCCTGACAGGACGTGGAGCTCTGTGTTTACACACAGAGCTCCACGTCCCTGCTCTGTCGTTACCGATCGCGGGTACCTGGCGGACATCGCGACCGCCAGGCACGCGCATCAGCATCTCGGGGACGCGCCGGGCGCGCTCGCGCGCCCCCCAGTGGCCGCAGGAATACAGGACGTCAATTGACGTCCTGTTGAATATTCAGAGTCACTGTGGAGCCGTCATTTGACGATGGCCCGGTACTCTAGTGGTTAAGGACAGGGACTGATGTGAATGTACAATATGCTGTGAAAATGGAGCGAGCCATATAATTAATACAATATATATATATATATATATATATATATATATATATATAGCAGCCCCTCTTTTACATTATAGCACCCCCCTTTACATTGCAACACCTCTATTACATCTCAGTCCCCCTTTCCATAGCATTTCACTCTTTACATAACCTGCCTTAGCAATACAGCCCCTTAACCTTTACATCAGTGTGATCATCCCTCCCCCTTCATAGCAGAGGGAGTGATTAGTCTAGATGAAATGAGGGAGCTTCCCCACTACTCCTTTTGTTTGTTTGGGACCAGTAGCGGCTGGTGTTTTTTTGTTTGGGGGCGGCAAATAACCAAGCCCCCCCTATTCCCCCCCCCCCCCGATGTCTCCTGGGCGAGTCACCGCCACTTACCCCATCTAGGCGGCAGGCACGGTCAGGGATCGGGCATTGGCAGGCATCTGAGGAGCAGCGGCTGGGATTGGGTATCTGAAGAGCGGCCAGCGGCTCTTCTCCTCCCCACTTCTGACGTGCATTTCTCTCCCTCCTCCTAATCATCCAATAGGATCGCCTGTCCTTTCAGCCAAACACGATTGGCTGGGAGGAAGATCAATGTTGCAACAGCAAATATTCATTCACTGTTGCAACTCAACTGGGTGGGCTCCAGATGCAATGCTCTGCGTCCCGAGCCAACCCTATTTTGAACAGCCGCTGTAATTCATGCGCCGGTGTCCTGAAAGGGGCCGGCAGCATGGATAGGGAGGGCGGCAGGGCATGAATGAGGGGTGGCGCCCGTGTGCCCCCTTGGGACCACGCCGTGTCATAGCAACCAATCTGCCACTTGTTAACTTGAAAAGCAGGGCCGTTCCTGCCTTCCATTCAGAGCGATCGCTCCTCCCACCATCTTCATTCCGCCACTGCCGCTGCTGTCACCTTCACAGCAGGGTAAAGAGGATACACAGGCAGCTAAATGGCATACAGGACTGTCACTTGGTCTGGGTTCGGACCGAGGTCTGCCATTTATTGATGCCTGCTGTATGTGCATAGTTTACATATATTGATAATCAGTCTAAAGTATTAAAAATAAAGGGAACGTGCACATTCCTATAAAGCATTTTGTAGGTAGGTAGAGCTGGGAAAAAGTTTTGAAAGACATCAGAGTACTACATTGTGCTACCACGTTAGGTTTCTAGTGGCGTAGTCACATGGTTATAACAATTTACAAGCTACAACAATCTTACAATTTACCAGTTACAATTTTATAAGTCACAACAAATTTACAATTATAGCAGTTACAATTTTACAAGGTAAAAAACTATTTTACAATTTACCACTTACACTTTTGCAAGTTACAACAATTTTGCAATTTATGAGTTACAATTTTACAAGTCACAACTTTTTTAATGCTGGTTTATTCTCAGAGTGTTCTACACCCATTAAGTCTTTGGTTAGAGTTCATTCACAGTTCACCGAGAGGCATTGACCGGTGGCAGTGGTAGGCCCCTACCCTAGTAACACTAACCTAACCAACTTACTTAAGTAAACTATCCTAGTAATTGGAAGCTCTTTTTCACCTAACACAGCCAAAGGGCCTAAAGCCCCGTACACACTATCGGGCCTTTACCCGGCCAAACTCACATCGGAATTCCGACGGAATTCCATCGAAGTAAAAGAGAACATGTTCTCTATCTAAACTCCGATGGAATTCCTCGGAATATCAGATGGAAAAACTCAGCTGGGGCATACACACGGTCGGAATTTCCAATGGAAAAAGTCTGTCTGACTTTTTCCATCGGAATTTCCGATCGTGTGTACGGGGCATAAGGGTTCCAAAGGCTCCCTATGCCCTGGCTGTCCAAAATCCACATACTTTGGTATGATTAGCAGATTCTGGACACCAAGGAAAAAGGAAAACAGACCTTCAAAACCACAAATAAATACATCTGGAGCCCACAGTAAAACTCAGTGGGCCAGATTCACAAAGAGTTACGCCGGCGTATCAGTAGATACACCGACGTAACTCGCAATCTAAACCCGTTGCATGTTTAAGTGTATGCTTAAACTGAGATACACTTAAACCTACCTAAGATACGACGGCCTGCGCCATTGTATCTTAGGGTGCAATATTTCCGCTGGCCGCTAGGTGGCGCTTCCATTGAGTTCGGTGTAGAATATGCAAATTAGTAGATATGCCGATTCACGAACATACGCTTGCCCGTCGCAGTAAAGATACACCGTTTCCGTAAGAGGTATGCCGGCGTATAGATAAAGCTGCCCCCTAGGTGGCGTATCCTATGTTAAGTATGGCCGTCGTTCCCGCGTCGAAATTTTGAAATTTTACGTCGTTTGCGTAAGTCGTCCGTGAATGGGGCTGGACGCCATTTACGTCCACATCAAAACCAATGACGTCCTTGCGACGTCATTTAGAGCAATGCACGCCGGGATATTTTAGGGACGGCGCATGCGCAGTTCGTTCGGCATGGGGACGCGCTTCATTTAAATGAAACACGCCCCCTACCCGCCGAATTTGAATTCCGCCAGGTGATTTACGCTACGCCGCCGCAACTTTACAGGCAAGTGCTTTGTGAATAAAGCACTTACCTGAAAAACTTGCGGCGGCGTAACGTAAATCAAATACGTTACGCCCGCCCAAAAATACGCCCATCTACGTGAATCTGCCCCAGTATCTAAACCAACTATCAATTGTAAAATTGTTAATAATAGGGCTACCACGGAAGAAAAATATTTTCTAAGATATAAATAAAGAAAATTCTATGTATAACCAGCTATACACTTTACATTAATATTAATAGGTACAAAAGCGCAAAGCCAAGAAAATACACAATTTGTTTTAACATCTAAAACCGCACGTACATTTCTCCCTAGGGATGAGAGGCCTGTGGTAGTTCCTATCATATGCCTCATCTAAAGTCCCAACCCTACCCCCCCCTTTTTTGACACTATCCAGGGATGGAGATGCGTTTCAGGAGTGGAACAAAGTGCCTCCACAGATCTTCCACCGACAGTTAATTATGCATTTTCATTTTTTGACTAGCTGACCCAGTTTGATGTGGTCCGCCTTTAGTTTGGTGGTATTTTGGTTTGGTAGGCATGTTTGGTTCCACTCCTGCATTTCTTTTGTTTTTCCAGTGCTCTTTTTTGCCAGACCAACTATAGGTAGGGGCGGGTTTAGGAGATCACCTGCCCTCTATCTATTGATTAGCACGTCTGTGCTCCTTTTTAGGAGACTTTAAAATTCATAGTTAGGACTGCAGCACACGGAGTGCCTTGACGTTGGCCTGTAGCTTACTACAGGTATTTGCAAATACATGCAACTAAACCTCTGTTTTTAATGCATACAGCTAGACAGATTAATTTGGTTTAGTGCTTTTTTGGTTGGTAACTTTGAGCCTGGCTATTATGGAAACATTTTTTATATTCCATGTATATATATATATATATATATATATATATATATATATATATATATATGTATATATATATATATATTTAATCGCATACTGCTAAAACGCATCTCATTTAAAGTCCCAAAACCTCCCCCTCTTTTATCCATTTACAGGGATGGAGGCCTGTGGTAGTTCCTATCATATGCCTCATCTAAAGTCCCAACCCTATCCCCCCTTTTTTGTACATGTCTCCCTTTTCTGTTTTTGTTCTACACCCATTGAGTCTTTGGTTAGTAGACATGTGCACACTGAAATATTTCATTTTAGAATTTTGTTTTTGTCCAAAAAATAAATTATTTTGTTACTCCCGAAATTTTTATTCATTTCGTTTTTCGTTAGAAATTGCATTCGTCCGAAAATCTGAATGAATTGAGGTTGAATCTGTCATTGAAGGCGATCGTACATTTCCGGTCGAATGTTCCACCTACAAGCTAGCTATAGCAGAATTCTAATGTTGTATAACTAGTAATAATTATATTTATTTATTAATTATCATTACTAGTCAACCAACATTAGAATTTTTCTATAGCCTATGGGCTGAGCATTTTACCGGAAATGTACGAATACAGCGCCGTACAGTTTAGCTGCTCCGTCAAATCTTCTTAGAACTTTCGACAGACACCATAAACCTTCAATGACAGATTTGACGTTTGTATGTTTTTCGATGCTTTGTAAAATCTTCGTCGTTTATGTTGAATTGTCAAGTTAGTTCTAGCTATTTTACTGCTCCTCATCTTTGGTTACAACCAGCCAATAACATTCATCGTCATCATTATTTTTATTTTACTTCCCCCACCCAATTCCAGCAGCAATCTTTTCTCTCTATGTCAAATCTTTTCTCTCTATGTAGAATAATCTTGGACTAATAGAGTTAAAGAGGGGGTTCACCCTATCGACCAAAAAAAAAAATATTTTTTTTCTTTTACCTTAAAATCAGGCATTGTAGCGCGAGCTACAGTATGCCTGTCCCGCATTTTTTACCCCCGTACTCACCTTGTAGTCGTCCATCGAAGATACCGGGGAATGGGCGTGCCTATGGAGACGGAGGATGATTGACGGCCGGCTCTGGCGCATCACGCTTCTCCGGAAATAGCCGAAATAGGCTTGGTCTTCACGACGCGTGCGCATAGCCTGTGCGCAGGCGCCGTGAAGAGCCGAGACCTACTCCGGCTGTCTTCGGGGAGAGTGACGTGCCAGGGCCGGCCGTCAATCATCCTCCCTCTCCATAGGCACGCCCATTCCCCGCGGGAGCCGAAATCTACGATGTCCGAGTACAAGGTGAGTACGGGGTTAAAAAAATCGGGACAGGCATACTGTAGCTCGCGCTACAATGCCTGTCTCGATGGTAAAATGTGTCGGGGGGGGGTGAACTACCGCTTTAAGGTTAGGCACATTCAACCACAGGTTCCATAGACACAGATTGTTATTGTCAGCGTCATGTCGAATCTCCTATCTATATCAAACTGTTGTTGCAACGAAAATAAAGCATTTGTTTATGTCGGAACTTTCGTATTCTGCGCATTCGTTTTCATTTGTTAAAACCATAACGAAAATACCTGGAATTTGGACGAAAATGTATTCGGACAAAAACGAATGCACATGTCTATTGGTTAGAGTTCATTCACAATTCACAGAGAGGCACTAACTGGTGGCAGGGGCAGAGCGCTGCCCTAGTAACACTAATCTAACTAACCCAACATATAATCACATAATTACAAAATTAATTAACAATAAAGACACACCAAACTGCTTATATAGCACAGCCTGTAATTACAAGACCATTGGAAACAATAAACTATTGCAATTGCATATCCCATCTATGAAAGGTGTGCAAAATTGTCCAAAAGCTTGTGTGCAAAACCACAGAGCCCATACAAAGAACTAGATAAAGGATTAATAGATGGATCCAAATATTATAAGTATTATAGTATCCATTTATATTGTTTTATTCAGCTTTGAACAGGAACCACTAGCTGCCAGGTGATGAAAGTTAAACATCATAGATTAATTTCTAAGAAAGAATAAATATAAGAGGTTTGATTCAGATTTGGTTACCATGGTTGGCCCATATGAGTCCGGTATTGACCTAGGTCACACAGCCATGAATAAGCACTGATTTTGTGCGAAACGTCGGCTGTTCCCCTGTTCTTATTGTTGTGATCTGGTGATGTATTTGCTGTTCATTTAATAAAAGACAACCTGTACGGTTTTTGGAGTGCGGCCATCCATCCTTCATCTATTTTTTAGGTCACACACCTCTCTAGTCGTAGCTTTTTTGCTTAGGTATTTTAACCGCTTAAGGACCGCTGCATGCCTATTTACATCGACAGAATGGCACGGACAGGCATATGGGAGTACAGGTACGTCCCCTTTAAGATGTCGCCGTCTGGTCGCACCCTGACCGGCAGCGGTGCAGTCGCGAGCTCCGTGACCCCGACCGTGGGTCCCGCGGACTCGATCACCACAGGGATACCCGCTATCGTCTCACGGAGAGATAAACCCTGGGAGATGCTAATGTAAACAAGTATTTCCCCGCATTGCCTAGTGACAATGACACTGATCCCCGCTCCGTGTAATCGGAGCGGAGATCAGTGTCATGTCACACACAGCCCATCCCCCCTACAGTAAGAATCACTCACCAGGTCACACTTAACCCCTACAGCGCCACCTAGTGGTTAACCCCTTCACTGCCAGTGTCATTTTTAGTAAACAGTGCATTTTTATAGCACTGATCGCTGTAAAAATTAAAATGGTCCCAAAAATGTGTCAAAAGTGTCCGATGTGTCCGCCATAAAATCGCAGTCACAATAAAAATCGCTGATCGCTGCCATTACTAGTAAAAAAAAATTATTAATAAAACTTTTGCGCAAACCAATCAATAAACGCTTATTGCGATTTCTTTTTACCAAAAATATGTAGAAGAATAAGTATCGGCCTAAACTGAGGAAAAAAAAAGTTTTTTTTATATATTTTTGGGGGATATCTATTATAGCAAAAAGTAAAAAAATATTGATTTTTTTTCAAAATTGTCGCTCTATTTTTGCATATAGCGCAAAAAATAGAAATCGCAGAGGTGATCAAATACCACGAAAAGAAAACTCTATTTTGTGGGAAAAAATTCAATTTTGTTTGGGAGCCACGTCGCACGACCGCGCAATTGTCAGTTAAAGTAACGCAGTGCCGAATTGCAAAAAGTGGCCTGGTCTTTAACCAGCGAAATGGTCCGGTGTTGAAGTGGTTAAAGCAGGCGTCGTTTATAATGTCTGACCATTGTTAATCGCTATAAGGTTTTGTTTTTTTTCTTAGTATTTTTTTTCTTTAAATACATATTTATTGCTCTTATTATATTTAGGCATGCGTTGGGCTTTGTTTTTTGGTTTTCTTGAGTACTTTCTGGTTGTTTTTGGTTTGTTATGAGACATGCTCTTTCTATCATTTGTATACGTGTATGTGTTTATAATAAGAAAAATGTAAATAAAATCTGATTGAAAATTAAAAAATATTAGAAAAATATCATGGGGCAGATCCACATACATCTGCGCCGGGCGCAGCGTATCTAGGATACGCTACGCCGCCGTAACTTATCTTTTTTAATTTGAATCCACAACGAATGCGCGCCATAAGTTACGGCGGCGTAGTGTATCTCTCGCGGCGTAAGGGCGCGGAATTCAAATGGATCTAATGGGGGCGTGTTTTATGTTAATACGTCGTGACCCGACGTAAACAGCGTTTTTTTGGAACTGCGCATGCGCCGTCCCTGGGGGTATCCCAGTGCGCATGCTCGAAATTAAACCGGAACCCGCCAATGCTTACGACGGTGACGTCATTCTATGCAAATTCCTATTCGCGAACGAATTATGCAAACGACGTAAAAAATTCAAAATTGTACGCGGGAAGGACGGCCATACTTAACATTGAGTACGCCTCAGTATAGCAGCTTTACCTATACACCGGAAAAAGCCGAATGCAAACGACGAAAAAAAATGCGCCGGCCGGACGTACGTTCGTGGATCGCCGTAAATAGCTCATTTGCATACTCGACGCGGATTTCGACGGAAACGCCACCTAGCGGCCGCCGAATAATTGCAGCTTAGATCCGACGGCGTACGAAGACGTACGCCTGTCGGATCTAGCCGAGATGCCGTCGTATCTTGTTTTGAGGATTCAAAACAAAGATACGACGCGGGCATTTTGAAATTACGCTGGCGTATCAAGAGATACGCCGGCGTAATTTCTTTGTGGATCTGCCCCCATATATGTATGGATCATCAGCCGCTAAATGCGCCGAGAAGTCACAATCCAGGAAAAATAAACTAAAAGTCACTCACTGCTTCCATGTAGGTAAGTCAAATGTAACATTCATAGATGGATATGCAATTGCAAACATTATAATTTTTTCCAGAGGTTTTGTATTTATAGGCTTCACTATATAAGCAATTGAGTCTCTTTATTGTTTATTCTGTTTGGTAATTATATGATTTATACAAAAACAGAGAAGGGGAAGACACATATGTGTAGTTTTAGATCAGCCTTTCTCAACCTTTTCAACACGGAGAAATCCTTAAAAAAAACGTTCTGGTCTCAGGGAACCCCTGATAAAACGTACTGGCCTAGATTCACGTAGGGCAGCGTAAGTGTGGGCGGGCGTAGCGTATTGTATTTACGCTACGCCACCGCAACTTAGAGAGGCAAGTGCTGTATTCACAAAGCACTTGCGTCCTAAGTTACGGCGGCATAACGTAAATGTGCCGGCGTAAGCGCGCCTAATTCAAATTGTGAAGAGGTGGGCGTGTTTTATGCTAATGATTCGTGACCCAACGTGATTAACGTTTTGAACGAACGGCGCATGCGCCGTCCGTGGACGTATCCCAGTGCGCATGCGTCGGATAGAATGCCTAAGATACGTCGAACACTGCCAACGATGTGAACGTAACTTACGCACAGCCCTATTCACATATGACTTACGCAAACGACGTAAAAAGATACGCTTGTTCCGACGTCCATACTTTGCATGGGCTGCGCCACCTAGAGACATGCTTTATCTTTACGCCGGCGTATGTCTTACGTAAACGGCGTAACTAAATGCAACGGGCGCACGTACGTTCGTGAATTGGCGTATCTAGCTCATTTGCATATTCGATGCGGAAATCAACGGAAGCGCCACCTAGCGGCCAGCGTAAATATGCACCCAAGATACGACGGCGTAGGAGACTTACGCCGCTCGTATCTTGGCAGGATGTATGCGTAACTGATTCTATGAATCAGGCGCATACATACGATGGCGCTCATTCGGACTTACGACGGCGTATCTGGAGATACGCCGCCGTAAGTCTCTCTGAATCTGGGCCACTATATCTACAACTCATAATACATTAGTGTGATGGTCATTGGGAAGAATGCTCCTAAAGCCCTGTACACACGTAAAAAAAAAAAACGTTTTTTTTTCCGACGAGATTCTTGTCTAGCTTTCCTTGCATACACACTGTCAAGCCAAAATCTCGTCGTTCTAAAACGTGGTGAGGTAAAACACGTACAACGGCAGTATAAAGAGAAAGTTCGATTTCAATGGCGCTACCCCTTGGACTGCTTGTGCTAATCTTGTGTTACTGCGTGTTAGTAAAATTTAGTAAGAGACGATTCGCGCTTTTCAATCTTCGTGCTTTTCTGTCCGTTATAGCGTGGCGAATGTGCTATCTCCATTACGAACGCTAGTTTTACCTGAAGGTGCGCTCCCGTCTCATACTTGATTCTGAACGTGCGCGTTTTTTTAAGACTCGGAAATGCATACACACGAACGGTTTTCTCATCGTAAACCAGTACGACGAGAATCACAACAAGTAAATTGAGACTCCCGACGAGAAAATAGAGAGCAGATTCTCTATTTTTCTCGACGAGAAACCATACACACAAACGTTTTTCTCAGCAAAAAGCTCTGCCAGCAGTTTTCTTGCCGAGAAAACCGTGGGTGTGTACGAGGCTTTACCCTTGTGGTCATTGGGAAGAATTACCCCCTCAAGAAACCCCTAGCAACTTCCGGAGGAACCCTGGTTGAGAAACCCTGTTTTAGATGGTATACCAAATGGAGTATTATCTTGGTTTTAAGCTCTTGTACTTATTGCTAAACACTGTAAAGTGAAAATCTGGTTATAATTTAAGAGCCCAGCTGCGCACGCGACCCGGTCTGAAGCTCTGTGACCACGCCCGCGGGACCCGCGGACCCGATCGCCGCCAGTGTCCCGCGATCGGTCACAGGAGCTGAAGAACGGGGAGAGGTGAGTGTAAACACCCTTCCCCGTTCTTCGCTGTGGCAGTGTCACTGATCATCTATAGAAAGAACTTTAAAGCGGGAGTTCGCCCATAAAACACTTTTTCCCCTTAGATTCCTGCTCGTTTTGTCTAGGGGAATCGGCTATTTGTTTTAAAATATGATCCGTACTTACCGTTTTCGAGATGCATCTTCTCCGCCGCTTCCGGGTATGGGTCTTCGGGAGCGGGCGTTCCTTCTTGATTGACAGTCTTCCGAGAGGCTTTCGACGGTCGCATCCATCGCGTCACTAGTAGCCGAAAGAAGCCGAACGTCGGTGCGGCTCTATACTGCGCCTGCGCACCGACGTTCGGCTTCTTTCGGCTACTCGTGACGCGATGGATGCGACCGTCGGAAGCCTCTCGGAAGACTGTCAATCAAGAAGGAACGCCCAGTCCCGCAGCCCATACCCGGAAGCGACGGAGAAGATGCATCTCGTAAACGGTAAGTACAGCTCATATTTTAAAACAAATAGCCGATTCCCCTAGACCGAACGAGCAGGAATCTAAGGGGAAAAAGTGTAATGTACGGGTGAACCTCCGCTTTAAGCAAGTTCTTTCTAAATCCCGCTATAACCCGCGGCAAACCTTCACAATGTCTCCTGGGAACAATGACAAAAGCTCCCAGGAGACATTGCGGCATCGAGGAAGTGACGGAATACCCGCACACTACCCGATGAATCCATGTACAGGAAGCGGCCAGTGACATAAAGGATTACTAAGGTTCGCCTGCCCCTGACAGTGACTCGAGCTGGGCATCACCGCTTAGTGAAGGATTGGCTCGGGTGGCTCGGCTGCTCTAGTCCTGCAAAGGGAACTGCGTTCCTGCTGTGAAAAAAGTGCAGGAACTCCGTTCCCACACGTTCCCGCAGGACTTGAGCCCTGGTTAAGTTCTTAACACTGGATACAGCATTACAGGAAGGGTCAGTAAGAAAATGGACCATGGTGAGCTTACAGAAAAGCCCGGAGCAAAAATAAAAGAATGACATAGGCGGAGGGCGGGCATGACGGGGGTTAAACTGGGAAGGAAAGAGAGATGGCAGGGGATTGGCTGTGTAACAGAGGAGGGGTAGGGCGATATAAAAAAGAAGAGCCCGCCCATAGCTGTAACACTGCCCCTAGTGATTTTCCCACCCACCCTTCCCTAAGTTTGATATAAGTTGGTTTTGTTTTTGGGGGGGTGTTGTTTCTTGGTCTTTCCTTTCTATTCAGATTATGACGTTTGCCTGAGTCGTGGCAGTGGCGGGTGTCGGTCGTGTTGAGGAGGAGGAAATACCAGGAAAACATGGTCAGGACTTGTCGTTGGTATGGGTCCTGAGGTTTGGGATTACAGCAAGCGGAGGCTTAGCTGAAAGTAATGGAAATGGGGCACTGCGGTCAAGTTTGTCTTTGAGTCAGGAAGTCGGCTTGAGGCCTGTTATCGGAAGAAGAAGGCCGCAGTGCAGGAATGTTACAAAAGTTCTAATAAAGTTTTCCTCCATTATTGATCACACCCTGGGTTAGGAAATCTGGTTTTTGAGTTATGTTAAACGTTTATAATTTTAAATAAAGGAGGCTGCTACGGCCATGTTTACTCCACACCCTCGGTCTGGTCTAAGTTACTTGTTAAGGTATAGCAATGCGGGTAAGGGTTACAGATCTGAGATGACATAGATTATACAACAGTCATGGCTGGCTCCACTCTGATGTAGTACAAATGGGAATGTCACCATGAAAAAGATGCATTCAGCCACCCACAGCTGAGTCTCCTGCACATGCCTTGAAGCCAAAAAAACTGTTTTTTTCATTTTGGATAGAGTAGGGACTGATTAGAACCCCTGTCATGTTTTTATTTGTTTTGTTTGGCAGATTCAGCCTATCTTTTAGTTATCCAAGATAGAAAGTGATGGGAAAAAAATATATAAATTTATGGGAGAATCCTTTAAGGGAAGTTGAGTAAACACAATGGGGGAGGGGTGATTTTTGGTGATTTTTGACCAAGACAGAAAGGGAAATGGGGGGAGAAAAAAGACCAAAAATGATCTGAGATTCTTTTTAGGGGAATGTGAGTATATAAAGTGACAGAGGGGTGACTCCAGGAACATGTTGATTGTTTAGTATGGTAAAAGTTAACTTTTCACCTTAAAGCGGAGGTTCACCCTAAAAGAATTATATACCATCCCGTCCAGCATACTTGCGTCGGCTACAGTATGCTTTTCTTCTTTTTTTTTTTGCGCTGTATTTACCGTTTAATCCTTCAGTTTCTTTGCAGACTCCCGCGGGAAGCAGGCATTCCTATGAAGAGGGGGACATGATTGACGTCTGGCAATGGCGCGTCACGCGTTCTGAAAATAGCTGAAATAGGACTCGGCTGTATACAGTGCCAGCGCAGTCAGCTCCTAGTCCGTGCGCAGGCGCCGTATAGCGCCGTGAAGAGCCGAGACCTAGTCCGGCTATTTTTGGAACGCGTGACGCACCATAGCCGGACGTCAATCATGTTCCCCTCTTCATAGGAACGCCTACTTCCCGCGGGAGTCTGAAACTAAACTGAAGGATTAAACGGTAAATACAGCGCAAAAAACAAAAAAAAGCATACTGTAGCTGACGCAAGTATGCTGGATGGGATGGTACATAGATGTTTTTTAGGGTGAACCTCCGCTTTAAATTAGCTAAATACATTCCAAAATGAGTAGAATCCTATAGTTAGTCATATTTTGAAAACAGACATTAGCTGAGTATGAAAAACCTGTCCCCTGTCAACATTCTGCAGAGAAGGATTCTTGCTCTCTGTGTGGAAGCAGTGGTCTCTCTACAGAGGTCTGACACCTCCATATCTCTGCAATCAGCAAAGGTCATGTACCCTGCTGATTAAAGAGCTCTTCCTCTGACTTTAGTGAGTATCAGACCTCTGCAGAGAGACCACTGCTCCCGAAATAGAGAACAAGGGTCCTTCTCTGCCGCAAAAGAAAACAAACTATAGGGCTTTGCACCCCTTTTGTTAGAATGCATCTGTACCGTATCTAGTGAATTTAAATTGAAATCTTAGGTGGTATTTACCATTTTTTTTAAATCTAAAACAAATTCTTTGTTTTATTAAATGTAAATGAAACAATTTGTAATACTTACAGAATCCCATTTGTTTTCTCTCCACAGCTTCGGTACATCTTTGACTTGCCAGAACATACCTTTGAGATTGGCTACGCAAATAGCCGCCAAGACAGACTGAAAGTAAAAAGAACATGATGATATAAACCTACTTATAACATAAGTGTGAAGTTAAGTGTATAGAAAGCTTAAAGTGGATGTAAACCCGAAAAAAAATATTTTTTGAATTTTTTTGCTGTCACAATGTACAGTATAAGGCCGGGTACTCACGAGCAAACATGTACGGTGAAACCGGTCCGTCGGACCGTTTTCACCGTACATGCCTGCCAGAGGGCTTCTGTACGATGGTTGTACTAACCATCGTACAGAAGTCCGCTTGTAAACACTACGCGGGGCGTGTCCGCGTCGTCGCCGCGACGATGACGCGGCGATGACGCGGCGACGTGGGCGGGCCTGCCATTTAAAGGCTTCCACGCATGCGTCAAAGTCATTCCACGCATGCGAGGGACGGCGGGCGCTCGGACATGTACGGTAGGTCTGTACTGACGACCGTACATGTCCGAGCGGGCAGGATTCCAGCGGACGGTTTTAAAACACGTCCAGGAATATTTGTCTGCTGGGAAAAGGCCCGGCGGGCAAATGTTTGCTGGAATTCGGCCCGCTCGCGCCTACACACGACCGAACATGTATGCTGAAACTGGCCCGCGGACCAGTTTCAGCATACATGTTTGGTCGTGTGTACAGGGCCTAAGACTTCCTATCATCTGTGCCCAGTCTTGCCACACAGAGTTAATCCAGCTCTGAGCAATCCTCTTTTATTGTTCAGTGAAATAAAGCGGACTTACAGAGAAAAACCTTGGTACGTTCCGCCCCCTTGCTGTGAGTGACAGGTTATTTACATATCTCATGCACTGACCTGGAGACAGGCATTATTTTTTAATTCCCACCCCCACTCCTTTTCTGAAGTCATGTGGTTACTTTTCTGGATTTTGACTGGATGTTAGTGATCATAGCAGAATTTAGTGTAAGGAATACATAGGAAAAAATGCATGTTGACAAGGGGAGTGTAGAGGTGGGCGGGGAGTCTACTGACATCACGACTCCACCCACTGAGCTCCAGACAACAGATCCACCCACAGAATCTGCAGTTTTTCAGTTCTTATAACAGACAGAGGGGAGACATTTGACAGGTGAGGATACATACAGGAGGCATGTATATCCTTATAGATCAGCACTATGGCAGTAGTTTAGAAATGATGAGAGTGGCTTTACATCCACTTTACAGAAACAAAATTCTTGTGTTTAACTCTAACCAGTGGGTGACTTCACTAGTCAGAGTCTGCAACTTCTTGTGTCACCTTCCCACGTTCAATCTGCACATTTGATTATCACTCCATTAAAGGGTTCCTCCCTATTGATCGTCTGTTTCTGTAAGTTGCCTAAATTCCATCCCTTCCAACTGCCAGTGCCTGAAAAATCTCAGGATCAAGGTACTATTCAGAACAGAGGCGTCGCTAGGGGGGTGCGGGGGGTGCGGTCCGCACCAGGTGACACCTGCTAGAGGGGTGACACCATCCCGTTTATTTAAATTTTTTATTTTTTAGCTGACATGCCCAGCCTGCCCTGTGCAATCCCAGCCTGCCCTGTACCACCCCAGCCTGCTCTGTGCCACCCCAGCCTGCCATGTACCACCCCAGCCTGTCCTGTATCACCCAGCCTGCCCTGTACCACCCCAAACAGCCCTATACCACCCCAGCCTGCCCTGTACCCTCCCAAACAGCCCTGTACCACCCCAGCCTGCCCTGTACCACCCAGCCTGCCCTGTGCCACCACAGCCTGCCCTGTACCACCCCGCCTGCCCTGTACCACCCCAAACTTTGCCATGCCACCCCAACTTGCCCTGTGCCACCCCAACTTGCCCTGTGCCACCCCAATCTGCCCTATGCCACCATAACTTGCCCTATACCACCCCAACCTGCCCAATGCCACCCTAACTTGCCCTGTACCAGCCCAACCTTTCAAATGCCATCCCAACTTGCCCTATGCCACCCTAACTTGCCCTGTACCACCCTAACTTGCCCTATACCACCCCAACCTGCCCTATGCAACCCTAACTTTCCCTATACCACCCCAAACTAACCTATATCACCCCAACATGCCCTATACCACCTTAACCTGTCCTATACCACCCCACTACACCAACCTGCCACTATACCACTCTATACTACCCTAACCTGCCACTATACTGCCCTATACTATCATTTACAGGGGCTGGTTTGGGGTGCGCCCCGTGCGCTGCCTGCTTGGTTCTGGGCAGCCTAGACAGAGGGGGGGTGACACCATGTTTTACCGCACCGGGTGACACCAACCCTAGTGACGCCACTGATTCAGAACATAGGACTCTGGCAACTTACTATGGGAAATTAATAAAGCAACAAAGTTTGGTATCAACGTGTTCTTATTAAGAATCGAGAATCGGTTTGCTATATGTTTCATTCCAGGCTTGACTAAAACATTTTTGAAGTCCATTAATTCTTTATTCACTCGTGTAGAGATAGCCTTACCTTTTGTAGAGGTTCCAGCAGCCGGCCAAGTGCCACTATCGCGATGAGCACGACTCCGGCTGAAACCAAGCTGGCCAACTAAAAGGAGAGACAAAGCAAAAGTCATAATTACAACCACTGTTATTAAAGGGGTTGTAAACCTTCATGTTTTTTCACCTTAATGCATCCCTCCCATGCCCCCGTTTTACTTACCTGAGCCCCAACTTCCATGGGCTCGTTCCCGGGTCATTTTCCAAACGGCTTAGGCCTTGTACACACGACTGAACATGTCCGCTGAAACTGGTCCGTCGGACCAGTTTCCGCGGACATGTTCGGTCGTGTGTAGGGCCGACCGGACAGTTTCCCGGCCTACCGGACAGGTTTCCAGCGGACAAAAGTTTCTTAGCATGCTAAGAAACTTGTCCACTGGAAGCCTGTCCGTCGGACATGTCCGATGGTCAGTACGACTCATCGGACATGTCCGCTGGCCCGAAATCCCACGCATGCGTCAAAATGATTCGACGCATGCATGGAAGCATTGAACTTCCTGGTGCGCGCATGTCGCCGCGCCATCGTCGCCGCCATGTCACCGCGTATTCTGTCCGCGGGGAATTTGGTCTGATTGTGTGTACACACATCAGACCAAATTCAGCCAGCAGACATGTCCGATGAAAACGGTCCGTGGACCGTTTTCATCGGACATGTCTGGTCGTGTGTACAAGGCCCAAGATCCACTCAGTGGAATCCACTCATCATGATAAACTGAAGCTGACCAATGAGTACTGGGTGGAGGACTCTCCTGAAGACAGTCCCTCCAAAACAGGGGAGGAAGGAACCTGATGGCCACACATTCATTTAAGGAGTGAGTCCACTTTATTCTTGTGAAAAATGGAGTGAGTCCACTTTAAATTGCTTTAGTTATAGGTGATAACTGGATTATATAAAGTCTTCCTGAAGACTGCAAAGATGAGATCTTCTCAATAAAGTTACGATAAGGGGGTAAATCATCCCTTTGAATGGAAGTTGTAAGCTGTGGACTTAGTTCAATCGGATTCGAAAACAAATTCTATTCGAATCGAATTTGAAAACAATTCGATTCGAAAACAAATTGGAATTAAAATTGAAAGCAAATTTGAATCAAAATCTAAAAAAATATAAATCGATTTTTAAAAAAAAGAATACAATAAAATAGAATATACAATAATAAAACAATAGAATGAAAATCAAAGAATAGTAAAGAACAGAATTTAATAGAATGTAATCAAATACAATAGAATATGACCTGGCGGCTTCTTCTATCTAGTATTTATCGCGGTATAACGCGCTCCCGCGTATACCGCGCACCCCTAAAGTTGCCCCGAATCCTGTGGAATTTTTTTCTTTTTGTACTTACAGTTTTGGTGTCTTGCGCGGCGTACATCGGCGGCCTCATCGGGTCCGGCGTCCGTCTGCGGCTTCGGGTGTCCTCTTCGTCGGGTCCGGCGTCCGTCTGCGGCTTCGGGTGTCCTCTTCGTCGGGTCCGGCGTCCGTCTGCGGCTTTGGGTGTCCTCTTCGTCGGGTCCGGCGTCCTTCTGCGGCTTCGGGTGTCCTCTTCGTCGGGTCCGGCGTCCTTCTGCGGCGTCCTCGCGTCCTCCCTGCTCGTTTCCCGCGCCGAGTTTGAATACTGCGCTGACATATACAGAGCACAGTACACTCGTGTATTGTCGGCAATGCTCGGCTACCCGCGCTGACGTCCTGTACGTCCAGGACGTCAGCGCGGGAGGAGCCGAGACTGCCCGACAATACACGAGTGTACTGCGCTCGGTATATGTCGGCGCAGTATTCAAACTCGGCGCGGGAAATCGGGTATCGGCGTATACCGCGCACCCACGATTTTGGCCTGATTTTCAGGGCAAAAAAGTGCGCGGTATAGGCCGATAAATACGGTATCTTCTATCTATCTTCCATTTTCTGAAATTCGAAATTCATATAGAATGAACTCAAATTCTAATAGAAAAATATTAGAATAGAGCAGAAAAAAAAAAATATATATTTTATTATTCTACTCTTCTAATATTTTTCTATTCGAATTTGAGTTCATTCTATATGAATTTTGAATTTCAGAAAATGGAAGATAGATAGAAGATAGATAGAAGAAGCCAGGTGTCATATTCTATTGTATTTGATTACATTCTATTAAATTCCATTCTGTTCTTTACTATTCTTTGATTTTCATTCTATTGTTTTATCATTTTATATTCTATTTTATTGTATTCTTTTTTAGAAATCGATTTATATTTTTTAGATTTTGATTCAAATTTGCTTTCAATTTTCATTCGAATTTGTTTTCGAATCGAATTGTTTTTGAATTCGATTCGAATAGAATTTGTTTTCGAATTCGATCAAAGTTCGTACGCGGGTTTTCGATTCGAAAACGTTCGTTCGGGTTCGGTTAAATTCGTTATATTACAATTCAGGAATTCGTATGCATCCGAATGTCCGAATAGTGAAAAATTTGTCCGAATTTCGATTCGGAACGAAACGAAATGCACATGCCTAGCATGAATCACCTATACAAACCACAGAGATCTGGCCGCATTCATATCAACCAATTTGAAAAGATTAGATGTGTGTTCTACAGAAACCATTTAAATTTAGGTTTTCATATTCCCAAGTGAGATCAGAATATTAAAACATGTTTGGTCCCTGTGTAATAACCATTTTCTGATGTATTGATCATGGAACTATTTACCTGGGTTTTTCCCCCTGTGCCCTCCTGGATGGCAGTCCGTGATAAAGCAGTACTGGCGCAAAAGCAGGAGAAGATTCCCCCAAATAAATTGCTCGCCCCATATGCAATAAACTCCTGTTGAAAGAAATATGAAGAATATAGTGGTCAGCTCTTCTACCTGGTAGTACTGGGTCATCGGCTTGAATCCCATCAATGACACTACCTGCCTGAAGCTTGTACGTTCTCCTTGTGCATGCATGGATTTCCTCCCACACTCTTAAAGGCATGCTGGTAGGTTAATTGGCTCCTGTCTAAATAAGCTCTATTATGTATATGTATGAATGTGAGTTAGGGACCTTTGATTGTAAGTGTAAGCTCCTTAAGGGCAGGGAGTGATGTGAATGTACAACATATATGTAAATCTCTGTGTAAATTGTCAGCACTATATACAGTATTACCAATAATAAATAAATCACAACACAGGGCCGATCCTAGGCAGGGTGCAAGGGGTGCTCCGCACCCAGGCGCCTTAGAGGTGGGGGCGCCAAAGCTCCAAAGTGCTCCCCTCCCTCCTCCTTGTCTGTGTCCAGAGGCGGAGCGCATGTAGCAGGTGCTGCGTTTCCCCATCCCGCTTGCTCTCTCCGCTGGCAACTGACAAGAGCCCATACCTCCCGCTGGCAAATTTCTCACCGCTCCAGGTGAGGTGAGCCCCGTGAGCAATCAAGGGCTGTTGAACCACCAAGGCAGTGGCGTTGCTAGGGGGGTGCGGGCCGCACCGGGTGACACCCACTAGAGGGGTGACACCATCCCGATTTAAAAAAAAAAAAAAAATATATATATATTTTTTTTTTTTAGCTGACATGACCAGAGGTGCAGGTGGCTGTGTAATGTAAAAGGGGTGCAGTGATGCAGGGTGTTGTGTAATGTAAAAGGGTTCAGAGGTGCAGGGGGCTATGAGATGTAAAGGGGGCCAGTGATGCAGGGTGCTGTGTAATGTAAAGGGGTCCAGAGGTGCAGGGTGCTGTGTAATGTAAAGGGGTGCAGAGGGCTGTGTAGTGTAAAAGGGTCCCAGAGGTGCAGGGGGCTATGTGATGTAAAGGGGTGCAGAGGTGCAGGCGGCTGTGTAATGTAAAAGGGGTGCAGTGATGCAGGGTGCTGTGTAATGTAAAGGGGTCCAGTGATGCAGGGTGCTGTGTAATGTAAAAGGGGTGCAGTGATGCAGGGGGCTGTGTAATGTAAAGGGGTCCAGAGGTGCAGGGTGCTGTGTAATGTAAAGGGGTCCAGAGGTGCAGGGGGCTATGTGATGTAAAGGGGTCCAGTGGTGCAGGGGGCTGTGTAATGTAAAGGGGTCCAGTGATGCAGGGGGCTGTGTAATGTAAAGGGGTCCAGTGATGCAGGGTGCTGTGTAATGTAAAGGGGTCCAGAGGTGCAGGGGGCTATGTGATGTAAAGGGGTCCAGTGGTGCAGGGGGCTGTGTAATGTAAAGGGGTCCAGTGATGCAGGGGGCTGTGTAATGTAAAGGGGTCCAGTGGTGCAGGGGGCTGTGTAATGTAAAGGGGCCCGGTGATGCGGGGTGCTGTGCAATGTAAAGGGGTCCAGAGGTGCAGTTGTGGAGAGGGGTACACAGTAGTAACAAAAAGATATTGAAGGATGCAGAGGTATGCAGGGGGCACAGTGGGGTGTTTTTACATTTTAACGTGTGGGGGGGGGGGTGCCAGATATTGGATCCGCCCCGGCTGCCAAATGCTCTAGGTACGCCCCTGGTCTATAGGCTCCTGAGATGTGAATTCGGGTTCTGGAGAAAGAGAGGTGGGGGGAGGGGGACAAAGAAAAATGGAGAGAAAGAAGAAGGGATAGAACACACAAGAAAGATGGATAGGGAGAGAGAGAAAAGGGGAAGAAAGGAGAACAGAGAGCAAACAGTAGGGTAAAAAATATTTGAAAATTTTTATTGGGGGGGGGGGGGGGGGGGTGACACCATATTTTACCGCACCAGGTGACACCAACCCTAGTGACGTCACTGCACCAAGGTGCTGGCAATGCTGATGATAGCAAGTGGAAGGATGAAAACTGGATAGCCGCACTCCAAATCACTTAAAAATAAGTTGTCTTTATTTTTCAACCGTACACACAGTCACTGCAACCAACAATGAACAATATGGCCGTACTGTTCTTTGTATATAAAGACAACTTATTTTTAAGTGATTTGGAGTGCGGCTATCCAGTTTTCATCCTTCCACTTCCCATACCTCCCGCTGTCCCCGAGCTACAGGGATCTATTGGACAAGTACTGACCTATGGCGACACCTGATGTGGGGGGCTCTGATGGGGACATCTGCTGTGGGGGGTCTCTAATGGGGGAAACCTGCTGTGGGGGGGCTCTAATGGGGGACACCTGCTGTGGGGGGGCTCGAATGGGGGACACCTGCTGGGGGGGCTCTGATGGGGGACACCTGCTATGGGGGGGCTCTGATGGGGGACATCTGCTATAGGGGGCTCTGATGGGGGACATCTGCTATAGGGGGCTCTGATGGGGGACACCTGCTATGGGGGGCTCTGATGGGGGACACCTGCTATGGGGGGCTCTGATGGGGGACACTAATGAAGACTTCTTAGGGGAGCATCTCTGTGTTTGAGTTGTAGCCATAGAAACATTTGTAAAGGGGAGGAGTTAGTAAGATAACCACGCCCATGTGGGGGAGCCAGAAATATTTCTGCACCCAGGCGTCTGTGACCCTAGGATCGGCCCTGTAACAACACATTAGCACCCACATTTGTGTTGCTTTACGTTACTGCAAGGTTTAGATGGGAGCGAGCTGCCCTAGCCTTGCCACCCAATGAGGTTGAATGAACAAAGGTAACCTGGTGTTATAAATTTCAATAAACTGGCAAATTTTGATCAGCTGATCAAAAATAGAAACTCTGAAATAAGTGTATTATTAATTCAGTCCTATTTTTTTTAAATAATACCCCAAGGATAGCACCTTCAGAGGTAGGGGCAGGTTAGCATTTCACCCCAGGGCTGAGTGCATGGCTAAAATGGGGGGACCAAGAAAGGATATTGGGCACCAGTCACTTTTGTTTTTTATTGCAGAACGGTTAAAGGTGTTGTAAAGGTGAATTTTTTTCCCCCTAAATAGCTTCCTTTACCTTAGTGCAGTCCTCCTTCACTTACCTCATCCTTCCATTTTGCTTTTAAATGTCCTTATTTCTTCTGAGAAATCCTCACTTCCTGTTCTTCTGTCTGTAACTCCACACAGTAATGCAAGGCTTTCTCCCTGGTGTGGAGAAAGCCTCTTGAGGTGGGAGGGGGCGAGCAGGAGAGTCAGGACGCCCACTAACTCTCCTGTAGTCCAAGGAAGGGGGCGATCACGACACTTCACACCAGGGAGAAAGCCTTGCATTACTGTGTGTAGTTACAGACAGAAGAACAGGAAGTGAGGATTTCTCAGAAGAAATAAGGACATTTAAAAGCAAAATGGAAGGATGAGGTAAGTGAAGGAGGACTGCACTAAGGTAAAGGAAGCTATTTAGGGATTTTTTTTTTTTACCTTTACAACCCCTTTAAGGAAGTGAGGGCTAGGGGTCCCAGATACTGGAGCAGTTCACTTACATTAAAGACTATCCAAATCCAGAACAATGTCCAGCTTCACAGTGTTAGAACCTTTAAGCTAACTTGGGAACACTGAAAGCAGGTTCCCAAATTTCTTACATCCTCCACGTGTGTCACCAGGCGACCAACCTCTTTCCTGGCTCTCTCCAGCAAAAGAACCTCCCCTTGCGGAGTTCCTTAAGGATCACCCGTCACCCGTACTCTTTCACATCTACCTCCGCCCACTCCTCAAAACCATCAGCAAACAGGACCTGTGCTACTACTCATGCGCTGACGACACTCAACTCTACATTCGCATTACCGGGAAAAAAGACCAATATCACGGACTGGAAAATTGCCTTACATTGGTCAATGATTGGATGACTGAGAGCTCCCTTAAACTCAATGGATCCAAAACAGAACTTCTTCTCCTCCACGCAAACCGAAAGACAAAAGATAAGACTTCGTGGACACCACCCACCATCCTTGGACAAACCATTAACCATTAACCATTACCCCGAGCACCAAAGCCAAAAGTCTCAGAGTCATCTTTGATTCGGAGATGTCGATGGATGCACAAATAGGATCAGTAGTCAGCAGATCGCACCATCTCCTCCGCCTGCTACGTTGACTCGTCCACTTCATCCCAGAAGAGGAAATAGCAGTAGTAGTTGGAACAATCATCAATTCCTAACTCGACTATGCAAACTCCCTCTACATAGGACTACCTAAATACCAGATTTCGCGCATACAATTCGTCCAGAATACGGCAGCAAGGCTGGTAACAGGGAAAAAACCCTGGGAATCCATCACCCCTTCACTGTGGACCCTTCATTGGCTAACTGTAAAGGATCGGATCACATTTAAGACCCTCTGTCTCACCCACAAGTGCACACAAGGAAACGCTCCTCAATACTTATGCGAGAAAATAAAACACTACACCCCCAATTGCGCTCTCCAATCAACCAACCAAAACCTCTTCCAAGACCCGCTACAAATCGAAGGGAGAACGAAGATTTGCAGGGACCATGGCTATGGAACGCTCTACCCACGGACATCCTCATGGAGGAAAACCATCGGGCCTTCAGGAAAAAACTTAAGACCCACCTCTTCTGAAGGATTAAGACGTCACTGGATGCAAAGCGCCTTGAGGCAATTTAGTTCACATTTGTATCGCTATATAAGTTATTCACTCACTCACTCACTGGGTCTCCTTCTTGGCACAGCTTTCTCCGGATCAGGCAGCACAGCTTCAGGACCACTCCATCACGTTAGACCCCCAAACAGGCTATTTGGGTCTACCAGTAGAGCTCCATCCAGCAGCACCTCCCTAGGCCTCAACCCATTTCCTGTCCCAGATATTGATCACCCCCAGCATGCACCAGTGGCATAAACCTTCTACTGCATTGGTTGAATGAAATATACATAACTTAGTTTTGTTTGTGATATTTCATACTATAACCAGAGATGTATTATGGCCTAGGCCGACAAGGCCCAGGCCTAGGGCGGCACTTTGCGGGGGGCGGCAAAAAAGTCCTCATCCCACCCTGTCCCCCTGTGCTCATCCCACCCTGTCCCCCTGTGCTCACCCCACCCTGTCCCCCTGTCCTCATCCCACCCTGTCCCCCTGTGCCCATCCCACCCTGTCCCCCTTTGCTAATCCCACCCTGTCCCCCTGTCCTCATCCCACCCTGTTCCCCTGTCCTCATCACACCCTGTCCCCCTGTCCTCATCTCACCCTGTCCCCTGTGCTCATCCCACCCTGTCCCCCTGTCCTCATCCCACCCTGTCCCCCTGTGCTCATCCCACCCTGTCCTCATCCCACCCTGCCCCCCTGTCCTCATCCCACCCGGTCCCTCTGTCCTTATCCCATGAAAATGAAAGGACGAGTCTTAAAAAGGAAGGGGTGGGTCATATATAAAGTAGGGGGTGCGCAAGTTTCACCAGGCCTAGGGCAGCACAAAACCTAAATACACCCCTGACTATAACCAGTTTTACCAGTAACCTCTACTGGCAACAGAGAGAAATCATAAACCAGCTTGAAATCAGGTGAAAAATTATACAATTCGTCTGAGCTAACTACAGCCCAGCCGAAACCTAAATTTACATAGTAGCCCCTATTTAGGACAAGGGGGCTACATAAATTTGATAGAAAATCTATGTGAAATGTCTGACTAGCACATCTGATTCCTGTACAGCATTAGCCCTGAGAAATGTAAGAAAACCATAACATCCAGCATTCCTTTCAAAATCAGCATGGAATAATGACAGTTACCTGATTGCCGTCCACCGGATAGTTATTTTTAGTCCCATAAACTTTGGCCACAGACACAGCCACAGCATAGGAAACTATGCCGATGGAAAAAGCTGACCCAATCATGGACTGAAACATGGAAACATCGGGAGCGATAGGACTTATGAATCTGAAACAAGAAAAAAGGAATTGTATATTAAAATGAAGAAAGCAAAAATTCTATACTATCCTCTGGTAACAGTAACAACGGTTTGTACCATAACGCAAAAGCATCAAAACCTAAATACTCCATCTATTTTATTATTTCATGTAGTAGAGCCTTTATAGTTGTGCATGTGCATATTTAGTTTTAATCAGTTGAATAGAAAATATTATGCACAGATATTGCATATTCACTTTTCCAGCAAGTAGGAGGAGCTCTAGGCTCCTTTTCACATGTTTAGTCTTAAATCGGGAGTTCACCCGAAAAACAATTTTTAACATTAGATTGAGGCTCATTTTGTCAAGGGGAATCGGGTGTTTTTTTTTAAATCGAAGCAGTACTTACCGTTTTAGAGAGAGATCTTCTCCGCCGCTTCCGGGTATGGGCTGCGGGACTGGGCATTCCTATTTGATTGACAGGCTTCCGACGGTCGCATACATCGCGTCACGAGTAGCCGAAAGAAGCCGAACGTCGGTGCGGCTCTATACGGCGCCTGCGCACCGACGTTCAGCTACTTTCGGAAAATTGTGACGCGATGTATGCGACCGTCGGAAGCCTGTCAATCAAATAGGAACGCCCAGTCCCGCAGCCCATACCCGGAAGCGGCGGAGAAGATTGCTCTCTAAAACGGTAAGTACTACCGAGGGCTTTTGGCCGAGCGGAAATGTCCGGTGAGTCGTACAGACGACCGAACATGTCCGACGGACAGGCTTCCAGCGGACATGTTTCTTAGCATGCTAAACCTAAACCTGTCCGATCCGCCGGAAAATTGTCCGGTCGGCCGTACAGACGACCGAACATGTCCGCGGAAACTGGTCTGTGGACCAGTTTCAGCAGACATGTTCAGTCGTGTGTACGAGGCCTAAGGCTCAGTAGAGCAGAAGTTTATTTTGTTTGACTGATGGCAAGATGCCCTTTTTCTTCTGTTTGGAAATATCCTGTGCATTAAACATGGTATTTTACTAAAGAGACTGTGAGTCTGATCCCCCTACAAATACTATTTATGTTCTTAAAGAATTTCTTGAGAAATGTCTTGTTTTTTTACACACGGGTGGATTCTATTTACTAATTAGGTGACTTCTGAAGGCAATTGGTTCCACTAGATTTTAGTTAGGGGTATCAGAGTAACATGACAAAATGCAGAACATTTAAAGGGGTATGAATACTTTTGCAAGACACTGTATGTAATTGATATGTGTATTTAGCTGTTTGTCTGGAGTGTAAATTTCATGCACAGGAATTTTAACCAACAAAAAGACAAATAAACTCACCCACTGGGAATTGTCTTGACGATGCCAGCCTTGTATTTCTCTTCAAACTTCGCTCCATACGACACTCCAGTCGCCACCACCGTCTTATTAAAAGGAAAAGGAAGACAGTCAAGTTTTTTACATTACAAAAATATATGCTAGGTTGAATTCAACAATTGAAACATCAATTACAGCAAGTCATCATAGAGGGCCTTCATAAACCAACTGAAAAGAGTGCCTTTACTCATTTAATTTAGATGTTTGGACAGGAAGTGATGGGAAACAACTCCAACAGGCACACGGACAAAGAAAAAACATTTTAAGTTGACTGTTAAAAGGTTTCTGACTTTTGATCAATGTTTTTTTATTGCTGGTTTTGCTTTGTTGACCCAGTGACTACAGCACCCTTACTTCCTGTATGAGTGTCACATAGACCGGAAGTGAGGTCAATGAAGGAAGAAGAAAAAACACACACTTCGCTCCATAAGGGGCACTCCCCATCCATGCGTCCAGCCCCCTGATCTACATACAAGGCGCCATTAGATGCATGGATTCTAATGGCGGGGGTGTATTTTTTTTATAAGTATGTGTTTAGACCTAGAGGCTCTAATAGGCTTGTTGGGCTTGGGGCACAGAGTACTGTGTGCTCTGATCCCACCCAGTTGTGTGACACTAGCGAATGGATATTCGCTAATCTGTCTCATTCTCCTCCCGGATAATCAGATATCACCTATTGGCCACAGAGTCTTAGTCCCTGCTGGTAAATGACCCGCCTTCCGTCTTCCGGGGGGGGGGGCAGTTTTGGTTGTGCCTCCCCCCCCAAAAAAAATAGTGAGTACCAGCGGCCAATGGCCTTGAATGACACTGGTCGTCATTTAACCACTTGGGATCCGCCCTATGGACAAAAGACGTCCACAGCGCGTCTCTCAAGTGCCGAGTGGACGTCTTTGGAAGTCCTCTTGTCCTCTTGGGGGTGCGCAGCGGGGAACCAACGTGCCTAGCGCATCGCTGGGAAGCCGATGCGTGTGCCTGGCGGCCGCGATGTCCGCCAGGTACCCGTGATCGGCGGTGACAGCAGAGACGTGGAGCACTGTGTGTAAACACAGAGCTCCACGTCCTGTCAGGGAGAGAGGAGACCGATCTGTGTCCCTTGTACATAGGGACACAGCATCGGTCACCTCCCCCAGTCAGTCCCCTCCCCCCACACAGTTAGAACACACCCAGGATACACATTTAACCCCTTCCTCACCCCCTAGTGCCCCTTCACTGCCAGTCACATTTATACAGTAATTAGTGCATTTGTATAGCACTGATCGCTGTATAAATGTGAATGGTCCCAAAATTGTGTCAAAAGTGTCCGATACGTCCGCCACAATATCGCAGGTCTGACAAAAAAATCGCAGATCGCCGCAATTACTAGTAAAAAAAATCATAAACCTATCCCCTATTTTGTAGGCGCTATAACTTTTGCGCAAACCAATCAATATACGCTTATTGCAATTTTTTTTTACGAAAATATGTAGAAGAATATGTATCGGCCTAAACTGAAGGGAATTTTTTTTTTTTTTTTTTTAAATTGGGATATTATTATAATAAAAAATATTGTGTTTTTTTTCAAAATTTTCTGTCTTTTTATGTTTATAGCGCAAAAAATAAAAATCGCAGAGATGATCAAATACCACCAAAAGAAAGCTCTCTTTGTGGGAAAAAAATGATAAAAATATAATTTGGGTACAGTGTTGTATGACCGCGCAATTGTCATTCAAAATGCGTCAGCGCTGAAAGCTAAAAATTGGTCTGGGCACGAAGGGGGTTTAAGCGCCCAGTAATGAAGTGGTTAACCCAGACACTTGATGACAGGGGGACAACATCAGCGAAAAAGTAAGCTTTGCAGTGAGAGCTGGCCAAGGTATTTTAATTTATTTTTTCTAATTCCACTTTAAAGTGGGAGTTCACCCGAAAAACAATTTTTAACATTAGATTGAGGCTCATTTTGTCAAGGGGAATCGGGTGTTTTTTTTAAAATCGAAGCCGTACTTACCGCTTTAGAGATAGATCTTCTCCGCCGCTTCCGGGTATGGTCTTCGGGACTGGGCATTCCTATTTGATTGACAGTCTTCCGACAGGCTTCTGACGGTCGCATACATCGCGTCACGAGTAGCCGAAAGAAGTCGAACGTCGGTGCGGCTCTATACGGCGCCTGCGCACCGACGTTCGGCTACTTTCGGAAAATCGTGATGCGCTGTATGCGACCGTCGGAAGCCTGTCGGAAGACTGTCAATCAAATAGGAACGCCCAGTCACGCAGCCCATACCCGGAAGCGGCGGAGAAGATCTATCTCTAAAACGGTAAGTACTGCTTCGATTTTAAAAAAAAACACCCGATTCCCCTTGACAAAATGAGCATCAATCTAATGTTAAAAATTGAGTTTTTGGGTGAACCTCCACTTTTACTGCTCAGATGCCCTGAGAAATAAATAAAGAGCCACCCCATCTTACTGTTTTGGTCAAAACCGAACTACAGAATGATATGCAGGTCCATCTCTCCACTCACCACAATTATCTCTATCGGAATGGGAACTCGAAGTTTATGCTTGTACCGTTCATTTATCTCCTTTACCACCACACATACTAAGAAGGCCAGAAGTCCAGCGACGAAATCACAAATATTGGTTTTTGCAATGTTCTTGAAGATGTCTATAATGGTCTAAAAAATAAAGAACAAGACAAAAATGGTAATGCATCCTATGGAGGTGTTAGGTCTCATGACATTAAAACCAACGGACATCCAATTTTCTACATTTGTTCTAACTGGCACACAAAAAAATGGCAGCTGGACAAAATGTAGATTTATTAAAGATATGTCTCAGCTGAACTTGATCTTCTTCTGCAATGCCTCCTACTGCGCCAAGGCTTAATACATGTGTTAATAATCATTTATGAAAGTATATCTTAAGCCTAACAATTGTTTTCCTTTTAGGATAGATTGGGTAGTCCTATACCCTCCTAGACAGTTGACACCAAAAACGGGTGTTGTTGGTTTTCCCCTCTATTTCTGTTCTAATTACAACTGTAAACTTTCAGATTTACCATCATTTTCTCTCCCAGTTAAGGCCCATACACACGATAAGACTTTTTGACAACAAATGTCCGACAAGCCTTGTAACGGAATGACCCATGACAAACAGAGACTTTGCAAGGATGACGGGTACTCCTGTACCGGCGTCACCAAGGAGTCTTATGTCTAGGGTCACCTTATGTCCGATAGGGCCATAGGGTGACGGAGAAATTATATCAGAAATTACAGGACAGGGGACATTACTGATAGCTCATATTGCAGGATCTTGAGATATTGCAAAGTGTTGGTTTATTCTATGACTCATATCTCTGTGTAGACTGTTGACATGCTAATTGAGTCTGCTTCTGAAAGGCCTTTCATTGTGTGATAACACTGTTTAAAGCCTGTTGATGCTCAGGTGTGAATACCTTTCTGTCGGAGACAGACCGTCTGTCTAAAGATGTGGATTGAGGAGAAATCATTGTGTGATGGTGTTTTGTTTGAATTCTGTTAATGAAGGAATGTGACTTCTCAGGTGCAGTGATTAGGTCATGTTAATTATAGACTGGCGCCAAAATGTCTGGAATGTTTAGCAATTAGCCATCTGAAGGTGTATTGAAGCCCCCCCCCCAGTGTGTGGGTGGAGAGTTTGATTGTTCCTGTGATC
The DNA here is from genome assembly GCF_905171775.1 of Rana temporaria. Lineage (NCBI taxonomy): Eukaryota > Metazoa > Chordata > Amphibia > Anura > Ranidae > Rana > Rana temporaria. Next base: position 163,632,156 of record NC_053496.1, on the reverse strand, counting down.
ACTGAAACATGCCTTGAAAACTGTATATAAACTTGAGAGCTAACCGTTAAAAGTGTTCATACATTTGAAACCAGTAACAGAGCAAGTCTGGTTATTCTGGGAAATGGGATGTCTGATGTCTGTTGGATGGTTGGAGTGTCAGATAAGCTGTCGTGGGTGGATGGAAGGTCGTAAACGGTGGTGACCGTTACAGACCTGTTTGATCGGACAATCTGACCGTGTGTATGCACCATCGGACAAACTTTTTCGCTTTTTCATCGGACAAATGTTCGCTGTGAGAACAGACAAACTTTCCGGCAACAAATGTCCTACGTCGGCTAATCCTATCGTGTTTACACATGTCCATCGGACTAAAGTCCAAAGTACAAACACGCATGCTCAGAACCAATGCTGAAGATCAGACAACAATAGCAGAAGTTGCCCACAGGGAGGCGGTATAGAGCAGAAAAAACATGTGATTTGGTGAAAGTTGGCTGAAAAAGTCCTGCCGTGTGTATGCATACCAAGTTCATGGGCAACGCCCTTTGGACGCCCTTTGGACAAAAATCCACGGAAAAGTCAGATGGAAGTCCAATCGTGTGTATGAGGCTTTAGAGCATGGGTCTTCAAACTATGGTCCTTCAGTTGTTCAGGAAGTACATCATTTCCTAGTCATGTCTGTGAATTTCAGAGTTTTACAATGCCTCGTGGGATGTGTAGTTCCGCAACAGCTGGAGGGCCGTAGTTTGAGGATCCCTGCTTTAGACCCCTTTCACACTGAGGAGTTTTTCAGGCGGTACAGCGCTAAAAATAGCGCTGCCATACCGCCTGAAAAACTCCTTCACTGGCTACTCAATGTGAAAGCCCGTTGTTTTGAACCTTTGTTTCAATACAAGTTCTGCATTACTTTTGGACTCAGTGTGTAATACTGCTGCCACACCACACTGCACCCACCCACAAGAAGCTGGGCATAATTTAGCAGCCTCCGTAGGGGGTAAGCGCTACAAGTGTTTCGTAATCTCGTGAATTAATTGTCTTTTTTCATTTTAAAAGCATGTTTTATATTCCATTCACTAGTGTTGGGCACTCAAGGCACATGCCCCACATCTCTTGCTGGGTGCCCTGGATCCAGACATTGTCACGGCCCAACTTTTTTTTTGTCCCTAATTTTTTTTAAATTACCAATATGGATCAACAGAACATTTTCTGTACTTGCAGAAAATGTTCTTAGATGTAATAACTCCATTATTTTTTTGTTTTTCAGGGTAAGGACTGGTAAACTGCAATATATTAACTGCTTGCCAACCAGCCGCCGCAGTTATACGGCGGCAGGTCGGCTCCCCTGCACGAGAGCTCGTAGCTATACGTCGGCTCTCGCGCAGGCCCCCGACTAACGTGCGCGTGCCCGGTGGGCGCTAGTGCCCAGCGGCGCTCGTTACAGAGCGAGGACGGGGAGAGAAATGCTGATCTTCTGTTCATACAATGTATGAACAGAAGATCAGTCATTTCCCCATGTCAGTCCACAGTTAGAACACACCCAGGGAACATACTTAACTCCTTCCCCGCCCCCTAGTGTTAACCCCTTCACTGCCAGTGTCATTTTTATAGTAAGCCAATGCATTTTTATAGCACTGATCGCTATAAAAATGCCAATGGTTCCAAAAATGTGTCAAAAGTGTCCGAAGTGTCCGCCATAATGTCGCAGTATCGAAAAAAAACGCAGATCGCCGCCATTACTAGCAAAGAAAAATATTAATAAAAATGCCATAAAAATACCCCGTATTTTGTAAACGCTATAACTTTTGCGCAAACCAATCAATAAACGCTTATTGCGATTTTTTTAAATGAAAAATATGTAGAAGAATACGTTTCGGCCTAAACTAAGGAAAAAAAAAATTCTTTACATATTTTTGGGGGATATTTATTATAGCAAAAAGTAAAAAATATTATTTTTTTTCAAAATTGTCGCTCTATTTTTGTTTATAGCGCAAAAACTAAAAACCGCAGAGGTAATCAAATACCACCAAAAGACAACTCTATTTGTGGGAAAAAAAGGACGCCAATTTTGTTTGTGAGCCACGTTGCACGACCGCGCAATTGTCAGTTAAAGCGACGCAGTGCCAAATCGCAAAAAGTGCTCTGGTCTTTGACCAGCAATATGGTCCGGGGGTTAAGTGGTTAAATGGGTTGTAAACCCTCCTGTTTTTTCACCTTAATGCATCCTATGTATTAAGGTGAAAAAACTTCTGTCAGTCAGTGGCCCCCCAGCCCCCCCCCCCCCGTTTTACTTACCTGAGCCTTAGAATGTCCTACGCCAAGAATGCGCAGTCTCTCTGCCCAGGTTCTCGGTTTTTCATTGGATAGATTGATAGCAGTGCAGCCATTGGCTCCTGCTGCTGTCAATCAATTCCAATGTTGTGGCCTCTGGGAGGGGGGGCGGGGCCAAATCCTGCATTTGACGGTTATGGACGCTAAATAATGGACTCGAAAGCGTGCCTGCAAGGTAACCCCCTTGGAAGAGCGCTTTTCCTAGGGCGTTATCTAATGCAGGGAGGAGCCGCGAGAGGGACCCCAGAAGAGGACTGTAACGGAATGACCCATGACACCCAGAGACTTTTGAAGGATGAGGGGTACTCCTGTGCCAGCGTCACTAATAACTCTTGGGTCTAGGTTCACCCTGTGCCCCTTTTGGGCATAGGGTAACTGAGAAATATTAATTATAAATTACATGAGATGTGACTGATAACTGATAATTCATATTGCAGGATATCTTGAGATATTCAAGTGGTTATTCTGACCCACACCAGGTCAGTGGAGTGTTTTCATTCAATGTGAGGACACAGGCTTTTGAGGTGTTAATTGGGTCTGCTCCAAGACCTTTCATTATGTATCTTAATAACACTGTTTGTGTGAAGATGTTATTAATGATAGATATGTGTTGTGAGTTAGCATTCTAAAGGTCAGATGTCCTCTTTTCAGGGGTAGGGAATTAGCATGTCAATTATGTTTAGTAAAGGAATGTGTTTGTGTGAAAAGTCTATTGATGATACTTTGTGATAGGAATAGCAGGTGAGAGTCTGACTTCTCAGCTGTAGTAATTAGGTCATGTTAAATCGGTGCCAAAACGTCTGACATAGAAATGTGTATTATGCAGGTGAATCACTTAGTATCGGAGTCCGGACGTCTGGGGATAATTAACTTCTCTGAATGTCATTCTCTAAAATAATGTGATTGAAGCCCCCCCCCCATTGTGTGATGTGTGGGTGGAGAGTTCATTTGTTCCTTTGATTACTGTAAACATGCCTGTACTGTATATAAGAGAGCTGAAATACCATTAAAGTTCGTTCATACATTTTGAAACCAGTACCAGAGCTGTGTGAGTCTCGGTTATTCTGGGGAATGGAATGGATCGTGCCTGTTGGATGGTTGGAGTGTCAGATAAGCTGTCGTGGTTGATGGAATGGGAATATCGTAAACGGTGGTGACCGTTACAAGGACGATTGGGGCCACACTGTGAAAAACGAACTGCACAGTGGAGGTAAGTATGAAATGTTTGTTATTTAAAAAAAAATAATTGAACCTTTAGTATCACTTTAAGCTTTTGTTCTTGGGTTTATACATACTTAACATATAACTATGAAAGGACTTTCAATAACAACTTACTATGGACAAGCAGAGAAAGGGAAAAGATAAAACATCATATTTCAACATTAGCTCTATCCTGAATACATTAAAGATAGTAAGCGGTTTTAAAAGTGCATCTTTCTTCAAAAATGTTAGCGGGATTTTAAAGTATAATTTGAATAGTGTAACCCTTTAGAGGTAAAATACTTGCATATATAATTGACAACACTCCATTATAATTCTTTGTAGGAACGTTCAGAAGTTGTTTCACTTGCGACACAAAGACCTGAAAGGCTGCAGCGGTTGTGAAGCCGCCAACCAACGGCTCTCCAAGATATCGTACAATGAACCCGATCTGCAACACACCTAGTAAGAGCTGTAAAAAGAAGAAATAAATAAATACATAAAATATATTCTTAGGCCCCATACACACGAGAGGATTTATCCGCGGATACGGTCCAGCGGACCGTATCCGCGGATAAATCCTCTCGAGGATTTCAGCAGATTTCTATGCGATGGCGTGTACACACCATCGCATTGAAATCCGCGCCGAAATCCTCTGGCGATGACGTGTCGCGCCGTCGCCGCGATTATGACGCGGCGACGGGCGCGACGCTGTTATATAAGGAATTCCACGCATGCGTCAAATCATTACGACGCGTGCGGGGAATCCCTTTGGACGGATGGATCCGGTGAGTCTGTACAGACGAGCGGATCCATCCGTGGGATCCGATTCCAGCAGATAGATATTCTGTGCATGTCGACAAATATTTATCTGCTGGAATTCGGAAATATCCGCGGATAAATATCCGCCGGAGTGTACACACCATAGAATCTATCCGCTGAAACCCATTCGATGGGATTTATCTGCGGATAGATTCTATCGTGTGTATGGGGCCTTAGTTAAAATGTTTTAATTGAAAATAGGTGAGAAAAGCAACTTATGCAAGGGCTGTACCAAAAGTAATGTAAACGTGGAAAAAGCTCTTTTATTAACCACTTGACTTCTGTAAGATTTACCCCCCCTTCATGATCAGGCCATTTTTTGCGACACAGCACAGTGTTACTTTAACCAACAATTGATCCGTCGTCCAAATAAATTGCTAGGTGCATTTTATTTGGGTGACTGATCAATGCTGTACCCAAACAAAATGTATGTAATTTTTTTCCCCACAAATAGAGCTTTTTTTTGGTGGCATTTGATCACCTCTGGGGTTTTTTTTTTTTTTTGCGCTATAAACAATTATTTTATTTCTTATGGTTGAACTTGATGGACTTGTGTCTTTTTTCAACCTGACTAACTTTGTAACTATGTAACAAAAAGAGACCGACAATTTAAAAAAAAAAAAAAAAAATCTTTTTTACTTTTTACTATAAAACATATCCAATAAAAAATTACATTTCTTTATAAACTTAGGCCAATATGTATTCTGATACGTATTTTTGGTTAAAAAAATCCCAAGCTTATATTGATTGTAGATGCTATAACTTTTTCACAAACCAAACTATGGGATATACAGTGTCCTGGAATTTTCATATATATATATATATATATATATATATATATATATTTTTTTTTTTAATATTAGTAATGGCTGTAATGAGCGGCTTATATCGAGACTGCGATATTGTGACTTTGTGGGAACCAGTGACAATAATACAGTGATCAGTGCTAAATAATATGCACTGTCGCTGTATTACTGACACTGGTTTGGATCAAAGGTCGAACAAAGGGTTAAATATGTGCCTATCCAGTGTTTTTGTGTACTGTGAGGTGCTTTTCCTAAGGGATGTGATGGATTTTCTTTTCCTGCTTTGCAAAACAAATTGCACTCCTGTGACCCTTAGGAGAAGCCCAGCCAAACAAGCTCAGGCTGGACTTCTCCTTTAACCACTTAAGACCCGGACCAAAATACAGGTAAAGGACCTGTCCAGTTTTTGCGATTCGGCACTGCGTCAATTTAACTGACAATTGCGTGGTCGTGCGACGTGGCTCCCAAACAAAATTGGCGTCTATTTTTTCCCACAAATAGAGCTTTTTTTTGGTATGGTCCATGATGCAGAGACCAAGGTTTGTCGAGACAAAAATAGCGGGTGTCACGCCTGTATCCATGCTTGCTACAGACACAGCATCTTTCTGGGGTGCTCCTTGGGTAGGGGTACCAGGAAATACATCCAGGAAAATGCCTCTAATGTAGCCGACTCAATGCATCTGGGTTGTGAATTTGGGCCACAGCACATCCTTAATACAGAAGGGCTGTGATGACCTCATCCTGGAACTTTAGGAAGGATCCAGTTCGCCCAGATGCTTTGTATAGCACATAAGCGTTGAACAGCACCAATTGGAATAAGTATACAGACAATTTCTTTATACCAGCCTCTGGTCTTACAGGCAACTAAGTACGGCCCCATCATTTGGTCGTTGAAGTCCACCCCTCTCATTTTACGGTTGTAGTTGTGGACAAAGAGGGGCTTCTCAACAACACCAGTCGCCCTAGGAATTTGGACTACTCTATCTGGGCGAATGGAAGACAGAACAAAAACATTCCGTTTGTCCTTCCATCTCAGTGCAAGTAATTCATTGGACCTCAAGTAGGCTCTCTTCCCCTGACTAAGTTGGGCATTTACAAGCCATTGGGGGAAGACCCAAAAATTAGATGGCACAGTGCCACATGTGTCAATTCCTGATTGATAGAGGTGTCTAAAAAAGTGTCATGCTTAAATAAAAAATTGTATAAATGGTACCCCTTTCCGAATAAGGGTGACACAGAGTCCCAAATAATCTTGCCGTTGCTCCCTGTAGTCTGGGCAGTTGGGGGGCTCCAAGGTGCTATCTTTACCCTCAAAAAAAACGACATGAATAGCCTGTTGCCCTGTCACAGAGCTTATACAGTACATCTTGACCCCATATCTGGCACGCTTGCAAGGGAGATACTGTTTGAAAACAAGACAGACAGAAAATTTAATCAGGGACTCATCAATGCAGACATCTTGATTTTTAGTTGTGGTGGTTTACGAGAGGCCAAATTTTATGGAGCCGATTATGTTTAGGGTTACCCCGAGGACGACAGAGTTCATTGTCGTGGAAGTGTATGAACTGCAATATCTGCTCGTATTGAGTCCTGGCCATGGCCACAGAGAACACAAGCATATGGTAAAATGGGTCAGTGGACCAATATGACCGCAACTCACACTTTTTAGTAATGCCCATGTTGAGGGATAGGCCCACAAAGGTCCTAAATTCAAGAACCATTAAAGGTCTCCAGCCAAATTGTCTGGCAAGGGTGAATTTGGGTTTTAGGAGCGATAAATTGACCAGCGTATAAATCTACAACAGATCCGTACAGATCTTCTGTGAAAAACAGCAAAAAAAATCAAGGGGCATTAAATCTGCTGTTTCAACCTGAATTCTGGTTGGCCAGTGAATGGGGGAAGTACAGGCGCTGCAGAATCTGTGGGCTGCCAATCAGGATTTGCAAGCACAGCGGGAAGGGCACTATGGGCTCTACGGGCCTGTGGTCGAACTCTTGGTGGCTGTGGGACACTACTTGTGCTAGCCACCGCACCAGCTTGAGTTGCACTTATGGGGCTCGCCAAGTGATACTGCAGTTCTGATTTGTCTATGACCAGGATGTACTAGGCCGCTGGTGCTTGCCAGTTCACCAGAAGGTTGAGGGGCACTAGTACTGACACTCTGCTGCATACGAGTATCATGCGGTTGTTGCACCTCAGCAACAGAAGAACAGGGTCAGGTATGCCTGACCTTAGCAGGGACCACTACTTGATCGTGGTATCTATTTTTCTGAATCTGTAGCGAGCGTTTCATCACGTAGGACGTCGCCTGGCCAATCCCCAGACAACATCCTATCGTGACTAAACGCATGGGGTGGAGCCTGCGACGGTGACATAATCACGTTATTCCTTTCAGGAAGTGAAGTGTAGCCGAAGAGGATATCGCGGCTTTGCTGTTTGTATATATTCATCGCCTTCATTTTATTGCTTCATTGTAAGTGTGATTCTTTTTATTAAATTCAACATCATTTAAAGAACATACTACACTATGGAAGTTTCTCTTTCTCTGATTTTGAGTACTATTAGTATCTAGCGGCTGTTCCAGTTACTGCACATGGTTTTGGGGAGAACGATTTCCCTACGCTGGGCCAGACTGCCGTTTAGTAGCCATGGCCATCTGGTAAGCAGGCCATCTTTTGAATCTGGTTGTGGATCAGCAACTCTCCCTTGCAGTTTTAATCTTTTCACACGGATGGGTGTTTCTTTATTTATAAAGCCTACAGAATCAATCGCCTATGGGACTTTGTGAAAAAATTTAATTAAAAAAAAAGTGAAAGATATAATGGATTTTTTTGGTCACCATTTATGATTTTTTATATATGGACTGAAACACTGTTGGGACTTTGTCACATTGTCTATTGTATATATGCTATATTTCTCATTTGGCATTTGATAATTTTTTGATTAGCGCTGCATTCATTTTGGATATGGACTCGTTGAGTGATCGGTTCTGAACCAAGTCCGATTGCAGTGGTGACGGCGGGGCCGCACGCGCTCGATCTGCGGGCGCGAGTCACATACCTCTACATGACTTTAACCAGTTCTGGACTGCCCCACGTACATATTCTGCAGCAGGGCGGCCCGGCTGCGCAAAGAGCCTTGTAACTCATTTCACTATACCCTGCACCCCCTTCAGTTCTCTTGCTGAAGGCTACAAGTTGAAAATGTAGTTACTGTCCCTCAAATACTATTATAGTAACTACAGTCCTGATCACACTGCCACATATAATTAAAAAAAATATCACAAGACCAATTATTATTGTTGGGGATGCAAACTGTAAATTGCATGCCACAAAGTAAATCGCTGTTTCACTGCGACTCTTTTGGCCAGATTACATTAGTGTATGTGAGTGTGATTGTAACTAGTTTGAAGGGTTTTTTCTCTTAGAACATCAGACAATTTACCTGTATAATTCCGATAAGGACGCAGAGTGTTCCAGATACTAACACCCTCTGCTGATTCATTCTTTCAGTGTCTAAGCCTGAATTTTCTGAGCTGTTTGTGTGGTTTGTGAAGTTTAGTTCCACTGATGTGCTATTGCTCAGTTTAAAGTTTTCTTCTGGGGCCAGCTGAAGAACCACCACACCAACCATCAAACTAACCACCGGAAATGGTCCTGTTGAAATATTTCAGGAAAAAAAGTTTAATATGTTTGCATTATCACATTTCTAAAGAGATCATCTTTATGCGCACAAAAAATATACATGAAAAGATGCATACACAGGCACCTTGTTCAAGTAGGGAGTCAGGACAATATCTCTGTATAGAGGTCCTGCTCCCCCTATACTCACCTTACGAGCTCTCCCGCGCTGCTCCTGCCTCCACCCCTGCCAACAACACTTGAATATGGAGGAGCAAGTGGTCTTATTCCCATGGACACAGTGATCAGGCCTAGCAGCTGTCATAGACCCAAGTGGGAAAGGGACTTTTGGAGGGGACTGCAAGGTAGCCTCTTGCCTAATGACTGTGGGTTCTGGTCTTTGGAAGACATGTGCCTGGGAGACATTTAGAGTGATTTTGCTTCAGATTTGGGTTCATATTTTACCAAAAACACACAGACTCTAAAAACCTAGGACCTGGATACACACTTGGGGCCTCTGTGCCAAAACCAGCATTGACTGTTTTATTCTGCCCAAACACCCCCCCAGACTCAGAGACTCTAAGCAGAAGATTATAATCAGCTTTAAACAACCTAATGCTGAGGTCTCCTGCTGCTATGTGTAAGCTGTTTATTAAAGCGGTAGTTCACCCACAATCCCATGATGTTACCATCGAGACAGGCATTGTAGCGCGAGCTACAGTATGCCTGTCCCGATTTTTTTAACCCCGTACTCACCTCGTAGTCGTCCATCGTAGATTCCGGCTCCCGCGGGGAATGGGCGTGCCTATGGAGAGGGAGGATGATTGACGGCCGGCCCTGGCACGTCACTCTCCCCGAAGACAGCCGGAGTAGGTCTCGGCTCTTCACGGCGCGTGCGCACAGGCTATGCGCACGCGTCGTGAAGACCAAGCCTATTTCGGCTATTTCCGGAGAAGCGTGACGCGCCAGAGCCGGCCGTCAATCATCCTCCGTCTCCAGAGGCACGCCCATTCCCCGGTATCTTCGATGGACGACTACAAGGTGAGTATGGGGGGAAAAAATTCGGGACAGGCATACTGTAGCTCGCGCTACAGTGCCTGATTTAAAGGTAAAAGATAAAAAAAAAATTTTTTTCCTGTCGATAGGGTGAACCCCCGCTTTAAGGTGTCTTTCTCTCATTGTATAATTCCTAATTGTGTGCCTCCTAGGTGTGAACCCCCATTGTTAATTGAGCGACTTGTTGTTTCTGTCTGCTAGTATTTTGTCCACTTCACCTCATTACCAAACAATTGTGGGGTGTTTATGTGTTTGTTTATGTTAGCTGTTCATTAGATGTACTGTTAGTTGTACTAATAATATTACTGTTTTAAGTTTGCATTGTTTAGGATAATGTGATCAAGCTCTTATCTGATTTTGTATGGTATAAATTCTGTGTGAGTTTTCAATAAAGAGTGCTAGTTTGCACCAAAGGTAGTGTTGTCTAGTTCTTGGATGCAATGCTCTGCTATAATACCTGATTCCTGGTTCCAGAGTGGAGGGAGCTGTATCTTGGTATAGACATTAGACATGTGCACTGCCGAAAAATTTGTCATTTTCGTTTCATTCGTTTTTTGTTTTTTTTTCTCGGAAATTCTGAAAATTCTGGAAATTCTGAAATTCGGAATTTCGAAAATTCGGAAATCCAAATTCTCAGATTTTAGAATTTCCAAATTTTTCGAATTCTGAATTTTCTAAATCCAAATTTTGAATTTTCTAATTTTAAATACTGAATTTAAGAATTTAAGAATTCAGAATTTTTGGAAATTCCTGAGTTAACAAATTTGTCAAAATTTGTTAAACGAATTCGTAAATAAAAAAATTGCACATGTCTAATAGACATCCATACGGGGTGCCAGACAGTCCCTTCCAGAAGATGGTTAAGGCCTGGTTCACACTGGTGCGATGCGGGAACACTGCGAATACACTGCGGGTTCCCGTATCGCACCCGACACACACTGCAGTTCACACTGCACTATGCGAACTGCTGGGGAGTGTCATTATATGTTAATGACACCCCATTTCAGCTTGCGTATCGCACTGTGAACCGACAATTCGGACATGAATCGGATCGCATATGTGTGATCTGGATAAGTGATTTACTGCACTATGGAAGCACTTTTTGTTTTATTCCCGGATTCCGTGTGAGCGGAGAGGATTGAAGAGAGATTATCGGGTTTCTGAGGAGACCCATTTCCATGTGCTTGGTTAGACCACCTATAATCTAATGGTCATGTACAGCTGGTAAGCAGTTTGTACATACTTTTACTGGGTGTGGAGCAGAACTCTCTCTGGTTTGAAGAAAACTCACCCTTTCTTCACTTGCAGTGTTTCTACCACATGGAGCACGGATGATTGTTTCTGTATTTATTATTCAACATATGGACTCTTACTATGAGACTTTTTTGGGGGTTTTATTTCTGCAGGCTAAACCATTTTATTTATTTGTGTCAATGATTTATACATTTTAAGCTATTTATTTGTTCTAGCGCTGCACTATTTGTATTTATTATATTAATCTTGTAAGACAACCTTGCCTTGTATCTTGTTTCTCTTGAACCTTTGTTCCTCCCATGAAGTTCCTATTTAAAGCCATACCTTTGCACTTCCAGTTTGCCAGATTATTGTGCTCTCTGCAGCCAATATGTCACTCTTGTCACTCCTGCTACTGTCTGTATCTCCACTTGTTACTGACCTTTGGCTTGTTCTTTGACTATGTTTCCACTTGATCCCAGCATGGAACCACTTGCTACTGACCTTTGGCTGGTTTACTGACTATGCTTCTGCTTGATCCCTGCTACTGGATGCCAGCTTCCTCCCCAATCCTGAGGACCGAGATCTGGTACTAACTCACATCAAAATCCATCTCCACCATCAGTAGCTCTGGTGAATACCAGCTAGTACTTAGACCCTGTACCTTGGGTGAGCCTGTGTCATCCACCAGGGTGACCTGCTTGTATACTTATCCTGCTGATCAGTGGAAATCTCTCTACTGCTATAGCTACTAGTCTCTGAGCCTGACCCCTGACCATGACAGTCACTAAGGGACAGTGTCTCTTTAACTGAAATACACATCTGTTTTACATATATGAACTAGGATTTGTATCCAGAGACACTTGCCACACAGCATAGTCAAGACCCTGACCTCATTCTTCTCCAAACCTGCCGCCTAACACAATCATCACAAATGTAAATGTAATGCCCTGCTCCTGATGACCAGGCGCTGTTCAAATTTAGAGGGTGTCTGAGTTGATAATTAGCTCAGACTTTGTTAATTAAAGCTAAATCAGCCTCTGTTCCGGCTTTGGCTGTGCTTGGAGGTATTTTCCTTTGTTTGCCTATAGGTGGCAGTACCACCATAGGCCAATGTTGGAACTCAAGCAGGTCAGGGTGTATTGGGTGTCTTTCTCCAGGAACAGCCCAGTGGGAGTGGTCTCTCTGCTGGGCATGCTGGGGAAGGATACTTAAGGGGCAGACACCATTTTTGGGGGCCCTCTTTCACCTTGTGGCCCTCCTGGCGCGAGTTATGTGCTGTATGATTTTTAGCCTCGGGGCCATGCTGGCCCGAGGCTGCGTTTCTGCCAGGTAGGCCCAGTTGTCCTGACTGGGGCCTATGCTTTGAAGGTGATCCTGTGCTGTCTGTCCTGCGGGAAGAAGCTGCTCAATGGAGGAAACCAGGGGAGGAGCTTTCCTGAAAAAGGACTGAGCGGAAGGCTGGTACTTTGGGAGAGGCCTGGTAACCTTATTGGAGAATGCACCGTAGTCTACAAAACCTTACAGTGTGCCGGGTTGGCTTAAAGACTGTAAGGCTGGATATCCAGGTACAGAATGCTGTGGCAGAGGATTCCGGAATCGTTCATTTATGCTCGCAACCAGTCTGTGGCAGAGACTATTTTTGTTTGTGCATCGTCCCGGCTGCTAGGCTATGTGAGAGGGGCCTATCCGGGTGAGCAATACCCACTCAAGAGGAAGTGGTGAGTGACCTTTTTGGAACGTAGAAGTTTTCCCAGTGATCTGTACTATGCGCCTGAACCTTCCCCTACTCCTTCATCCTTCTACTTTCTTACAAGTTATGAGAAAAATATAGGTGGATGGGTAAAAAGAAATATTTGCGCTAGGTGAAAAACTGTGTAAAAATGAATAAATGTGTCTATGATAGATTCTGCTGCTAAACACTATAACCCATATATAAGGCACAAAAAAATATGGATATTTATTATAGCAAAAAGTAAAAAATATTAATTTTTTTCAAAATTGTCACTCTATTTTTGTTTATAGCGCAAAAACTAAAAACCGCAGAGGTGATCAAATACCACCAAAAGAAAACTCTATTTGTGGGAAAAAAAGGACACCAATTTTGTTTGGGAGCCACACCGCGCAAATCTCTATATCACAAACCCAATTACTATAACCTGGGTCAAATGTGAAGGAGTGTATGGTGAAGGAATCTACCAATATTATGGCACAGGCACTGGGACACTTCTCCACCAAGTCTAAGGCCCCATACACACGGGAGGATTTATCCGCGGATACGGTCCAGCGGACCGTTTCCACGGATAAATCCTCTCGAGGATTTCCGCGGATTTCTATGCGATGGCGTGTACACACCATCGCATTGAAATCCGCGCCGAAATCCTCTGGCAATGACGTGTTGCGCCGTTGCCGCGATTATGACGCGGCGACGTGCGCGACGCTGTCATATAAGGAATTCCACGCATGCGTCGAATCATTACGATGCATGCGGGGGATCCCTTCGGACGGATGGATCCGGTGAGTCTGTACAGACCAGCGGATCCATCCGTTGGGATGGACTCCAGCAGATGGATATGTTCTGCATGTCAGCAAATATTCGATCTGCTGGAATCCATCCCAGGGGATAAATATCCACGGAAACAGATCCGCTGGCGTGTACACACCATAGGATCTATCCGCTGAAACCCATTTGCTGGGATTTATCTGCGGATGGATTCTATGGTGTGTACGGGGCCTTAGGGCTCTTTCACATGGATGGTCTGTTCAGGTCCGCCTGCCAGTTTTTTTGGTGGACCTAAACGGGTGCTCCGTGCTCCTCTATGGAGCCGCGGATGTCAGCGGTGACATGCCCTCTGACATCGGACCCGCTCCGATCCGCCAAAGTGTGACAGAGAAAAAAAAACTACCTTTCCATCCTTCTGGCGGATCAGGTGAACACGGACAGACGGTTCGTGTTCATCAAATCCCCCCATAGGGGAGAGCGGAGAAAAGACAGGGCGGGCCCTGCACAGTGTGCGGGGACCGCCCTGTCATCTGCCGGCTCAGCGGTGATCAACGGAGCGATCTCCGCTGATCTGCCCCATGTGAAAGGGGCCTACACACACTCACTAAAACAGCAGAATAACAGATACGATATAAACAGTCACATCGACATTAAACCCTTATGGATATGTGGCTCCCTCTAGTGGGCAGTTCGACCTGGTGCATGTCCCTTTGCGAGAGACTTTCAAAGAAAAAAAAAGGGCAAAGAGAATATGACTGTTCTCTGTTGGTGCACGTGATTGTATTCCAACCAACAGGTAAAGATAAAAAGAATGATCCCCTTGTAAATGTACGGTAATGGCAAAAGAACCGCTCGGTCTCTCAGGCCGCTATACAGCTCTCAGGTGCTCTCAGGTCCTTCACAGGCGATCCGCTCTCCAGTCTAGGCCCCAGGCTTCTCCTGCCTAGGCACACACAACGGGCCTCACAGCAGGCCTCCCACCGGCTGAAAGATGGTGTCCCGAGAGAGCGGGCTGAGGCCTACCTTGTCCTTATATCCGATTCCCCAGCAGGCTGTGCGTGGCGCACTGCAATTTGGTAGCACGGTGGTATTGTGGGTATTGTAGTCTCAGTCCAACCCACAGCAACAGAGTCACTTCCTCTCACACTACAATGCCCACCATGCTTTACTCTATAATGTAACTGAACTCAACAACTCCAACGGTATAACCCAAATCGGACATCAGAGGGAGCCAGATTCTCATTTAGGAACACACTGTAGTCTGTTAGGATACGTTTGGCAGTAACCCCTTGCTACACATGGGTTTACTCCTTCCTTACTCCACTCAAAACTTTAAAAAAATAAAGTTTACGCTATATATACTGTACACTGTGTGTGTTTACTTTGTCTTAAATATAATTTATTTGGTTACTTCAAAATCTAATATCTCAAAATACAAATCCCATGCATTCCACTACTAAGCCTCACAGAGTACCTAAGCAGGCTACAGTGCCCACTGATGTAAGAGAAAAGGGTACAATTCAAAAAAGTAGCTGTCAGGAAGGCACTAATCATAGTACAGATGAAGCCTCAAGACATACACAATTGGGCAGGCGCAGATGAGCAGTTGCCGTTTGCCTGTGCATGCGCGAACGTACTGGCGCGCGCCTGGCGCTAATGGGACTATTTAAACTCGAGAAGTTCTATTAACCAGTGCTGCCTGATCCACAGCTATTACCCATGTTCCTGTATCTGATCCTGTGCCAACTTCTGTTCTTGATCTGGCTTACCCTGGTCTTGCTTGAACGCTACCTGCCCTGTCTCTGGATTTGCTCTGCCTTCTTCTTATCTGTTTGATTCAACGTTGGGCTCAGAGCCATGCCTGTACGAGAGGCCTCCCTCCACATGTCAGACTCTGCCACAAGGTACGTGACAGTAGCCAACCTTTTTTGGGGGTCCAATCGTCCTCTTCATCAGGGCTTGACTAACAACAGTGTGAACCAAGCAGAAGTTAATTGGACCTACAATGGTATTTTTCCAGTGTGTATTACAAGCACAGGCCTTATCTGCAGCATGTTTGGCAGCCAAACAAGGTGCTGATAAGGCCTGCGCTTGTAATTCACACTGAAAAAAATACCATTGTAGGTCCAGTTCACTTCTGGTTGAGTCACATTGTTGCAAGTCAAGACTTCATGAAGGGGGTTGTCAGGGAGATGTCCACAGTGCTCCAAAGCCTGGCATCCCTAGCAGTACTTTGCATGGTCGCAGGAATGCGCACTGATGCATAACAGGTACACAAGGGCGCACACAGATGCGCATTGGGGCATGCTTGTGCACTGGTGCTCTCCGAAACATTGTTATCAACTCGGGTTGCCCTGGACCTGTCTTGTGCCTGCCTCCTGACATGGTCCTGGCTTTTCTAATGAATCTCGCTTACTCTGATCCCCCACCTGGCACCTGACTTTGACTTCAAACGTACTTCTCTCATGTTCTCTGCTCTAATGAAGACCTGTTGCTTCCCACTTGCCTGCAGAATAGGGATGAGGTCCGCGTTCGATTCGAACGTATGTTCGACTCGAACATCGTCTGTTCGACCGTTTGTCGAAATACGAACAAAACGGGTCGTTCGCGCCAAATTCGAGTGACGCGCCATGGCCCATAATTCACTGCGGCATTGCGCGCTGATAATTGGCCAAGCATGCACTATGACCCATGTTTATGCTTCACCTGTGGTGTTTATATTGGTCCATCAGTGCACCAACACCTTTGCAGCCATTGTGCTATATGCTGGGTGCTTGGTGTGCTCTTGTACCTTTAAAGGAGGGGTGGCTTCCCTTCAGTTCACCTGCCCCTGTCTATCCATTAAAATGCATGTGCCTCCACTGTGGGGACGGTCATTGTTTAGTGTTAGGACCACAGATATTACAGGGTGCCTTGGCGCGGCTCTGTGGCTCACGCATGCGTTTGCAAATGCGTGCGGACTGAACCCCTGTTTTTAACGCATACTGTAGACAGGTTAATTGGTTTTCTGCAAGCTGGTCGGTAAGTAGGCTTGGTTTTTCCCTGGGCATTCCCCAGGTTTTTGTTGTTATGCACTATGACCCGCATGCTTGGCCAATCACAGCGCCGTCAGTACAGAGAGCCGTAATTGGCCAAGGCCAGGGTGGCTTTGGCCAATTATGGCTTCAGGGCTTTAGTACACGCCCCACACTATGAAAGAGAGAAGATAGTCACCGCTCCAATTAGGTATGTGGATGAATCCGTATCCTCTCAGAGAAACCCCGGTGCCGGCAATGCACGAAGCAATTGTAGAAAGAAATGTTTGGACAGCCGCACTCTGGAAAAACCTTCTCGGTTGCCTTTTATTGATAAAAGTTATCAAACACCATACATGCTGTATGCCCCTGTCTTTGCTGTGATGTGTGGTGTTTGATAACTTTTATCAATAAAAGGCAACCGAGAAGGTTTTTCCAGAGTGCGGCTGTCCAAACATTTCTTTCTACAATTACCACACTATAAAAGGCCGCCTGCAGGGCGGCCTCGTGTAGTGTGTTGCAGCGCTGGTTAGATATCACAGAGAGAGAGAGAGAGTGTCTTTTTTTTCTAGCTAGATAGAGCAGGCAGGCTAGTCAGTTAAATTTGTTGTATTGCCCGTGTGCTCTTTAGTTTGCACCTAAAGCTACTTGGTGTGTACTTCACTTGTGCTGTGTAGTTTGCACCTAAACTTACTAGGTGTGTACTTCACTTGTGCTGTGTAGTTTGCACCTAAAGTTACTAGGTGTGTACTGCACTTGTGCTCTTTAGTTTTCACCTAAACCTACTTGGTGTTTACTGCACTTGTGCTCTATAGTTTTCACCTTAACCTACTTGGTGTATACTGCAAGGCCCAGATTCTCATAAATTAGCGCTGCTCCTGGGCAGCGTAATGTATGAGCTCTACGTTACACTGCTGCAGGTCTACAGGTTTAAATCCTGATTCTCAGAACACTTACCTGTAAACTTGCGGCGGTGTAGCGTTAGATTGCTCGGCGCAAGCCCGCCCAATTCAAATGGGGCGGGCACCATTTAAATTAGGCGCGCTCCCGCGCCGAGCGTACTGCGCATGCTCCGTCGGGTAAATTACCCGACGTGCATTGCGCTAAATGACGTCGCCCCGACGTCATTTGCCTAGATGTATACGTAAATGGCGTCCAGCGCCATTCACGGACGTCTTACGCAAACAACGTAATTTTTATTGAATTCGACGCGGGAACAACGGCCATAGTTAACATTGGTTGCGCCTGCTAATTAGCAGGGGCAACCTTACGCGTCGGGTACGCTACGCAAACGACGTTAATTCGCTGCGTCGACCTCGCGTATGTTCGGGAATCGCCGTACTTACCTCATTTGCATAGACGACGGGGAAAAGCGACAATGCGACACCTTGCGGCGGGAAAAAAAATTACTTTTAAGATCTGACAGCGTAACAGCCTTACGCTTGTCAGATCTAATGGGTACCTATGCGCAACTGATTCTAAGAATCAGTCGCATAGATACCCGGGTCCAGATGAGGTGTTACGACGGCGCTAATGGTGTTGCGCCGTCGTAACGCCTTTGAGAATCTGGCCCCAAGTGTACTCTGTAGTTTGCACCTAAACCTACTTGGTGTGTACTGCACTTGTGCTCTATAGTGGCAGGGGACATGCTCAGGTCTCCCACTGATTCTACATTATGGTGAGTTGAACTATTTCATTTTATATTACAATGTAATAATAATAATAATAATAATAATAATAATAATGCGCTTCAATCATCCTGACACATTAACACCAGGTGTTTGGAGTAATTTTGTCTGCTGATTGATAAACTTTATATAATACACATATTTCTATTGTGATGTAGGATCTGGGCCTGCTGTCCCTCCATCCCTCTTTCTTTCCTTCCTTCTCTCTCCTTCCCTATTTCCTTCTTTCTCCCTCCATCCATCCCTCGTTCATCTCAGACTCGGACCACAACCTCTTTGAGCCTTACTCCTTTAACCACGCCCAATATTCAGTTAAAACCACGCCCATTTGTCGACATGGTGCACCACATTTTCCTTTCCTCTCGACATGCATGCCCCACCCCTAATTATAATAAGACTCCGCCTAAAGACAAAAGTGTCACTATAATTTTTTTTACAATGTTGGCAACTATGTTCACCTGCCACATCCTGTTGTTTGCTATACCTGCTGATTGCAATAAAGACCCACGCTTACGGAAGAAACGGTCTCCGGTGAGGTTTAAGCTATCGGATAAGACAGTGACTATATCTGCTTAAACATGCCAGGAATAAAGGGCCAGATTCAGAAAGAATTACGTTGCGCAGCGGCGGCGTAACGTATCCCATTTACGTTACACCGCCGCAGGTTTACAGCGTAAGTGCCTGATTCACAAAGCACTTACCTGTAAACTTGCGGCGGTGTAACGTAAATCCGGTTGGCGCAAGCCTGCCTAATTCAAATGGGGCGGGCACCATTTAAATTAGGCGCGTTCCCGTGCCGAGCGTACTGCGCATGCTCCGTCCGTCAAATTACCCGACATGCATTGCGCTAAATGACGTCGCAAGGACTTCATTGGTTTGACGTTAACGTAAATGGCGTCCAGCGCCATTCACGGACGACTTACGCAAACAACGTGATATTTAAAATTTCGATGCGGGAACGACGGCCATACTTAACATTGTTAGACCACCTAGGAGGCAGCCTTAACTTTACGACGCGTATCGCTACGGAAACTACGTAAATTTAGATCGACGGGCATCGCGGACGTTCGTGAATCGCTGTAACTAGTCATTTGCATATTCTACGCCGACCGCAATGGCCTCGCCACCTAGCGGCCGGCCTAGAATTGCAGCCTAAGATCCGACAGTGTAACACAGTTACACCTGTCGGATCTTAGGGCTATCTATGCGTAACTGATTCTATGAATCAGTCGCATAGATACGACAATCGTATCTCAGAGATACGACGGCGTATCAGGAGATACGCCGTCGTATCTCTTCTCTGAATCTGGCCCAAAGGTCTCAGCAAGGGATAAGTCACTATTACAACATTTGGAGTCAGAATACCCAGTTCTCTATGACATACCTCCTCCTACCCTTATATCTGCCCTTATGTCTTTCAGGACCAGATTGGTGCCTCTGATGCAGAGTCAAATCCAACGGGCTCCATTCTCCAAGTGCAACCTATTCTGTGCCTTAAAAAATGGATAAAGCAAAGGGGTTGCGAGTAACACCATGAGTTTTGAGTAAGCGTTTACCAACTCTGCAAAATTACTCATCTAGGGAGATCCTATGGTTCAAAAATTTGCCCTTGCAAATGCTTTTCCCGTTTAAGTACCTTTACCTATTTTGTATTAAAGCCAAAGCAGAGAGGTCAGGAGGAAAATGGTCCAGACAGACTCTGCTAGGATCACCTAACTTGGGAAGAACAAAAGCAATTGGGTAATTTTTTTTTAACTTGTCTGATCACTGTTTCCCCACAGGTAGTTGGGTAGCAAGTGTAGCGCTCACCCCCGAAGGAGCCGCTGATTGATTTGGGATCGGCAAATTAAGTTACCCTGACATGGCTCCAGGGGTGCAGTGGTAGAACAAATAGTGAGTGAAGGTCCAGACAGTAATTGAAGGGTTTTCAATGCTTTATTTCCAGGCCAACACGGCCAACATCAACATCAGTTTGGAAGGACAAGGTTGATGAAAGGATAGGAGGAGAAAACCTTGCGGTATCAGGCCTGGATAACAATGGAGCAGTCAGTACTGCTCTGTATAGTACCATATTTTCCGGCGTATAAGATGACTTTCTAACCCCTTAAAATCTTCTTAAAAGCCGGGGGTCGTCTTATACGCCGATAACCTAACATCTTACCTTACCAGAATCGCGGCCGTACGATTTTTCAAAAGCCGCGCCTCCGACGTCTTCTGTTCCGTGATAGGCGGAAACAATCAGCTTCCCAGGAGGCACTGTGTTCAGTGTCCGCCTATCACGGAACAGAAGACGTCGGAGGCGCGGCTTTTGAAAAATCGTACGGCCGCGATTCTGGTAAGGTAAGATGTTAGGTTACACGGCCGCGATTCGCATGGGATAAGGTAAGGGCACGGTCTGGTCATGTAATGGGGCAGGTCTGGTCATGTAATGGGGCACGGTCTGGTCATGTAATGGGGCAGGTCTGGTCATGTAATGGGGCACGGTCTGGTCATGTAATGGGGCAGGTCTGGTCATGTAATGGGGCAGGTCTGGCATGTAATGGGGCACAGTCTGGTCATGTAATGGGGCAGGTCTGGTCATGTAATGGGGCACAGTCTGGCATGTAATGGGGCACAGTCTGGCATGTAATGGGGCACAGTCTGGCATGTAATGGGGCACAGTCTGGCATGTAATGGGGCACAGTCTGGCATGTAATGGGGCACAGTCTGGCATGTAATGGGCACAGTCTGGCATGTAATGGGGCACAGTCTGGCATGTAGTGGCATAGTCTGGCATGTAATGGTGGCACCGTGAGGCGAGGCATGACTAGTAGGAAGGGGGTAGTCTTATACGGTGAGTATATCCCAAAACCAACATTTTGGCTGGAAAATTAGGGGGTCGTCTTATACGCCGAGTCGTCTTATACGCCGGAAAATACGGTACCAATTTCTGTAACTCGTCGCCACTCTGCTGGGAGTGGGTAAAGTGCCCCCGGACAGACCCCTATGATAGGCCTGGCAGCCGAAGTGTCACTCTGAACCATCTGGGAGGAACGGGTCTGTCTCACAGACCCGGCTCTAGGGCCTTGGTCACAGGCCAATTTCAATAAAGGACTTAGGTGAATAAAGAGCAACTCCTCCCAGTAGACTTTTTCCTTACTAGGCCCCCGGATGACAGCAAGCATACCTGTCAGTGATCCGAACACCCGATCAGACTGGGATTCTTTCAATCGGTCCTGGAACCCAGCGAAACACTGAAGTCCATCTTTTCCTCCCGATGAGGTTTAAGGCAGTATTGAGCCTTGGCCAGGTGGGCCGTGCTGGCGTGGTCCATGGATGCGCGTACCCTGAAGGTGGGTACCGCACCTGGAACGCGGACCCCGCAAAAGTTTTAGAACACATTAGGTAGATTCAGGTACACAGGAATATCTTTAGGGCGGCGTAGCCTAGCCTGTTTAGGCTACACCGCCGTAAATTAACTAGGCAAGTAGTGATTTTCAATCTACTTACCTGCTAATCTACGGCGGCGTAGCCTCAAACGAGCGGGCGTAAGGGCGCCTAATTCAAATGACTTGGAGGGGGGCGTGTATCATGGTAATGAGGCTTGACCTCACGTTTTTGATGTTTTTTGGCTACTGCGCATGCGCCGGGCGCCTACATTTCCCAGTGCGCATTGCGGCTAAGTACGCCGTACGGGCCTATTGATTTAGACGTGGACGTAAACGACGTAAATCCCGATTCGCAGACGACTTACGCAAACGACGTAAAAAATTTGAATTTCGCGACGGGAACGGCGGCCATACTTAACATTACTATTCTACTAGAGCATAGCTCTAACTTTACGCGGCCTATCTCTTACGTAAACGGCGTAAAAGTACTGCGTCGGCCTGGCGTTCGTTCGTGAATCGGCGTATCCCCTCATTTACATAATCTACGCCGGCCGCAATGGAAGCGCTATCTAGCGGCCATCAACAACATTGCAATCTAAGATAGGACTGCGCAAGCCGTCGTATCTTAGATATGTTTAAGTGTATCTCTGTTAGAGAATACACTTAAACATAGGTCGGTGCAGATTCAGAGTTAGGTCGGCTTATCTGTAGATAAGCCGGCCTAAAGCCCCATACACACCATTAGATTATCTGCAGATTTTTTTCTTCAGATTTACCAAAACCATGTAGTACAAGGGCCTGCCTGATTGCATACAAATTGAAACTCTTAAGGTTTGACCTCCTATTACATGGTTTTGGTAAATCTGAAGACAAAAATCTGCAGATAATCTGATGGTGTGTATGGGGCTTAACTCTTTCTGAATCTACCTAACATGACCCCTGTCACAGATATATTCTCCCCCAGCATGCCTTGCGAGGGAAAACTCCTCTAATTGGCTGCTGGGAAAGCTTGCTCTGCCAGAACCCCTCTAGCGCCAACTGCTGGCCAGGGATGGCACTGTATCCCTGGACCACAGACTGACCCAGCGGACAATTCTGGAATGACAGACGTCCGGAATTTGAACAAATCTTGAATGAAAGCAAAGTAACTCTCCAATTTCCCATTAACTCTAGCGTAGTGCCCATGCTAAAAGCAAAGGGGGCGCTACACAAGTATCTGCCTACCACCATGAGGCCATTGCATGATCCAGCCAAGAAAAGCTCGACAAAACTCATCAAATCTTTTGGTTGTTTTACAATTACCAAGCTGATTTACTCACCAATGGAGAGATGTTTGGATGTCCCCAGGAACATGTACATTATTACAGGGAAGAAAGAAGAGTATAGACCATATCCTACAGGAACTTCCGCCAGCAACGCAAAAGACAAACCTGAAATAAAAAAACGAAATGTTATCCTTGAGATTATAATTAAGGCAACATCTGTGATTTGTAATCAATATTTTTCAGCTTTCGTGGGTGACCGGTTGGGATAATCTTTGATTTACAGTAAACATTTAATGAGTTTTATACCCAAAACATGTTCTTAGAACATTATTGTAAAGCGCTGCATAAACTGTTAGCACTATATAAATCCTGTATAATAATAAAATTAATAATTATGGGTTTCCCCGAAGAGGCAGTTCAGTAAAAGCTGTTTTTGTTGTGCCCGCCTATTGTGTGTTTACGCTGTTGCCATTGTATTACATAGTTACATAGTTAGTCAGGTTGAAAAAAGACACAAGTCCATCTAGTTCAGCCATAAAAAAATAATAATAATAATAATAATATCATACAGTCCCATATACCCAATTCTATACCCATAGTTGATCCAGAAGAAGGCGAAAAACCCCAGCAGAGCATGATCCAGTTTGCTACAGAAGGGAAAAAAAATTCTTCCTGATCTCCCCGAGAGGCAATCGGATTTTCCCCGGATCAACTTTACCTATAAATGTTAATACCCAGTTATATTATATACATTTAGGAAAGTATCCAGACCTTTCTTAACCACTTCCCGCCCGGTCAATAGCAAATTGACGTCCAGGAAGTGGTTCTGTTATCCTGACTGGATGTCTATTGACGTCCAGCAGGATAAAATGCCGGCGAGTAGAGGAGAGCCGATCAGTGGCTCTCCTGACAGGGGGGGTATACGCTGATTGTTTATCAGCATAGCCCCCCCCCCCGAGGATGCCCACACTGGACCACCAGGGAAGCCGCCAGGACCACCAGGGAAGGGGGCAACATGTGGATGGCCAGGTATGTACCCCATGGCCATCCACATATTAAAAAATATTCACAATAGATGCCAATCAGTGCCCACAAATGGGCACTGACTGGCAACATGGGCACTGACTGGCAAAAATATGGAACAAGTGATGCCCAGAAATGAAACCATCAGTATCATCAGTGCCACCCCTCAGTGTCCATCCATGCCCATCAGTGCCCATCTATAAGTGCCCATCTGTGCAACCTATCAGTGCCACCCATAAGTACCCATCAGTGCCGCCTATGAGTGCCCATCAGTGCCGCATACCAGCGCCGCCTATCAGTGCCGCCTATCAGTGCCCATCAGTGCCACCTATCAGTAACCATCATCAGTGCCACCTCATTGGTGCCACCTCATCGGTGCCCATCAGTGCCGTCTTATCAGTGCAGCCATATCAGTGCCCATAATTGAAGAAGAAAACTTACTTATTTACAAAAAAGATAACAGAAAAAAAGAAAACCTTTCTTTTTCAAAACAATTCGGTCTTTTTTTTTGTGCAACAAATTAAAATCGCAGAGGTGATCAAATACCACCAAAAGAAAGCTCTATTTGTGGGAACAAAATATAAAAAAAATTGTTTGGGCACAGTGTAGCATGACCGCGCAATTGTCATTCAAAGTGCAACAGCGCTGAAAGCTGAAAATTGGCTTGGGCAGGAAGGTGCGTAAGTGCCTGGTATTGAAGTGGTTAAAGCAATCCACTGATCTGGCCAGAACCACCTCTGGAGGGAGTCTATTCCACATTTTCACAGCTCTTAAGCCTCGTACAACTCGACGTGCGAAACACAGGGCGAGAAACTCGGTCGTGTGTACGAGGCCTGACTGTGAAGAAACCTTTCCGTATTTGGAGATTAAGGGGCAGATCCACAAAAGAATTACGCCGCGTAATTTTAATGTTCCCGCGTTGTATCTTTGTTTTGTATCTACAAAACAAGATACGACTGCATCTGGGATCGATCTGACAGGCGTACGTCTTAGTACGCCGTCGGATAGTAGGTGTATGTTTCCGCCGGCCGCTAGGTGGCGTTTCTGTCAAATTCCGCGTCGAGTATGCAAATTAGCTAGTTACGGCGATCCACGAACGTACGTCCGGCCGGCCCTTTTTTTTACGTCGTTTGCGATCAGCTTTTTCCGGCGTATAGTTACCCCTGCTATTATGAGGCGTACTCAATGTTAAGTATGGCCGTCGTTCCTGCGTCAAATTTTTTTTTTTACGTCGTTTGCGTAAGTCGTTCGCGAATAGGGATTTGCGTAGAATGACGTCACCGTCGTAAACATTGGCCTGTTCCGGTTTAATTTCGAGCATGCGCACTGGGATACCCCCACGGACGGCGCATGCGCCGTTCAAAAAAAATGTTGTTTACGTCGGGTCACGACGTATTTACATAAAACACGCCCCCATCACATCCATTTGAATTGCGTGCCCTTACGCCGCCAAAAATACACTACGCCGCCGTAACTTACGGCGCGAATTCTTAGAGGATTCCAAAAAAAAAGTAAGTTACGGCGGCGTAGTGTATCTTAGATACGCTACGCCCGACAGAAAAATGCGCCAATGTACGTGGATCTGCCCCTAAAAGTCCAAGATTGCTGCACAGATGAGATTGTCATGGTTACATAGAAACAAACAATCCATCATTTTACACCATCCATACATAATAGTGACACACAAACTCATTTTTTGGGTGGGATAAAAGTGGTTACACATAGCAGAAAGGGGGTGTAACGGTCACCACCAATTACGACCTTCCATCACATCCAAGACAGCTTATCGACACTCCAACCAACAGGACCTGATCCATCCCGTTTTCCCCAGAATCAAGACGAGACACGCAGCTCTACTTGTTCCAAAAATGAAGACAACTTTAATGGTAACTTTCAGTCTTATATACAGTACAAGGCATGGAAGGAACAATCAACTCCCCACCCACACATCACACCGTGGGGGGCTTCAATCACATTCTTTGAGCTAATTACTAAACATTCTAGACATGTCGGCGCCGGCCTATAATTATCATGATCTAATCACTGCACATTCCTTCATTAACAGCATAACAAACAAAACACCATCACACACAATGATCTCTTCTTAATCCATATCCCTAGACAGACGTTCTGTCTTCGCATACAGCTTGACTGAAAGGTATTCACACCTCTGAGCATCAATAGGCTTAAAGCAGTGTTATCACACAATGAAAGGTCTTCCAGGAGCCTGACTCAATTAGCATGTCACTAGTCAGGGTTAATCATAGAAATTAGTCACTATTGACTGGTTGGGTCACAATTAACCAACATCTTGCAGTATCTCAAAATCCTGCAATATGAACTATCAGTGATGTCCCCTGTCCTGTAATTTAGGACATCATTTCTCAGTCACCCTATGGCCCTATCGGACATAAGGTGACCCTAGACATAAGACTCCTTGGTGACGCCGGTATAGGAGTACCCCTCATCCTTACAAAGTCTCTGGGTGTCCCGGGTCATTCCGTTACAGGGGGATTCTAAAATTTAAAGAAAAGCTCAGAGAAGACCGAAATAATTTTGGGACGGAAAGAGTCGTGTAAGACGAGAGGAGAAGAAGATAGCGCAGAGATGTAGGAAGGTTGGAAGAGGTCCCTTGTGGGACACCTTACCCGATACTCAGAAGAGGTCCCTTGTGGGACACCTTACCCGATACTCAGAAAAGGTCCCTTGTGGGACACCTTACCTGATACTCCTCAAAGCCAATGTTTCTTAGACCACCGGTAACGTATTAATCTTTTTATTTTTACCTTTTAGGTAATTGAAGTTTGGTTGAGCATATGCTTGACTAATCCAATCAATATTGGCAGTTCAGTTTTAGAGGGGACGGAATTCTAACTGCAGTACGGATTTGTCTCGCTTTTAAAACAAAGGAGATACATATATTGTCATATCTCACAAAAATGTCTTGCACAGGCTTCATCAAGCCTGGAAATGATAGGAAATCTCCCCAGTAGTTTCATGCATAGAAATAAAAACCTATGACAAAATGTAACTCTTCCATACTCTATTCAAAAAAGAAAAAGTCTGGAATTGGGCTTTCATTTTAACCATTTAAGGACCCCTTTACGCCGATTTACGTTGCCCGTTAAGCCCAGCTGTGGGGTCGCGGGCCGCGTGCGCGCGACCCGGTCCGAAGCTCCGTGACCGCGAGACTCGCGGACCCGATCGCCGCTGGAGTCCCCCGATCGGTCCCCGGAGCTGAAGAATGGGGAGAGCTGTGTGTAAACACAGCTTCCCCGTTCTTCACTGTGGCGCCGTCATCGATCGTGTGTTCCCTTTTATAGGGAATCAAAATCGATGATGTCACACCTACAGCCACACCCCCCTACAGTTAGATGAGGTCATACATAACCCCATCAGCGCCCCCTTGTGGTTAACTCCCAAACTGCAATTGTCATTTTCACAGTAAACAATGCATTTTAAATGCATTTTTTGCTGTGAAAATGACAATGGTCCCAAAAATGTGTCAAAATTGTCCGAAGTGTCCGCCATAATGTCGCAGTCACGAAAAAAATCGCTAATCGCCGCCATTAGTAGTAAAAAAAAATTAATAAAAATGCAATAAAACTATCCCCTATTTTGTAAACGCTATAAATTTTGCGCAAACCAACCGATAAACGCTTATTGCGATTTTTTTTTTACCAAAAATAGGTAGAAGAATACGTATCGGCCTAAACTGAGGACATTTTTTTTATATATATATATATATTTTTGGGGGATATTTATTATAGCAAAAAGTAAAAAATATTGAATTTTTTTAAAAATTGTCGCTCTATTTTTGTTTATAGCGCAAAAAATTAAAACCGCAGAGGTGATCAAATACCACCAAAAGAAAGTTCTATTTGTGGGAAAAAAAGGACGCCAATTTTGTTTGGGAGCCACGTTGCACGACCGTGCAATTGTCAGTTAACGCGACGCAGTGCCGAATCGCAAAAACTGGCCGGGTCCTTTAGCTGCCTAAAGGTCCGGGTCTTAAGTGGTTAAGCCAAGACAACAGGCCAGTAAGTGCTTTGTTGCTGCCTCCATTGAAGATCTGCCTATGAAAGGCAACTGTAGGACACGAAAGTCGAAAGTGATTTGCATCTGCCATCTGATGTATTCTGATAGCTTTCATGCCCTTTACTTCACTTCATATTAACTTTTTACAGTCACAACAGTATATGTATGTGATCTATTAAAAGACTTTATCACTGGAAAAAGAGAGAAATGAATATTCTCCATTTAACTCATTATTATCTGCCCCATCTAACTGCTCTATAAAGTTTATTTTTAACAAAAGCTTATAGTGGCAAGTCAGCTGTTTTAAATACCATGGTAACTCTTGAAATATTGTTGGAAAGGACATTGTCACTTGCCCGTGGTCAAGCTCTTGGAAAAGCCCCATTCGTGAGAATCCATACTCAAGTTGATTACTCATCATAATGCAAAAGAAACACAACATGAAGAGGCATCTAGCAAGGAGACCGATGACATAAATCAAATCCTGAAATTCATGACTAACCCCCTTATGTGTTCTCCAAAGAAAACAGCATATGTACAGTGGGGCGAAAAAACTATTTAGTCAGCCACCAATTGTGCAAGTTCTCCCGATTAAAAAGATGAGAGAGGTCTGTAAAGCCTCGTACACACGATCAGTCCATCCGATGAGAACGGTCTGATGGACCATTGTCCTAGGTTAACCGATGAAGCTGACTGATGGTCCGTCGCGCCTACACAGCATCGGTTAAAAAAACTATCGTGTCAGAACGCGGTGACATAAAACACAACGACGTGCTGAAAAAAAATAAGTTCAATGCTTCCAAGCATGCGTCGACTTGATTCTGAGCATGCGTGGATTTTTAACCGATGGTTGTGCCTACTAACGATCGGTTTTGTCCCATCGGTTAGGAATCCATTGGTTAAATTTAAAGCAAGTTGGCTTTTTTTAACCAATGAAAACGGTCCATCAGACCGTTGTCCTCTGGTTAACCTATCGTGTGTACGAGGCCTTAGGCCTCGTACACACGACCGAACATGTCCGCTGAAACTGGTCCGCGGACCAGTTTCCGCGGACATGTTCGGTCGTGTGTAGGGCCGACCGGACAATTTTACGGCCTAGCGGACAGGTTTCCAGCGGACAAAAGTTTCTTAGCATGCTAAGAAACTTGTCCGCTGGAAGCCTGTCCGTCTGACATGTCCGATGGTCAGTACGACTCATCGGACATGTCCGCTGGCCCGAGAACCCGCTCATGGCGATAAAGTGATTCGACACATGCGTGGAAGCATTGAACTTCCGGGTTTGCGGACGTGGCGGCGTCAACGTCACCGCCACGTCACCGTGCTGTCTGTCCACGGGGATTTTGGTTTGATGGTGTGTACAACCATCAGACCAAAATCTCCGAGCCGACATGTCCGATGAAAACGGTCCGCGGACCGTTCTCATCGGATAAGTTCGCTCGTCTGTACAAGGCCTTATTGTCATCATAGGTATACCTCAACTATGAGACAAAATGTGGAAACAAATCCAGAAAATCACATTGTCTGATTTGGAAAGAATTTATTTGCAAATTATGGTGGAAAATAAGTATTTGGTCTCCTCTACAAACTAGCAAGATTCCTGGCTCTCACAGACCTGTATCTTCTTCTTTAAGAGGCTCCTCTGTCCTCCACTCATTACCTGTATTAATGGCACCTGTTGGAACTTGTTATCAGTATAAAAGACACCCGTCCACAACCTCAAACGCTCACACTTCAAACTCCACTATGGTGAAGGCCAAAGAGCTGTTGAAGGACACCAGAAACAAAATTGTAGACCTGCCCAAGGCTGGGAAGACTGAATCTGCAATAGGCAAACAGCTTGGTGTGAAGAAATCGACTGTGGGAGCAATAATTAGAAAATGGAAGACATACAAGACCACTGATAATCTCCCTCGATCTGGGGCTCCACGCAAAATCTTACCCCGTGGGGTCAAAGTCCAGGGCCACATTTTTGTTCCAGTCCATCCCTGTCTGTGGGTGCCAGATTGTGAGGAGACCTGGGAAAGAATGAATGGAGGCTGGGGAGAGCAATCCACAAAGACAGACTGGCGGTCGTAAAAGCAGAACAGCCTGCTAGGAGCCACTCTTTTTCTTTAAGAGAAGCTGATGGCAGTAGGAGACTGCCTGGTCCCAATCTCTACGCCTGAAAGACTGCTGGAGTGTGCAGTTGTGGAGATTGTTACATGGACAGCTGAAAGATTGCTGCCTGTTTTGCTTTTCTGTTTTCTTTGCACTAGGTCTCTCTTAGCTCCGAAAAAGAGATAACTTTGAGGCCCCGTACACACGTCCGAGGAACTCGACGTGCCAAACACATCGAGTTTCTCGTCGAGTTCAGTGTTGAAGCCGCCGAGGATCTCGGCGGGCCGACTTTCCTCATTGAACAATGAGGAAATAGAGAACATGTTCTCTATTCGGGTTTCTCGGCAGAATCCAGCTCCGATCGAGTTTCTGGCTGAATTCTGCCGAGAAACTCGGTCGTGTGTACGGGGCCTTAGACTCTTGAAACAAGTTGGGATCCTTTCTTAAAGCCCATTAATGGAGAACGAAAAAATCTTCCTGGTAGTGGGGCTGCCCCTCACTCAAAATAAATAAATGTTTGCTTAGGTTTATGGGGCCACAAAAATAAACAGTTCTACTTTCTCAATCCTACTGGAGAATTGAGGAGAAGAGACTGCTTGAAGGAGGACTTGTCTAACACATGATCGAAGGGAGGGCTCTCAGTTATTTTGTTATCTGCTTTACCCTTCCAATGCTACTTACTGCTATGGCCAGCTATAGATGGGGGCGGTGGACACGTTTATGTCTCACCTGTGGTGCTTGCATTGGTCCAGCAACACACCAACACCTTTTCAGCCATTGTGCTATATGCTGGGTGTTTGGTGTGGTCCTGCATCTTTAAGGAGGGGTGGCTCCCCTTCAGTCCACCTGCCCCTATCTATCCATTAAAATGCATGTGCCTCCATTGTGGGGACACTCAGGCCCAGATTCCGCCATGTATGCCGTCGTAAGTCCTAATCTGGGCCATCGTATCTATGTGACTGATTCTTAGAATCAGTTACGCATAGATAACCATTAGATCCGACAGGCGTAAGGCTCTTACGCCGTCGGATCTTAAATGCAATTTTTTTTTGCCCGCTAGGTGTCGCCTCCGTCGTCTTCCCCGTCGAGTATGCAAATTAGCTAGATACGAGAATTCCCGAACGTACGCGCAGCCGACGCAGTAAAGTTACGACGTTTACGTTAGGCTTTTCCCGGCGTAAAGTTGCCCCTGGGTATATGAGGTGCAACCAATGTTAAGTATGGTCGTCGTTCCCGCATCGAAATTTATAAATTTACGACGTTTGCGTAAGTCGTCCGTGAATAGGGCTGGACGCCATTTACGTTCACGTCGAAACCAATGACGTCCTTGCGACGTCATTTGGAGGAATGCACCCTGGGATATTTTACGGACGGCACATGCGCAGTACGTTACGGGAACGCGCTTAATTTAAATGCTACACGCCCCCTACCCGCCTGATTTGAATTAGGCGGGCTTGCGCCGGGTGATTTACGCTACGCCGCCTCAACTTTACACGCAAGTGCTTTGTGAATAAAGCACTTGCATGAAAAACTTGCAAAGGCGTAACGTAAATGAGATATGTTACGCCCGCCCAAATTTACTCCATTCTACGAGAATCTGGGCCTCATTGTTTAGTGTTAGGTCCACAGATTACAGGGTGCCTTGGCGCGGCTCTGTGGCTCACGCATGCGTTTGCAAATACGTGCGGACAAAACCCCTGTTTTTAACGCATACTGTTAGACAGGTTAATTGGTTGTTCTGCGAGCTGGTCGGTAAGTAGGCTTGGTTTTTCCCTGGGCATTCCCCAGGTTTTTGTGTTACATGATTGAAGGGAGCCTAGGAGAGGGAGATTTGGATAAGTAAAACAGATTTTTGCAGCCCCTTGACCTTAATGAGCATCTTACCCTTGCAATGCAGGGCAGCCCCACTGTAAGGGAGCAAAATTCCTTACTTTGTAGTTGGGTTGTCCCGATACCAATACCAGTATCGGTATCGGGACTGATACCGAGTATTTGCGGGAGTACTTGTACTCCCGCAAATACCCCCGATGCCTAAATAGAATACTTGGTCCCCCCCCCCGCCATCGCCGTATATCGCAAATCCGCCGCTGCCGCGTTAATCACCGTGCGGCAAACATTACAGGCACCTTTAGTTTTAATAGCTATTTTGCCCGCCACGCCGTGTATAGACACTCACCCTTGGACGGATCTGTCCAATCCCGAGCAAGGGGGAGTGTCCTTTACACGGCGTGGCGGGAAAAACAGCTATTCAAACGAAAGCTGCCTGTAATTTTCGCCGCACAGTGATTAACGCGGCGGCGGCGGCATCATCATTAGGTATGGGGGACATGGCTGCAATATGTGGGGGGACATGGCTGCATTTATGTGGGGGGACATGGCTGCAATATGTTTGGGGACATGGCTGGATATATGTGGGGGGACATGGCTGCATATATGGGGGACATGGCTGCATATATGGGGGACATGGCTGCAATATGTGGGGGGACATGGCTGCATATATGTGGGGGACATGGCTGCATATATGTGGGGGGACATGGCTGCATATATGTGGGGGCACATGGCTGCATATATGTGGGGCATATGGCTGCATATATGTGGGGCACATGGCTGCATATATGTGGGGCACATGGCTGCATATATGGGGGACATGGCTGCATATATGTGGGGGATATGGCTGCACACTGAACTTGACGAGGAACTCGATGTGTTTGGCATGTCGAGTTCCTCGGTCGTGTGTACGGGGCCTCAGACTCTTGAAACAAGTTGGGATCCTTTCTTAAAGCCCATTAATGGAGAACGGAAAAATCTTCCTGGTAGTGGGGCTGCCCCTCACTCAAAAATAAATGCTTACTTAGGTTTATGGGGCCACAAAAATAAACAGTTCTACTTTCTCAATCCTTTGGGCAATGCGAGGATTTGCAACTACCGGAGAATTGAGGGGAAGAGACTGCTTGAAGGAGGACTTGGAGGGCTCTCCGTTTTTTTGTTATCTGCTTTAGCCTTCCAATGCTACTTACTGCTATGGCCAGCTATAGATGGGGCGGTGGACATGTTTATGTCTCACCTGTGGTGCTTGCATTGGTCCAGCAACACATCAACACCTTTGCAGCCATTGTGCTACATGCTGGGTGTTTGGTGTGCTCCTGCACCTTTAAGGAGGGGTGGCTCCCCTTCAGTCCACCTGCCCCTATCTATCCATTAAAATGCATGTGCCTCCACTGTGGGGACACTCAGGCCCAGATTCTCAAAGGGCTTACGACGGCGCAATGCCATCGTAAGTCCTAATCTGGGCCATCGTATCTATGTGACTGATTCTTAGAATCAGTTACGCATAGATAACCATTAGATCCGACAGGCGTAAGGCTCTTATGCCGTCGGATCTTAAATGCAATTTTTTTTTGCCCGCTAGGTGTCGCCTCCGTCGTCTTCCCCGTCGAGTATGCAAATTAGCTAGATACGAGAATTCCCGAACGTACGCGCAGCCGACGCAGTAAAGTTACGACGTTTACGTTAGGCTTTTCCCGGCGTAAAGTTGCCCCTGGGTATATGAGGTGCAACCAATGTTAAGTATGGTCGTCGTTCCCGCATCGAAATTTATAAATTTACGACGTTTGCGTAAGTCGTCCGTGAATAGGGCTGGACGCCATTTACGTTCACGTCGAAACCAATGACGTCCTTGCGACGTCATTTGGAGGAATGCACCCTGGGATATTTTACGGACGGCACATGCGCAGTACGTTACGGGAACGCGCTTAATTTAAATGCTACACGCCCCCTACCCGCCTGATTTGAATTAGGCGGGCTTGCGCCGGGTGATTTACGCTACGCCGCCTCAACTTTACACGCAAGTGCTTTGTGAATAAAGCACTTGCATGAAAAACTTGCAAAGGCGTAACGTAAATGAGATATGTTACGCCCGCCCAAATTTACTCCATTCTACGAGAATCTGGGCCTCATTGTTTAGTGTTAGGTCCACAGATTACAGGGTGCCTTGGCGCGGCTCTGTGGCTCACGCATGCGTTTGCAAATACGTGCGGACAAAACCCCTGTTTTTAACGCATACTGTTAGACAGGTTAATTGGTTGTTCTGCGAGCTGGTCGGTAAGTAGGCTTGGTTTTTCCCTGGGCATTCCCCAGGTTTTTGTGTTACATGATTGAAGGGAGCCTAGGAGAGGGAGATTTGGATAAGTAAAACAGATTTTTGCAGCCCCTTGACCTTAATGAGCATCTTACCCTTGCAATGCAGGGCAGCCCCACTGTAAGGGAGCAAAATTCCTTACTTTGTAGTAGGGTTGTCCCGATACCGATACCAGTATCGGTATCGGGACCGATACCGAGTATTTGCGGGAGTACTTGTACTCCCGCAAATACCCCCGATGCCTAAATAGAATACTTGCCCCCCCCCCCCGCCATCGCCGTATATCGCAAATCCGCCGCTGCCGCGTTAATCACCGTGCGGCAAACATTACAGGCACCTTTAGTTTTAATAGCTATTTTGCCCGCCACGCCGTGTATAGACACTCACCCTTGGACGGATCTGTCCAATCCCGAGCAAGGGGGAGTGTCCTTTACACGGCGTGGCGGGAAAAACAGCTATTCAAACGAAAGCTGCCTGTAATTTTCGCCGCACAGTGATTAACGCGGCGGCGGCGGCATCATCATTAGGTATGGGGGACATGGCTGCATATATGTGGGGGGACATGGCTGCAATATGTGGGGGGACATGGCTGCATTTATGTGGGGGGACATGGCTGCAATATGTTTGGGGACATGGCTGGATATATGTGGGGGGACATGGCTGCATATATGGGGGACATGGCTGCAATATGTGGGGGGACATGGCTGCATATATGTGGGGGACATGGCTGCATATATGTGGGGGGACATGGCTGCATATATGTGGGGGCACATGGCTGCATATATGTGGGGCACATGGCTGCATATATGTGGGGCACATGGCTGCATATATGTGGGGCACATGGCTGCATATATGGGGGACATGGCTGCATATATGTGGGGGATATGGCTGCACACTGAACTTGACGAGGAACTCGATGTGTTTGGCATGTCGAGTTCCTCGGTCGTGTGTACGGGGCCTCAGACTCTTGAAACAAGTTGGGATCCTTTCTTAAAGCCCATTAATGGAGAATGGAAAAATCTTCCTGGTAGTGGGGCTGCCCCTCACTCAAAAATAAATGCTTACTTAGGTTTATGGGGCCACAAAAATAAACAGTTCTACTTTCTCAATCCTTTGGGCAATGCAAGGATTTGCAACTACCGGAGAATTGAGGGGAAGAGACTGCTTGAAGGAGGACTTGGAGGGCTCTCCGTTTTTTTGTTATCTGCTTTAGCCTTCCAATGCTACTTACTGCTATGGCCAGCTATAGATGGGGCGGTGGACATGTGTATGTCTCACCTGTGGTGCTTGTATTGGTCCAGCAACACATCAACACCTTTGCAGCCATTGTGCTACATGCTGGGTGTTTGGTGTGCTCCTGCACCTTTAAGGAGGGGTGGCTCCCCTTCAGTCCACCTGCCCCTATCTATCCATTAAAATGCATGTGCCTCCACTGTGGGGACACTCAGGCCCAGATTCTCAAAGGGCTTACGACGGCGCAATGCCATCGTAAGTCCTAATCTGGGCCATCGTATCTATGTGACTGATTCTTAGAATCAGTTACGCATAGATAACCATTAGATCCGACAGGCGTAAGGCTCTTACGCCGTCGGATCTTAAATGCAATTTTTTTTTGCCCGCTAGGTGTCGCCTCCGTCGTCTTCCCCGTCGAGTATGCAAATTAGCTAGATACGAGAATTCCCGAACGTACGCGCAGCCGACGCAGTAAAGTTACGACGTTTACGTTAGGCTTTTCCCGGCGTAAAGTTGCCCCTGGGTATATGAGGTGCAACCAATGTTAAGTATGGTCGTCGTTCCCGCATCGAAATTTATAAATTTACGACGTTTGCGTAAGTCGTCCGTGAATAGGGCTGGACGCCATTTACGTTAACGTCGAAACCAATGACGTCCTTGCGACGTCATTTGGAGGAATGCACCCTGGGATATTTTACGGACGGCACATGCGCAGTACGTTACGGGAACGCGCTTAATTTAAATGCTACACGCCCCCTACCCGCCTGATTTGAATTAGGCGGGCTTGCGCCGGGTGATTTACGCTACGCCGCCTCAACTTTACACGCAAGTGCTTTGTGAATAAAGCACTTGCATGAATACCTTGCAAAGGCGTAACGTAAATGAGATATGTTACGCCCGCCCAAATTTACTCCATTCTACGAGAATCTGGGCCTCATTGTTTAGTGTTAGGTCCACAGATTACAGGGTGCCTTGGCGCGGCTCTGTGGCTCACGCATGCGTTTGCAAATACGTGCGGACAAAACCCCTGTTTTTAACGCATACTGTTAGACAGCTTAATTGGTTGTTCTGCGAGCTGGTCGGTAAGTAGGCTTGGTTTTTCCCTGGGCATTCCCCAGGTTTTTGTGTTACATGATTGAAGGGAGCCTAGGAGAGGGAGATTTGGATAAGTAAAACAGATTTTTGCAGCCCCTTGACCTTAATGAGCATCTTACCCTTGCAATGCAGGGCAGCCCCACTGTAAGTCCCGCAAATACCCACGATGCCTAAATAGAATACTTGCCCCCCCCCCGCCATCGCCGTATATCGCAAATCCGCCGCTGCCGCGTTAATCACCGTGCGGCAAACATTACAGGCACCTTTAGTTTTAATAGCTATTTTGCCCGCCACGCCGTGTATAGACACTCACCCTTGGACGGATCTGTCCAATCCCGAGCAAGGGGGAGTGTCCTTTACACGGCGTGGCGGGAAAAACAGCTATTCAAACGAAAGCTGCCTGTAATTTTCGCCGCACAGTGATTAACGCGGCGGCGGCGGCATCATCATTAGGTATGGGGGACATGGCTGCATATATGTGGGGGGACATGGCTGCAATATGTGGGGGGACATGGCTGCATTTATGTGGGGGGACATGGCTGCAATATGTTTGGGGACATGGCTGGATATATGTGGGGGGACATGGCTGCATATATGGGGGACATGGCTGCATATATGGGGGACATGGCTGCAATATGTGGGGGGACATGGCTGCATATCATGAGGGGCACATGGCTGCATATATGTGGGGCACATGGCTGCATATATGGGGGACATGGCTGCATATATGTGGGGGATATGGCTGCATATATGTGGCGGACATGGCTGCATATGTTTGGGGACATGGCTACATATGTGGGGGGACATGGCTGCATATGTTTGGGGACATGGCTGCAATATGTGGGGGACATGGCTGCATATGTGGGGGGACATGGCTGCATATGTTTGGGGACATGGCTGCAATATGTGGGGGACATGGCTGCATATGTGGGGGACATGGCTGTATATGGGGGGGACATGGCTGCAATATGTTTGGGGACATGGCTACATATGTGGGGGGACATGGCTGCATATGTTTGGGGACATGACTGCAATATGTGGGGGACATGGCTGCATATGTGGGGGACATGGCTGCATATATGGGGGGGACATGGCTGTATATGGGGGGGACATGGCTGCATATGGGGGGGACATGGCTGCATTTGTGGGGGGACATGGCTGCATTTGGGGACACATTTAAAAAAAAGTATCGGTATTCGGTATCGGCGAGTACATAAAAAAAGTATCGGTACTTGTACTCGGTCCTAAAAAAGTGGTATCGGGACAACCCTACTTTGTAGTTCAGTTATAAAGATTTAATCAATTTGAGGAACAAAAACTTCTGAAAACAGGATATTATTCTCTTATGTTTGGTGCTCCTACACTTCAAAGCAACCAAGTTACCAAAGCCCTCCATAAAGAGGCCAGAGCTTCTTTGTGAGTGTTTTGTGAAGCCCTAAAACCTCTTATACATTAAATGAAATCATCACCTTACCTGGGTCCAACACCACTACAATTATCACTACTTAGTTTAAGGGTTAATGGAAGCTCATTGAATCACTTACTTAGTAAATCAGGCTCACCGCTTTCCAGGTTGGGAGTGTTAACTATTTTACTTTTAATAAAGAGTCATTGTGTTCAATGTGTGTGTTTTAAAAGTCTCTAACTAGCAATAAATGCATATAAATGTTACATTTTACATTGTGTGTGCAGAGTTTGCAACAGAGCTATTTGCAAGATGCAATCAGGTCACCAGTAACAGGAGTCCTCATGATGACTAGACAGAAATTTCGGCAACATAATAACATACAAGTTACAAGCCTAAATCCACGCAAAACATGTTTTTTTTTCTTTTACCGGTGGGGAAAAGGTAAATCGTTTTTGAGATTTGTCTTGCAGTCTGTTCACGGCCTTGAGAGTAAGGCCCCGGATTCACAAATCACTTACGCCGACGTATCTCGAGATACGCCGCGTAAGTGTAACTATGTGCCGTCGTATCTATGCGCCGTGCCCACAAAACTAGATACGCCTGAAAATAGGCTTCATCCGACCGACGTAACTTGTTTACGCCGGCGTATGTGGCGCTCCCATTGATTTTCTATTCACATATGCAAATGAGGGAGATACGCCGATTCACAAACGTAGTTGCGTAAGTCGTACGTCCGGCGTAAAGTTATTCCCCATATAGGAGGCGCAACTCATGCACAGGTATGGACCAGGGAACACAAGCCGTCGTATCTTTTGTCGTTTACGTTGTACGTGAATAGGCGTAGGTTACGTTCACGTCGTAGGCAGTGATTCGACGTAGCTTAGGCAGTTGTCTCGACGTGATTCTGAGCATGCGCACTGGGATGCGGCCACGGGACGGCGCATGCGTCGTTCGTTTAAAGTACTTCTATGACGCTTGGCCCATCATTTGCATGGGGTCACGCCTGATTAGTATGGCTCACGCCCACTTCCACCTACCCTGGCTTACGCAGAGGAAACCCAGCGTATCTTTAACAGCGAGTGGGAGCAAGTGCTTTGTGAATCCAGTGCTTGCCTCTGTGCGCTGCGCCGGCGTAGCGTAAAAGAGATACGCTACGGCGGCATAAATATGCGCCGATGTATGTGAATCCGGGCCTATGTCTCTACAATTGGGAAGTAGGGTGACCAGACGTCCCACCGGTCTAAGGACACTGTCCTCAGACCAAGTCTGTCCCCGGTTTTGTCCCCAGATTGGATCCATCCATCCAGTAAATTTGTCCTGACACTTGGGGATGCAGCTAGTGCCGTCCCAAGTTCCAGCACTGCGCTCCACTAAATGTGCTATTCTCAACCCAGTGAGTATTCCTTTCAGTGTGCAAGAAATCTTTGTGACATATGACAATACCTGTGTATGTATCTCCCTTGTTTTAAAAGCGAGACGAAACCGTACTGCAGTTAGAATTCACTCCACTCTATCGGTGCCCATTATTGGCACATATTAGTGTCCATTATTGCCGCATATCAGTGCAGTCTATCAGTGGCCATCATTGCCGCATATCAGTGGTCATCATTGCCACATATCAGTGCAGTCTATCAGTGGCCATTAGGGATGAGCCGAACACCCCCGCGTTCGGTTCGCAGCAGAACCTTCGAACAGACTGAACGTTCGTGCGAACATTTAGAACCCCATTGACGTCTATGTGACTCGAACGTTCGAATTAAAAAGTGCTCATTTTAAAGCCCCATATGCAAGTTATTGTCGGAAAACGTCTTTGAGAACCCGGGTCTTGCCCCAGGGAACATGTATCAATGGAAACAAGTTTTAAAAATGGTTGTTTTTTCTGGAGCAGTGATTTTAAATCATTAAAAACATTGCTCCAGAAAAAACGACCGTTTTTAAAACTTTTTTGCATTGACACATGTTCCCTGGGGCAAGACCTGGGTTCTCAAATATGTTTTCACAGGCATACTATAGACACCCAGCAGGTAAAATATTTAAAGGATTTATTTTTAATTTTTTTAAGCATCATGATGCTTAAAAAAAAAAAAAAATTCCTTTAACAATCAACTACCTGCCAGTAAATTGAGAAGAACTGATCTAGCTAAGCTATACAGTGTATACATATATGTACAACACCTGGGATGTATATATATCCTCTACACACTGTAACATTAACTGACTAACCTGCCTGCTCTATCTACCTAGAAAAAATTACACTCTCTCTCTGACTAATCTCTAACCAGCGTCGGAACACACTACACAAGGCCGACCTGCAGGCTGCCTTTTTTAGTGTGGGGCGTGTACTAAACCCCCTGAGCCATAATTGGCCAAAGCCACCCTGGCTTTGGCCAATTACGGCTCTCTGTACTGACGGCGCTGTGATTGGCCAAGCAAGCGGGTCGTAGTGCATGCTTGGCCAATCATCAGCGCGCAATGCCGCAGTGAATTATGGGCCGTGGCGCGTCACTCGAATTTGGCACGAACGACCCGTTTTGTTCGTATCTCGACGAACGATCGAACATACGATGTTCGAGTCGAACATATGTTCGACTTGAACACGAAGCTCATCCCTAGTGGTCATCATTGCCGCATATCAGTGGCCATCATTGCCGCATATCAGTGCAGTCTATCAGTGCAGCCTCATCAGCGCACATCAGTGAACCCAATTTTTATTTGGTAAGAATAAAATACAAAATATGCATTGAAAAGTTTTTTCTCTATCTTGTCTTCTTAACATTTGGTAGTCATATCCCACGGACCGTATGTCCGTGTTCATCCGATCCGGCAGACAAATAGGATTTCTTCCGTCTGTAAATGCGGATCTTTGCGGAGGCGGACAAATTACGGGTGTCAGCGGATGTTCATCCGCTGACACCCGTAATCACAAAGGGACCCATGTATGTCCCGTTTTCATCCGCAAACAGACGGATGAAAATGCGGACATACGGTCCGTACGTGTGAAAGGGCCCTAAATCCTCTAAATGTGACAGGTTCCCACTCAAACTGTTTGCTAGTGAGATGGTGACCACTGGTGTTTAAACAACCAGTAATGTATTCCAGCCCGGCCCATTCAAATGTCAGCCAGGCATTTCCATTTGACATCTTGTTCCCTGCCTTTTTGAGCTGTAAAGTTTTCTGCTATTGATTTATATCAATAACGTTTGTTGGATTTCCTGCTAATTGGAGTATGGTCAACCTCTTGGAGTGTCACCATATTTGTGGAGTATCTGATGGATTTCAATCAGATCTGTACCCGATTGCATGCTTTTGGGGGGGGGGGGGGGGGTTGAGGGGGATTTACCTGGAGCAGGGTTGGTTTAACATCTATTGACTTGGTATGGGGTTCCCCCGAAAACCTTAAGGTATAAAATGCAAATAAGGGTCCCCAGGAGATGTTAGTGACCAAATATGGATTTTGTGCGTGAGATCCCCCTTGACATCCATACCAGACTCTCATCAATGATAAAAGTCTGGTATGTATTTTTAGGGATCCCCATAGTGTTTTTTTCTGTGTCGGGTTAGCCCATTAGCAGCTATACCAGACCCTTATCATGGATAAGGGTCTGCTATATAGTAGATAAAGTTCAAAGCAATATTTCCAACACACATGTTCCTGAGGAGTGAATTGAGTCATTCCAGTCTTCAGCCTGTGGTTGCTGCAGAACCTAGACAAGAAATATGTCACCAGTACACCAGGGAACACCATAAAAGGGTCCAAGACTTTATTAAACGATCACATCATTGAAGAAGATAGTGATGTTTCGGAGCCATGCTGGGAGTGGCTCAGAGTTAGCAGCTGATGATTCACAGGCAGCATCACTAAGACCTCCCCCTTCTTTCTAGAGCCTTCTGGAAGGTTCTAGAAAGAGAGGAGGAAAGGAGAGGTGGAGCTTCCTGGGATTAAGGAGCCCTGACCAATCCCCAACCTGGATTAGCAGGGGACAGACCTCCTTTAAAAACATAGAGTCAGCCCAGCTGGGGAGGAGTTGTCAGGTGGAAGAACTGAGGATGGAGTACTAGGCTGTCGGGGCCTTTGAAGGAGCTCCTCGGTTTGGGGGGGGTGACTCAGGTGCAGGATGGAGCCCTCCAGGAAATCGTGGAGGCTCTGAACAGGGGACACAGGAGGAGCAAGAGAGGAAAGCAAGAGCTAGTACTGCCGGGCAAGTGTTAAGGAGGGAACCACCAGTTGCAGCCAGGAGGGCTGGTGAGTGACATGTGCAGTCAGAAGGATTGGAGAGGCATGCCAGAGAGGACTGAAAGGAAACAGTCAGAGCTGGGTGTGGAACCAGTAGGGAGGATTGCAATGTCATGAGCAGTGAAGTCGGGCAACTGCAGCCAGGAGGGCTGTCAGGTCTGAATAGGACTGACTGGGAGCAGTAGTCCACCTATAGGACAGC
Organism: Rana temporaria; assembly: GCF_905171775.1. Lineage (NCBI taxonomy): Eukaryota > Metazoa > Chordata > Amphibia > Anura > Ranidae > Rana > Rana temporaria. Next base: position 163,589,805 of record NC_053496.1, on the reverse strand, counting down.
TAGCACAAAAAAGACTTTCTATTTTCTGCTACACCATAGGGGCCTGCGGTCCCTGCCTGCAAAAGGCAAGTTACTTAGGTCTGGCTGAGCCAGTGTCAGGCCTAAACTTGTGCTAGCTGCTCCTGGGAGATCAAGAGTTGTGCAGGAGGGAGAGAGAGAGAGCAATAGACTGCAAGTAAGATTTGTGCAGGAGGAGATTGGAGAAGTGTTGTGTACATAGTTGCCCCGATGGATTGATATACAATCCGCCAATTGAGTGATATACAATCCGCCAATTGATTGATATACAATTTTGCTGGGCATCTCATAATTACCTTACCCCATCCAAGTTAAATTCCATAATAAAAATAGTCAGAAAACCGTCCATGTGCTTGTTGAGAATGACTGAGGAGTGAACGCCGAGCTGGGCAGGGTGACAGGTGGGCCACATCACTTAGCAGCCCCTACGGCAGTACCGCTACACATTTTTATTGTTTCATTGTCCGCATTATTAACCACTTAAGGACCACCTCCTGCACATATACGTCGGCAAAATGGCACGGCTGGGCACATGTACGTACAGGTACGTCCTGTACTAGTACCCAGCCGTGGGTCGCGGGCGCGCTCCCGCGACCCGGTCCGAAGCACCGGGACCGTGGGACCCGCGGACCCGATCGCCGCTGGAGTCCCGCGATCGGTCCCCGGAGCTGAAGAACGGGGAGAGCCGCGTGTAAACACGGCTTCCCCGTTCTTCACTGTGGCGGCTGCATCGATCTTGTCATCCCTTTTATAGGGGGACAAAATAGATGACGTCACACCTACAGCCACACCCCCCTACAGTTGTAAACACACTTAAGGGAACACATAACCCAACAGCGCCCCCTAGTGGTTAACTCCCAAACTGCAACTGTCATTTTCACAATAAACAATGCATTTTAAATGCATTTTTTGCTGTAAAAATGACAATGGTCCCAAAAATGTGTCAAAATGGTCCGAAGTGTCCTCCATAATGTCGCAGTCACGAAAAAAATCGCTGATCGCCGCCATTAGTAGTAAAAAAAAAACAATTAGTAAAAATGCAATAAAACTATCCCCTATTTTGTAAACGCTATACATTTTGCGCAAACCAACCGATAAACGCTTATTGCGATTTTTTTTTACCAAAAATAGGTAAAAAAATGATTTTTATATATATTTTGGGGGATATTTATTATAGCAAAAAGTAAAAAATATTGCATTTTTTTCAAAATTGTCGCTCTATTTTTGTTTATAGCGCAAAAAATAAAAACCGCAGAGGTGATCAAATACCACCAAAAGAAAGCTCTATTTGTGGGAAAAAAAGGACGCCAATTTTGTTTGAGAGCCACGTCGCGCGATCGCGCAATTGTCAGTTAAAGCGACGCAGTGCCGAATCGCAAAAAGGGGCAAGGTCCTTTAGCTGCATTCTGGTCCGGGTCTTAAGTGGTTAAATTGTTGTTCCCCATCAAGTAGAATTTTTATTTGCTTTGGTACATGTTCTTCAGGGCAGTGCCCAGACCCCCGTGTCATTTATTTGAGAATCCCTCGCAAGGTGGAAAATCTATGTGCAGGGTGAGGCTGAGAATTCCAATATCTATAATTGTACAATAAAGGATTGCAGAGCTACCTGACCTTTAGTTGTAATAAGCATGTAGGTCAGGTAACTGTGATGAGCAGGGTCCGCCCTTGAAATACCTGAGCCGAGATGCACAATTAAGGCAGCGACTATGTGCGACCTAGCGGAATGAGCAGTGGAGATTTTCCCGTATCCAGATGGTTGAGCAGGTCTTAACCTGCATGGATTTTATGTGATAAGCTATGTTGCCAAGAATCCTTGTGAACATAAGATTTTATTATACAATAAAGTTGTATTGAAGATTTCACACCAGGTTGATGTGCTTTCTATTTATTCTTTAGTGTTGCGCAGTTAAAAAAAAAACTCTCATCATCGAGAGGGAGGTAAAATAAAAACCTCCGGAGAAACCTTGACCAGTTTTGCAATACAGATAAAAAACTAATTCTCTGTGACACCCCCCACCCCCACACAAGGGTTGTCTAGTTGTAATGCACAACATAACAATAAACCAAAGTATGCGCAACATGACCATGAAATAAAAATGGCCTGGATTCAAAGAGATCTGCGCTCTATTTGCGGAGGCGCAGGGCAACGATTTTGCCCTGCGCCCCCGCAAATATTTTGCGCTGCCCTCGATTCACGGAGCAGTAGCTCCGTAAATTGCGAGGGCCCCCCCGGCAAAATTGCCCGGCGTAAGCGCGCGATGTAAATGATCCCGCCGGGGGCGGGAATCATTTAAATTAGGCGCGCTCCCACGCCGATCGTAAAGCGCATGCGCCGTCGGGAAACTTTCCCAACGTGCATTGCGGCAAATGACGTCGCAAGGACGTCATTTGCTTCAAAGTGAACGTGAATGGCGTCCAGCGCCATTCACGTATCACTTACGCAAACGGCGTGAAATTCAAATTTCACGACGCGGGAACGGAGGGTATACTTTAGCATTGGCTGCCCCTACTATTACAAGGGGCAGCCTTACGCTAAAGACGCCGTACGGAAACTCCGTAACTTGCGTACGCAGGGCCCGCGCAACATTGTGAATCGGCGTAAGTATGCAATTTGCATACTATACGCTGACTACAATGGGTCAACGCAAGAATGCAGCCTAAAATCGGCGTGGCATAAGAGCCTTATGCCACGCAGATTTTAGGCTGCAGTCAGCGTAAAGAGTTCTCTGAATCAGGAGAACTCGTTACGCCGGCGCAAATCAGCAATTGCGCTGCGTAACTATGGTTACGCAGGCGCAATTGCTTACTGAATCTGGGCCAATGACCTTACCCAGATGCAGTCACCTCAAGCAAAATTCATAATTCAGATTTATAAAATCAAAGATACACTTACATTCGGATGTGTCTGCCCTGACACAGCATTGGCGTCTATAGTATTGTCTCCAAAACAAGCCCCGACTGTCGCGTTTCGTCCTGCTGGTGTCTTTGGTGTATCTTTGATTGTATATATTTTGGATAAAGAGGGTTTTATGCAATGTTTGTACCTATGGTCTCGAGTATGATGGTGGTGATTTAAAAACAAGATCAGAGAAATGTATCCTCATACTGGCTGGAGGAGCTTGTGTTTGCCATTTGGAATATGGAGAAAGCCTGTTGATTGTGAGCCATGGTGAGTAATTTGTGTGGAAGGTGGAGGAGACATGGCGTGAACACTGGGAATCAAGAAGAATATGGGCTAGATTCAGAGAGAGTTACGCCGGCGTATCAGTAGATACGCCGTCGTAACTCTGAATCTATGCCGTCGTAAATGTAAGTGTATTCTGGAAACCGGATACGCTTAAATTAGGCTAAGATACGACCGAGGTAAGTCTCTTACGCCGTCGTATCATAGGGTGCATATTTACGCTGGCCGCTAGGGGGCGCTTCCGTTGTTTTCGGCGTATAAGATGCAAATGAGCTAGATACGCCGATTCAGAAACGTACGTGCCCCTCTGCGGATTTTTTTACGTCGTTTACGTAAGGCTTTTTCCGGCGTAAGGTTACTCCTGCTATATGAGGAGTAACCAATGTTAAGTATGGACGTCGGGACAGCTTAAAATTTTGCGTCGTTTGCGTAAGTCGTTCGCGAATAGGGCTTTGCGTAAATTACGTTCACGTCGAAAGCATTGACTATTTGCGACGTGATTAGGAGCATGCGCACTGGGATACGTTCACGGACGGCGCATGCGCCGTTCGTTAGAGACGTCATTTACGTGGGGTCATGTTTTATTTACATAAAACACGCCCACCTCTTCTCAATTTGAATTTGGTGCGCTTACGCCGGCAGATTTACACTGCGCCGCCGTAACTTAGGGCGCAGGTTCTTTGTGAATCCAGCCCCAGCCTCACTAAGTTACGGCGGCGTAGCGTATCTGAGATACGCTACGCCCGCACAAACTTACGGCGGGCTATCTGAATCTAGCCCTGTATTTCTTGGAGCACTGCCACTTTTATGGAATTCATTTTTTGCACATAATTTAGCATTTTATCAACTTCTCTATGGAATCATTTTTACACATGATTTTTTTCACTCAATTAAATTTAGTGGAGACTAGACACTGCTGATCCTGCCTGGTTCTGCCCCCCCCCCCCCCCGTAAACTGACCACGATTTATCATGGCTGCTGAGCCCTGACACTGTGGTCAGTTTATGTGCCTCCGTCATCTAAAGCTCTCATCTGTCCTCCCCTCCGCCTGTCAGCTCTGTCCGCTCCCGCCCCTTCCCCTCCTGCTGCTACCTTAATTGTTACATAATTATGCAATCCCCTTTTATAATGATATGTGCCCCAGTTTCTGTGCTATATAAAAAATATGACGAGTTCTACCTCATATCAGAGTGTGTCCCGGCGCTCATGTGATTGCTCGGCTCTCTCCTCCTCTCCTCCCCGGCTGACATCAGCGAGAGTTCTCGGGCCCTTCCACCGTAGTTGTCAGAATGGGAGAGGAGAGAGCTGAGCAGTCATGTGAGCGCCAGGGGACGCTCTGATATAAGGTAGACACCTGATGGGAAGAGGTAAAACTTGTAGTCAAACTAAAGGTGTTCAGGCAACAGCAGGTGTACAGGGTTTCTAGAATCCTTATATGTAACCAAATCACCAAAATAACCCAGAAATTCGTATTTAACCCAGAACATCTGAATTTCATAAAATTTGGTTTAAATCTAACACCATCCACATTTTAAGATTAGTATTTCATCGACTTAGTTACTGCCTTTTGAAAAATTCCTATAACTGCTAGGTTCTTTCTAGAACATGTTGCCCAAAACTGGACCCCATATTCTGGACTCCATATTACCACCGGTATAAATCCCCAAATGATTTATACCAATGGTAACATTATATCTTTTTCCACATTTGCATTTCCCTTTTTAATCAAATAATTTATTTACTTTAGCAGATGCAACTTGACATCAAGTGGTGGTCCTTGATTTACTGCTAACCAGCATGCCTAGCTCTGTTGTGCCTAGATGTATTATATATAATTTAGGGGTTACTGCTATCACCAAGGCTGAGTTTTATAACCCTACTTATGTTATTAAATTGAATTTGTCATTTTGTAATCACAGCTAAACTTACATAGCTGCCATGAAAAGAGATTTTCTACAATCTATGGGCCAGATTCACATAGAATCCGCGGCGGCGTAGCCATTTACACTACGCCGCCGCAACTTATTGGAGCAAGTGCCGTATTCTTAAAGCACTTGCTCCGTAATTTGCGGTGGCGTAGTGTAAATGGCCCGGCGTAAGGCCGCGTAATTCAAAGGGGGCGGCTTGTATTTAAATTAATGCGCCCCCGCGCCGATCGAACTGCGTGTAAAAATAGCCCAGTGCGCATGCTCCAACTCACGTCGGAAAACGTCAATGAAGCCGACGTGAGCGTCATTTCCGCAAATCCCTATATGCGAACGACTTAGGAAAACAACGTAAAAAATTCAAATTTCGTCGCGGGAACGACGGCCATACTTAACATTGGCTGCGCCTCATAGAAGCAGGGGTAACTATACTCCGGGAAAACCCTTACGTAAACGGCGTAAAGTGACTGCGTCGGGCCCGCGTACGTTCGTGAATTGGCGTATCTCGCTGATTTACATATTCTCGCCGTAAATCGACGAGAACGCCCCCCGCGGCCATTTTAAAAATGCAGTTAAGATCCGACGGTGTAACACAGTTACACCTGTCGGATCTTAGGCATATCTATGCGTTACTGATTCTATGAATCAGTCGCATAGATACGACCGACGCAACTCTGAGATACGACGGTGTATCAGGAGATACACCGTCGTATCTCTATGTGAATCTGGCCCTATGTTTGCTTACCAGGCCTAAAGTTGTCACTCCTTGCACCCCTACTGGCTGCAATCAGTTATATGGCGTAAATGTCCTTGACTTCCATTGCAAAGCATGTATGATTCTGAAAGAAGGCTATAGTAACTTTATAGGAAGACCTCAATAAAATAAAGGGGTGGGCAACTACATAGTTTAATACAGATAAATGTATAGTAATGCACTTGGGGACTAAGAATGTGAATGCAAGTTCCTGCGGCATTCCCTCTGTCCACCTCACATGTCGTCCCTCTCTGTACTTCTCCCACGGCATCCCTCACTTTCCTCTTCTCACGGCGTCCCTCTGTCCTCTTCCCATGGGATCCCTCTGTACTTCTCCCACGGCATCCCTCTGTCTTCTTCCCATGAAGATGACAGGGCGGGTCTTAAAAAGGAAGGGGTGTAGCCTTGACAGGAAGGGGTTGGTGATATTTAAATTAGGTGGTGTGCGAGTTTGGTCAGGCCATGGACAGCACAGAACTGAAATACACCACTGCATTAGGGGGAGAACTGAGGATGAAAAAGGATCTGGGGGTCCTAGTGGATGAAAAACTAAGCAATAGCATGTAGAACAAAACTGAAGCAACCAAGGCCAGCAGAATATTCGCATGCATTAAAAATGGTATTTACTGAAGAGATAAATCTACAATGAATCTGGTTCGGCCGCATCTTGAGTATGTCATCCAGTTCTGGTCAGTGGTCACCAGTATGCAGGAAAGATGTACAGGAACTGGAGAGAGTCCAGAGAAGGGCAACAAAGATGGCTGGAGAATCTCATTTATGAAGAACGGCTGCACATATTAACCCCTTAACGCCCGCCGCACGACTATTTACGTCCGCAGAATGGCACAGACAGGCAGAAGGACGTATATATACGTCCTTGCCTTATAGCGGGTGGGGGGTCCGATTGGGACCCCCCCCCCCGCTGCGTGCGGCGGGCGGGTTCCCTCGGGGAGCGATCCGGGATGACGGCGCGGCTATTCGTTTCTAGCCGCCCCCTCGCGATCGCTCCCCGGAGCTGAAGAACGGGGAGAGCCGCATTTAAACACGGCTTCCCCGTGCTTCACTGTGGCGGCGTATCGATCGAGTGATCCCTTTTATAAGGGAGACTCGATCGATGACGTCAGTCCTACAGCCACACCCCCCTACAGTTGTAAAGACACACTAGGTGAACACTAAATCCTACAGCGCCCCCTGTGGTTAACTCCCAAACTGCAACTGTCATTTTCACAATAAACAATGCAATTTAAATGCATTTTTTGCTGTGAAAATGACAATGGTCCCAAAAATGTGTCAAAATTGTCCGAAGTGTCCGCCATAATGTCACAGTCACGAAAAAAAATCGCTGATCGCCGCCAATAGTAGTACAAAAAAAAAAAATGCAATAAAACTATCCCCTATTTTGTAAACGCTATAAATTTTGCGCAAAAACCAATCGATAAACGCTTATTGCGATTTTTTTTTACCAAAAATAGGTAGAAGAATACGTATCAGCCTAAACTGAGGAAAAAAAATGTTTATATATGTTTTTGGGGGATATTTATTATAGCAAAAAGTAAAAAATATTGAATTTTTTTCAAAATTGTCGCTCTATTTTTGTTTATAGCGCAAAAAATAAAAACCGCAGAGGTGATCAAATACCACCAAAAGAAAGCTCTATTTGTGGGGAAAAAATGACGCCAATTTTGTTTGGGAGCCACGTCGCATGACCGCGCAATTGTCTGTTAAAGCGACGCAGTCCCGAAATGTAAAAACCCCTTGGGTCTTTAGGCAGCATATTGGTCCGGGGCTTAAGTGGTTAAAAAGCACCATGATAGTTACATAGTTTGTCTGGTTAAAAGAAGACACAAGTCCATCCTGTTCAACCAATAAAAGGGGAGGGGGAATCATACAATCCCATATACACAATCCTATACAAACAGTTGATCCAGAGGAAGGCAACAAACCCCAGTAAAGCATGATCCAATTTGCTACAGCGGGGGAAAAAAAATCCCCTCAAGAGGCAATAAGGGGACCCCAGATCCTGGACGAACCCCCATATATATATATATATAAAAAAAAATAGTGTTACTCAATGTAAATACATCAATACATCAATCATGACATTCGACAGACCCGAAAAATAGAAACAAATAAAAACGCTCCGCCTCCTGGGAGGCCTCCTGCCGACTGGTTGCTCTGAGTTTTGACAGTTCTTATATAGGCAAGGGGCCAACCGGCTATGTCACCCAGTGGCACTGCCCCTTCTGACGTCATGTGACTACAAAAGAACTGTCAAAGCGCAGAGCGGGCAGCAGGGCTGGACTGGGACAGAAATTTGGCCCTGGACTTTATTCAGACTGGCCCACTTTGACAGGTCTCTCCCATGGCAGCCTGGCAACTCCCGCACCCCCCCGGTCACCCAAGCCCCCTCTCTCCCTTCACTAGCCGTTCTACTTTATTAGAGTAGAATGGCTGGTACTGGTACTTATAGGCAGTACCAGTGGGGAAACTAGACATTATTTCACCCAGGGCAAAGAATCAGTTCCGTGCCCCCCTTATGGGACAAGATTAGGCAGAAGTGAGAAACTCCCAGGCCATAGCTGTTGAGTCAGCTGTCTGTCCCCTCCCCCTTGCTCCTCTGTCCCCCCCCTGCTCCTCTGGTCCCCCCCTGCTCCTCTGGTCCTCCCCCTGCTTCTCTGTTCCCCCCAGGTGAGCGCTGTGGGAAGGGAGAGACAGAGGAGCAGAGGGGGGCGGCAGTCCGCTGTCACTGAAGCTGGCCCACTGAGCCATCTGCCCACCGGGAAACTCCCTGTAGTCCCAATGGGCAGTCCATCCCTGGCGGGAAGTCAGCAGGAGATATATTTGTTTCTATGTTTTGGGTGTTGTGATTGATGATGGATTTACATTGAGGGAAACTATTTTTTTTTAAAAGGAGCTTGGTGAGAGGGTGACAATAGTCGGTGTGATTATTCACAAATGGAAGAAACACAAAACAACGGTCAATCTCCATATGTCTGGGGCTCCATGCAAGCGGAGTTTCAATGATCATGACAACGGTGAGGAATCGGCCCAGAACTACAGAGAATCTTGTCAATGATCTCAAGGCAGCTGGAACCATAGTCACCAAAAAAAACAATTGGTAACACACCACACCGCGAAGTACTGAAATACTGCAGCGCCCGCAAGGTCCCCCTGTTCAAGAAAGCACATGTACAGGCCCGTCTGAAGTTTGCCAATGAACATCTGAATGATTCAGAGGAGAACTGGGTGAAAGTGTTGTGGCCAGATTAGATCAAAATCAAGCTCTTTGGCATCAACTCAACTTGCAGTGTTTGGAGGAATGCTGCCTATGATCCCAAGAACATCATCCCCACTGTGAAGCACGGAGGTGGAAACATTATTGTAACGGTATTAGAATGATATCCCCGTCAAGCATTCCCTTCTCCCCATACAAGAACATCCCCTCCTGGAATCGCCATAATAAGCCACACATGCCAAGGCTTAATGCTGGAACAAGAGACTTTAATGACACAAAAACTCAGCTTATATGTGGTTACAACCTGTTAGGAACAAGAAATCTCCGCCCCCCCTCACACAGTGGGGTTTCCCATACAGATTATAGGAGACAAGTCGGAGCCGACCATGCAGACACATTTCTTTAGATAAAGACATCAGTGGAGTTAATTACTACACTGAAGCAATCAGAATAATTAACATACCACTTCTCTAATCATTTAGCCTGATGATACAATACACATCTTTTAAGGGTAAACACAGATCTTCTTCACACAACACAATAGATCAATTAACGTTTAGAATAGTGAGGGGACATTAGCACTTCAATAACCTGTTAGAGGAATGAATCACACATGAAATTCCTTTCTATCATGGCTAGCAGGGAGCATTAAACTGAGACATATAGGCAAATGCATCACAATGGCCCCCCTTTTTCTCCCTGCTCCGGCAAACCCGGTTGGACCTTCCCTGGTCCAGTAGGGTTGACGGGTTCAGAGCTTTTAGTCCGAGGTTAACTCGTTTGGCGTAACTGACCTCCATTGGCAACTGCTTCAGACTCAGGTATGCCACCGGGTCGTCAGATCACACGCCGGTCAGTCCCCAAGTCTTTGTGCGATCTGCAGAGTCACCAGAAGTCAGTGTGAAGACGGCGAATGGGTCTGTGCGCCGCCATCTAGGTGTCCCGCTATGGGAGGGGGCAGGTTATGGCTCTGAAGTGACAATCACAGGAGATTCATAAAAAGAAAAAGTTATATTTGTTGAAATGCTGTAGCACTGGTGCTCAGAGTTCGGGGGGGGGATCAGTGCCCCATAGGGTCAGCCACCCTCTGCTCCCTCCGCAGCCGCCGGTTCTCCTCTTTGAGCTTCTCCAGCTCCATCTCCAGTTCATGGAGCCTGGGGGGGTCAGCCTGCTGTGACCTCAGGTGGTTGTTCTCCTCCTCCATGCGGCTTATGCACTCCTCCAGCTCTATGTACTCACGGATCAGCTCCTGCTTGCTCATGTCCTGCAGGCTCTCCACGTGGTCCTTCATCATCAGGAACTGGGTGGTGGTGTAAGGGGCCACCGGTGGGCCCTTGGCGAACATCTCGGCCCGCATCTGGGACGCCCGCTGCGACTCCCTCTCCTCCAGTCGCTTCTTCTCCTCCCAGGTCAGCTTGTTATACGGCTTCCACGACTTCTTCTTTTTGGTTGGTAGCCGGCGGTGCCTCTTTCTGCCCCGCTCCCTCCAGGGCCCCTCCGGCTCATGGCTGTCACCCATGACCAGCTGACAATGGTGTTCCCTGTTGTCCGTAATAACAGATTGTACCGTGAGGGCTTCGTAAGGGGTGCCCAATGGTTCTTCCTGACCCAGCTCCTGGAGATCCCAAGCCGAGTCTACACAATGGGCTGCTGCTGGTGGGCGGTACCCAGGTTGAGACCAATTTGACCTGGTGTTGTTGTTAATGGGGCAATTCTGCTTGAAGTGACCCAACTGTTTGCACCGGAAGCAGCGTTGTTCGTTGTCCTCCTGGCGTGGATAGCGAGGGCTCGATGTCATCGGTCTGTTAGGCGGTTGGTATCTAGCGGCTGGTGGGTGTGAGGGCGCCGTTGGTCGTGGAGGTTGTACCCGTGGTGTGACCTGGTTCGTCTTGCGAGTATCCGCATATTCATCCGCCAATTTCGCGGCCTCTGGTAGAGTCATGGGCCTGCGATCTCTCACCCAGTCTTTGACGTCCGCCTGGATGTGATTGTAAAATTGCTCCAGGAGCATTAGTTGCAAAATGTCCTCTGCGGTGGTGGCCTGGCTGCTGTTAACCCAGTTAGAGGCCGACAGGGATAACTGGCATGCCCATTCCGCGTAAGAGTCTTCCGTGGTTTTGCGTGAGTCACTGAACTTCTGTCGGTGGGACTCTGGGGTTACTGCATAACGAGCCAGGAGCACTTCTTTAACCCGGGCGTAGCTATGGATATCCTGATCTGGCACGGTCCGGAAAGCATCAGAAGCTTTGCCTGACAGTTTGCCTGACAATATTGCGACCCACTCTCCTCTAGCTATTCGGTGCAGGTTACATTGTCGCTCAAAATCCGCCAGGTAGTTATCAATCTCACAGTCCTTTTCATCAAAAGCTTTAAAAGCGCTAAACGGAATCTTCCTTGCGTCTGCTGTGCTGTACTCACTGTTTGGAGGATGTGCGGCTGCTTGTTGGACTGCTGCCAGTTTTAACTGTAGCTCTGCGTTTACTAACAGGTCCATCACTTTCAGCACCACATCCGGCGTTGGGTTCGGCCCGAACCACGCTAGCTTCTCTCTCATTAGCTTGTTGGCTGGCGATTCCTCTTCCTGAATCACTGGTGTCTCCATCTCTTGCACTGCTGGCGTTGCTGCAATCCCGTTCTCCTGGTCCATCTCCATTAATTCTGCTATGATGACCCGCTTGGTTTTGTTGCTAGCAATCCTTCCACGAACTTCCAGTAGTTCTTCCAGTGTCTGCTTGAAATCCGGATGTAAAGGGGAATAGAAGGGAAAATCCCTCTGCTGCCAACCAATTGTAACGGTATTAGAATGATATCCCCGTCAAGCATTCCCTTCTCCCCATACAAGAACATCCCCTCCTGGAATCGCCATAATAAGCCACACATGCCAAGGCTTAATGCTTGAACAAGAGACTTTAATGACACAAAAACTCAGCTTATATGTGGTTACAACCTGTTAGGAACAAGAAATCTCCGCCCCCCCCTCACACAGTGGGGTTTCCCATACAGATTATAGGAGACAAGTCGGAGCTGACCATGCAGACACATTTCTTTAGATAAAGACATCAGTGGAGTTAATTACTACACTGAAGCAATCAGAATAATTAACATACCACTTCTCTAATCATTTAGCCTGATGATACAATACACATCTTTTAAGGGTAAACACAGATCTTCTTCACACAACACAATAGATCAATTAACGTTTAGAATAGTGAGGGGACATTAGCACTTCAATAACCTGTTAGAGGAATGAATCACACATGAAATTCCTTTCTATCATGGCTAGCAGGGAGCATTAAACTGAGACATATAGGCAAATGCATCACAATTATGCTTTGGGGGTGTTTTTCTGCTAAGGAGACAGGACAACTTCACCGCATCAAAGGGACGATGGACAAGGCCAAGTCTTGGGTAAGAACCTCCTTCCCTCAGCCAGGGCATTGAAAATGGGTTGTGGATGGGTATTCCAGCATGACAATAACCCTAAACACACCACAGAGACAACAAAGGAGTGGCTCAATAAGAAGCACAATAAGGTCCTGGAGTGACCTAGCCAGTCTCCAGACCTTAATCCCAAGGAAAATATGTGCAGAGAGCTGAAGATTTGGGTTACAAAACGTCAGCCTTGAAACCTTATTGACTTGTAGCCAGATTCAGATAGACTGGCTGAATGTTGAGGCGGCGTAGAGTATCGCATATACGCTACGCCGCCGTAAGTCAGAGAGGCAAGTGCTGTATTCACAAAGCACTTGCCTCCTAAGCTACGGCGGCATATCGTAAATGGGCCGGCCTAAGCGCGCCTAATTCAAATGTGGAACAGGGGGGCGTGTTTTATGTAAATAACTGGTGACCCAACGTGATTGAATCCCAGTGCGCATGCGTCGGATAGAATGCCTAAAATACGTCGAACACTGCCTACGACGTGACGTAACTTACGCACAGCCCTATTCGCGTACGACTTACGCAAACAACATAAAAAGATAGGCCTGTTCCGACGTCCATACCTTGCATGGGCTGCGCCACCTAGGGAGCAGCTTTATCTTTACGCCGGCGTATCTCTAACGTAAACGGCGTAACTAATTGCGACGGGCGCATGTACGTTCGTGAATCGGCGTATCTAGTCATTTGCATATTCTACGCCGAACTCAACAGAAGCGCTACCTAGCGGCCAGCGTAAATATGCACCCTAAGATACGAGGGCGTAGGAGACTTACCCTGCTCGTATCTTAGCCTAATTTAAGCGTATCTGGTTTCCAGAATATGCTTAAATTTACGACGGCGTATCCACTGATACGCCGGCGTAACTGTATCTGAATCTAGCTATTGGAGTGGTTCTGAAAAGAGGAGCGGGACAACAAAGTCTGACCTCCTGTGATTGCCAACCAGGGTTTTTCCACCAAGTACTAAGTCATGTTTTGCGAAGGGGTCAAATACTTAAATTGATTTGCATTTTAATGAGTGAAATAAGTATTTGATCCCCTAACTTTTTTGAAATGTGTTTTTCTGGATATTTTTGGTTTTCCTGTCTCTCACTGTTAAAATAAACCTACAAGTAAAATTACAGACTGTTTTTTTTTTTTTTTGTCGGTGGGCAAATGTGCAAAATCAGCAGGGGATCAAATACTTTTTCCCCTCGCTGTATTCTGTGGTCAAAAAACATTTGTTATGACTATTTCGGTGACCAGCCACCACTGTAGTCTGCATGGGCTTCAACCGCTTAAGGACCGCCTCCTGCACATATACGTCGGCAGAATGGCACGGCTGGACACAAGCACGTACCTGTACGTCCTCTTTAAGTGCCCAGCCGTGGGTCGCGCGCCCGCCCGCGACCCAGTCCGAAGCACCGTGACCGCGGGACCCGCGGACCCGATCGCCGCTGGAGTCCCGCGATCGGTCCCTGAAGCTGAAGAACGGGGAGAGCTGTGTGTAAACACAGCTTCCCCGTTCTTCTCTGTGGCGCCGTCATCGATCGTGTGTTCCCTAATATAGGGAATCACAATCAATGACGTCACACCTACAGCCACACCCCCCTACAGTTAGAAACACAGATGAGATCATACATAACCCCTTCAGCGCCCCCTTGTTGTTAACTCCCAAACTGCAATTGTCATTTTCACAGTAAACAATGCATTTTAAATGCATTTTTTGCTGTGAAAATTACAATGGTCCCAAAAATGTGTCAAAATTGGCTGAAGTGTCCGCCATAATGTCGCAGTCACGAATAAAAAAGCTGATCGCCGCCATTAGTAGTAAAAAAAATATAATTAATAAAAATGCAGTAAAAATATCCCCTATTTTATAAACGCTATGAATTTTGCGCAAACCAACCGATAAACGCTTATTGCGATTTTTTTTACCACAAAGAAGAATACGTATCGGCCTAAACTGAGAAAAAATTTTTTTTATATAGGTTTTTGGGGGATATTTATTATAGCAAAAAGTAAAAAATATTGTTTTTTTTTCAAAATTGTCGCTCTATTTTTGTTTAAAGCGCAAAAAATAAAAAACGCAGAGGTGATCAAATACCACCAAAAGAAAGCTCTATTTGTGGGGAAAAAAGGACGCCAATTTTGTTTGTGTGCCACGTTGCACGACAGCGCAATTGTCAGTTAAAGCGACGCAGTGCCGAATCGCAAAAACTGTCCGGGTCCTTTAGCTGCCTAAAGGTCCGGGTCTTAAGTGGTTAAAGTGGATGTAAAGCCACTCTCATCCTTTCTAAACTACTGCCATAGTGCTGATCTATAAGGATATAGACGCCTCCTGCATGTATCCTTACCTGTCAAATGTCTCCCCTCTGTCTGTTATCAGACCTAAAAAACTACAGATTCTGTGGGTGGGTCTGTTGTCTGGAGCTCGGTGGGTGGAGTCGTAATGTCAGTAGATTCCCCGCCCTCCTCTACACTCCCCTTGTCAGCATGCATTTTTTCTTTTGTATTTCTTACACTGAATTCTGCTATGATCACTAACATCCAGTCAAAATCCAGAAAAGTCACCACATGACTTCAGAAAAGGAGTGGGGGTGGGAATTAAAAAAATAATGCCTGTCTCCAGGCTAGTGCATGAGATATGTAAATAACCTGTCACTCACAGCAAGGGGGCGGAACGGACCAAGGTTTTTCTCTGTAAGTCCGTTTTATTTCACTGAACAATAAAAGGAGGATTGCTCAGAGCTGGATTAACTCTGTGTGGCAAGACTGGGCACAGATGATAGGAAATCTTATACTCTACATTGTGACATCAAAATAATAAAAAACAAAAAATTGGGGTTTACATCCACTTTAAGTCTTCCAGTGGCTGAGACAATTAGGTAGATTCACAAAGAGTTAGGCCGGCTTATCAGTAGATAAGCCGACCTAACTCAGAATCTACGCCGACTTATGTTTAAGTGTATTCTCAAACAGAGATACGCTTAAACTTATCTAAGATACGACGGCTTGCGCCGTCCTATCTTAGGTTGCAATATTGAGGCTGGCCGCTAGGTGGCGCTTCCATTGCGGTCGGCGTAGATTATGTAAATTAGTAGATACGCCTATTCACGAACGTACGCCCGGCCGACGCAGTACATTTACGTCGTTTCCGTAAGGCATTATGAGGCCTAAAATCTAATAGATGGAATAGTAATGTTAAAATATGGCCGCCATTCCCGCGTCGAAGTTCGAAATTTTTACGTCGTTTGCGTAAGTCGTCCATGAATCGGGATTTACGTTGTTTACGTCCACGTCAAAATCAATAGGCCCATGTGGCGTACTTAGCCGCAATGCACACTGGGAGATGTAGGCGCCCGGCGCATGCGCAGTTGAAAAAAAACGTCAAAGGTCAAGCCCCATTAACATAAAACACGCCCCCTTACACACATTTGAATTAGGTGCCCTTACGCCCGCCCGCTTTAGGCTACGCCGCCGTAACTTAGCAGGCAAGTACTTTGAGAATCAAGGGCCAGATTCACAAAAGGGATACGCCGTTGTATCTCTGTTTCTATCTATGCGACCGATTCATGGAATCAGTTACGCATAGATATCCATAAGATCCAATAGGTGTAATTGTTTTACACTGTCGGATCTTAGGATGCAGTACCGCGGCCGCCGCTGGGGGGAGTTTGCGTCGCAAACCAGCGTCGGGTATGCAAATTAGGAGTTACGGCGATCCCCGACGGATTTTCGCGTTCGCTATGTCGCCGCTAGTCTAGTTTCCCGTCGCAAAGTTAGTCGTCGTTTTGGGTGCCCTAACTTTAGTCAGCAATCGTATTGCTGTCTAAAGTATGGCCGTCGTTCCCGCGTCGAAATTTAAAATTTAACGTCGTTTGCGTAACACGTCCGGGAATACGGAAGTACGCTACGCGCGTCGCCGTTCGAAAAAATGACGTCACGGCGCGCAAAGCACGACGGAAATTGCGAAACGGAGCATGCGCAGAAGGTCCGGCGCGGGAGCGCGCCTAATTTAAATGGCACACGCCCATTTGAATTGGCCCGCCTTGCGCCGGAGGCCGCCAGCGTAGTTTTCATCGCAAGTGCTTTGTGAATCAGGCACTTGCGATGAAAACTTGCGGCGGTGTAACGTATCTACGATACGTTACGCTGCCGCTCACCTACGTGAATCGGGCCCCAAGTACTTGCCTCGCTAACTTACGTCGGCGTAGCCCAAACACGCTAAGCTACGCCGCCGCAACTTTGCACCATTCTCTCTGAATCTACCTAAATGTTTTCTCAGCACACGACTTCAATAAAGTTAATAGAGTTTCAGGCTCGATTCTAAATGGAGTCTTTTTGGGTCAACAGTTGTGATTGCTGCATAACTCACCCTGCAAGGTGGATACCAGTCCTGTGCTGACCCCGGAGATGATATCGCTCACGATCCATTCCTTCCATTGGTATTTGGGCAGCCAATCCAGTATTGGGAAAATTGATTTGATGATCAGGAAGACTCTTCTAGCTGAACAGCTGCCAGGAATATATGTGAACAAAAGAGTCATTTAATTAAAAATAGTGAGCAAATATCTATAGTTACAGTTACATTCGTTATATACAGGGCCGTCTTTAATGTTGATTGGACTCGGGGCAAAAAAAATCTTGCCCCCCCCCCCCCCATGCAATTTTGCTCTCCACCTGCTCTGAGACATACAATACATATCATCTAGACTTAATAAATTATAGCTTATGATGTAAAACCGAGTGCACCATACTTACCTTCTCACTGTCCTTGTTTTTAAAAAAATCTGACACTTTTTTAATCCTCGACTGCTTTAAAGTGGAGTTCCACCCATTTTTTTTTTTTTTTCTGTGCTGCATGCTCTAATCTCATAGTGTTCAGAATGGACAATTTTTATTTAATTTGTTGCTTGTAAATACCTTTATTTTGTAGTCCTTCATTACTTCCTCCTCCTTATTTGCCTAGGCTATTTGCAAGGGTTTCTGGGATAGGCATCATGTTTCCCAGTAGTCCTTGCAAACCTGACTGAAACCTATTACATTGCTTGTGCACTGAGCATGTGCAAAGCTGAAATCCAGGAAGTCATACAGTCTGGCTTCATGATGCCCACACTTAAGATGGCCACGGTCTATTTCTAGATTATAAACTATTTAAATGCTGTAACAACCTAACAAAACGGACCTTAGTTTACAGACTAACTTTACTAGAATACATTAAGCTTGTGTATTACAGGGGTATTTATATTTAAAAAGTGAAATTGTGGCCGGAACTCCCCTTTAACCACTTGCCGCCCGCCAATGACAGATTGACGTCGGCAAAGTGGTTGTAGAATCCTGACTGGACGTCATATGACGTCCTCAGGATTCTATGCCGCTGCGCGCCCCCGGGGGCGCGCATCGCAGCGATCGTTGTTGCAGGGTGTCAGTCTGACACCCTGCAACACCGATCTCGGTAAAGAGTCTCTCACGGAGACTCTTTACCACGTGATCAGCCGTGTCCAATCACGGCTGATCACGATGTAAACAGGAAGAGCCGTTGATGGCTCTTCCTCACTCGCGTCTGACAGACGCGAGTAGAGGAGAGCCGATCGGCGGCTCTCCTGACAGGGGGGGTTTGAGCTGATTGTTTATCAGCGCAGCCCCCCCTCGGATCGCCACATGGACCACCAGGGATGCCCACCGTGGACCACCAGGGAAGGGCAGATGAAAAAAAAAAAGCTGAAAAAAAAAAAAAAAAAAAAGCTGGAAAAAAAAAAAAAAAAAAAAAGGCTGGAAAAAAAATAAATAAAAAAAAGCATTTAAAAAAAAAATATGCCAATCAGTGCCCACAAATGGGCACTGATTGGCAACATAGGTAAATCAGTGTCGCCCCAGTGTCCATCAGTGCCACCCCACATTGTCCATCAGTGCCACTCTACAGTGTCCATCAGTGCCACCCCACAGTGCCCATCCATGCCCAGTGCCCACCTATCAGTGCCCATCTGTGCCACCCATAAGTAGCCATCAGTGCCGCCCATGAGTGCCCATCTGTGCCGCCTATGAGTGCCCAGTGCCGCTCATGAGTGCCCATCAGTGCCGCCTATGTGTGCCCATCAGTGCCGCCTATGTGTGCCCATCAGTGCCGCATACAAGCGCCGCCAATCAGTGCCACCTCATCTGTGCCCGTCAGTACTACCTCATCGATGTCCATCAGTGCCATCTCATCGGTGCCCATCAGTGCCGCCATATCAGTGCCCGTAATTTAAAGAGAAAACTTACTTATTTACAAAAAAATGAACAGAAAAAAATAATAACGTATTTTTTTTTCAAAATTTTCAGTCTTTTTTTAGTTGTTGCGCAAAAAAAAAAAATCGCAGAGGTGATCAAATACCACCAAAATAAAGCTCTATTTGTGGGGGAAAAAGGACGCCAATTTTGTTTGGGTACAGTGTAGCATGACCGCGCAATTGCCATTCAAAGTGCGACAGTGCTGAAAGCTGAAAATTGGCTTGGGCGGGAAGGTGTATACGTGCCCTGCATGGAAGTCGTTAATGACATACAAGCCTGCAGGACAAGCCACAGCATACGGCAGGCATACCAGGTCGTCTACACATCCAGGTGTGTTGGATACCTGTAGCAGATCACTTAAACTGGAACTGCATTGCCTCTGAGCACCAAAAACACTATTTAATTCATTTGCATTCCCTGCAAAACTCAAAAAATGGACTGGACAAAATTATTGTCACCCTCAATTTAATATTTGGTGGCACGCCCCTTAGGAAAAAAAACTGAAATCAATCCCTTCCTGTAACCATCAATGAGTTTCTTACATCTTTCTACTGGAATTTTGGACCACTCTTCTTTCGCCAACTGCTCCTGGTCTCTCGGATTGGAAGGGTTCCTTTTCCCAACTGCTGTTTTGAGATCTCTCCACAGGTTTTCAATGAGATTTAGATCTGGACTTATTGCTGTAATCTCCAGTGCTTTGTCTTTAAACCATTTCTGGGTGCTTTTTGATGTGTGCTTTGGGTCATAGTCCTGCTGTAAGACCAATGACCTCTGACGGAGACCCAACTTTCTGACACTGGGGCCTACATTGCACCCCAGAATTTTTTGGTAGTCTTCAGATTTCATAATGTCATACACACAGTCAAGACATCCAGTGTATGAAGCAGCAAAGCAACCCCAAAAACATCAGTGAACCTCCGACATTTTTGACTGTTGGGATTGTAGTCTTTACTTTAAAGGCCTCATTTATTTTTCTGAAAACAGAATGATGGGCTTTACCAAAAAGCTGTAACTTTGTTTTGTTCGTCCACAGCCCATTCTCCCAAAAGGATTTTGGTAAAATCTGGAAAAACTATTTTATCAAGTTTTCTCTTTCATCCACGTCCAGGGAGATTAGCTACAGTGCCACGGGCTGTAAACGTCTTGACTGTTGCGCACAGTGGACACAGGAACATTAAGATCTCTGGAGATAGACTTGTAACCTTGAGATTGTCCATGCTTTTCCACAAATTTTTGTTCTCAAACCCTCAGAAATGATTTGCTCCTTTTTTCTCTACTCCATGCTTCGTGTGGCACACAGAGAAATACAAAGAAAGTCAAATTTCCACCATTTTAACTGGTTGCCAGTAGGGATGAGTTTCCAGTTCGAGTGAACAACGAACAATTAGGGGTGTTCGCGGCAAATTCGAAAAGCCGCGGAACACCCTGTTAAAGTCTATGGGAGAAATCTAAAGTGTTAATTTTAAAGGCTAATATGCAATTTATTGTCCTAAAAAGTGTTTGGGGACCTGGGTCCTGTCCCAGGAAACATGTATCAGCGGTCCGGTCCGTCATTTTTTTTTAAATTGACGGCGGGGTTCCCCTTAATTTCCATATCAGACCTGAAAGGCCTGTTAATGGAATTTGGGGGGACCCCCAGCTTTTTTATTTTTTATTTTTATGAATGAATCATCTCTGTAATTGCCAGAGCCGACAATTCATTAGAGCCGCAAAGCCGGTTTTAAATGCCTTTTTTTCTTTCAGAAATGACACTTTGTGCAGAGACAGTTCTATGTACGGGAAACATGCGCTTTTTCACATGCTGACTTTACACCCCCCCCCCCCCTAGGTACGAAATTTAAAGTAATATTACACTTTTATTGTTTCACGTTTAGCATTATTAAATTCACTGCTCCTGAAAAAAACGTCCGTTTTTAAACCTTTTTTTTTGCATTGATACATGTTTCCTGGGACAGGACCCAGGTCCCCAAACACTTTTAGGACAATAACTTGCATATTAGCCTTTAAAATTAACACTTTAGATTTCAAATGTTCGAGTCCCATAGACTTTAACGGGGTTCTAAAGTTCACACGAACATTTGGTGTGTTCGCAAGTTCTGATGCGAACCGAACAGGGGGGTGTTCGGCTCATCCTTATTTGCCAGTGTGATTTCTATATTGTCAGCATCTGTTATCTGATACAGGAGATTTTCATTGCAAATTACAGGAGCATTACAAACTTGGAATGCAATTATTTTTTACAATTTTGAGGGTGCCAATAATTTTGACCAGTCCATTTTGGAATGTGTCAGATTTTTTTTTTTGTTGGAACAATATGTATTTCTAGCAGACTTGGAGAATTGCCTCAACCTATTCGCTGATGTGGAAACTTTTGTGTCTTTTTATGTAATGACCTAACCCCTATGCATAGGCAGAGACTGTTATAAGGTCAGGTGATTTAAAACAAACTATCTTTTTCTGTACTGGTTTGTTACTCTTTAATGTGAATATGATAGCCAATAAGCAGCTTTATATGCACTTCAGTTATCCATTAACATAGTTGTATTGTTTCCTTCCTTCCCAACATTCTTCTCTTCAATAAGGTTGCTATATTATTTTTATTGCAAAAAAAAACAAAAAAACAAGCAAACGCATGGAAACGAACTTGAGAAACACTAAAATGTTCTATTCTCATTCTTCATTTACTTTTCTTTTCAATAGGAAAATTACAGCTCCATTAAAGTGGCAAAATAACTACTACTGACCCCAAATAGCCAAATGGAGGTCTGGAAACTTCTTGAAAACTGATGTAAATTTAATTGAACCAAACTAAAGACAGGTGTGAAAACTTATGTAAGCTAATGTAGACTAAAGTTAAAGTGGAACTAAACCCCTTTGATTTAAAGCAGAACTAAACCCTCCTATCCATTTCAGCAAAGGAAGCTGCCATTTTCTGCAGTGCAACCCTCCTGGTGTTTTATATCTGCGTTTACGGACCTTTGTCCCTGAACGCATAGGGCCCCAAGCTCCGGTACCACTCATTACAGTGTTCAGCCTCGTCATGCCGAAGCCTTCTATAGACTTTGACAACTTGCTTGCATCAGGTGTGGATGGTCCACCAGTCCTTCTTGGGGACACTAATGCCTCGTTTCCACTGAACGGAACGGTTCGGGTCAGTAGATTTGGAACGGTTTAGAACGGACCGGTCTATTCTCGTGAGCGTTTCCACTGCAAATCGGACAGTGGGGACCATACAGGATTTAGAAAAAATGCCTAGCACATCCACCAATCAGTGGAATGTATTGCATCTCCGCCCTAATGGACCCGTTCCATTTTCTATGGCCCCACATCTGAAGCAGGACCCAGAATGGTCCGGTACGGTTCGGTTTTATGGCACACTTTCATAATGGAAACACCCAAAATAGCGTACCGAACCAAACCGTACCGAACCGATCCGCTCAGTGGAAACGAGGCATAAAACACCAACTCCTTGCGGGCATTTGTCCCAGGGCGCATACTGCTCTAAACATTACTGACACTCATTGCACCGTACAGCCCTGTCCACCCACAGCAGGTTTCAGTCTCTCATAAAGTTTTATAGGTTGACATTATGACATCAGTGGAGCTGGATGGTGTGCCTTCTGCCTTCACCAGAGCACCAGTATCTTATGAAACGGGGATAAACTCCCAGTATATATGAAGCCTAAGGGCTTTTTTACACCAGGGTTGGGGATGGTAAAAACACATTGGACCAGATTCAGGAACGTTTTATGCCGGCGTATCTATTGATACGCCGCGTAAGTTAAAAGATGCGCCGTCGTATCTATGCGCGGTATTCTTAAAACAAGTTACGCCTGAATTTTGGCTTAATACGACCGACGTAAGTCTCCTACGCCGTTGTATCTTAGGTGCATATTTACGCTGGCCGATAGGGACGCTTCCGTTGATTTACGCGTTGAATATGCAAATGAGCAAGATACGCTGATTCACAAACGTACTTGCGCCCGGCGCATTACTATACGCTTTTTACGTAAGGCGTACGACCGGCGTAACTTTACTCCTCATAAAGCAGGGGTAAGTCATGTTAACATATGGACGTCGGAACACCCGTCGAAATTTACTTAGTTTATGTAAGTCGTACGTGAATAGGGCTGTGCGTAAGTTACGTTTACGTTGTAGGCAGTGTTCGACGTATCTTAGGCATTGTAGCCGACGTGATTTTGAGCATGCGCACTGGGATACGTCCACGGATGCGCTGTTCGTTCGGCCCCTAATTTGCATGGGGTCACGGCTCATTGTAATGCAACACGCCCACTGCCTTGATAATTTGAATTAGGCGGGCTTACGCCGGCCCATTTACGCTACACTGCCGTAACTTAGGGCGCAAGTTCTTTCCGAATACGGTACTCGCCTCTCTAAGTTACGGCGGCGTAGCGTATATGAGATGCACTACGCCCGCCTAAAAATACGCCAGTCTTTCTGAATCTGGCCCATTGTTTTTTTGAATTTTTATTGCCTTCCAACCTATAGGTTGGGCTATGGAGAGACTGTCTATCTGATTAGTGGCTTCTATCACTGCATGCAGAGTTTAAAGGGACTGCACTCACATGCACCACCTTAAGGACTGGTCACCACCATTAGTCAACTGAAAGTTTAGCACTAAGAACCGCCTACCAACTGGCTGCTTCACAGGGACTTTGCCTTAATAATTCATAGCCAGAGGTACCTCTCTAGGGACATACTTTTTTTTATACTTCATATCTTTATTAAACTATTTTCCATTATACATCAGTTCATTCAATCCCCCCTCCCTCCCTCCCCTGGGACACACAATACAAAAAGGATATAATATATCTTTAAAAACATCAGGAATTCCCTGGCCCCAATAGTTTAGACCATGGGTCTTCAAACTACGGCCCTCCAGGTGTTCAGGAACTACAATTCCCATCATGCCTAGTCATGTCTGTGAATGTCAGTGTGTTACAATGCCTCATGGGAAGTGTAGTTCTACAACAGCTGGAGGGCCGTAGTTTGAGGATCCCTGGTTTAGACCATTCCTTCCAACCCCTTTTCCCTTATCTTTCCTCTAACTGGCCTTCCCGCCACTGTCAGTCGCATTTATCCCACATTCTCATTCATCTTCCATTCCCTCTTAACCTTTGTTTCCTTAAGTCTTCTATTCCCTTCTTCCTCAGCTATTTCTTATATTTGGATACTACTTTTCTCCCGCCACAGTCTCCAGATCTTGTCGGATTTTTTTAGAGCACCTTGATTATATAGGTAGCTCTTTCCTTCACTGCATGCAGAGTTTAAAGGGACTGCACTCACGTGCACCACCTTAAGGACTGGTCCCCTCCATTAGTCGGCTGAAAGTTTAGCACTAAGAACTGCCTACCAACTGGCTGCTTCACAGGGACTTTGCCTTAATCATTCATAACCAGAGGTAACTCTCTAGGGACAGACTTAAATATATGGTTATCCATATAGAGTACACTCTGAAGTGGTTATTAAAAAAACACATCGTTTTTTTTTTTCATTTTTACTGCCTTCCAACCTCTCCCCATTAAGCTGCACAGCCAGTGGACCAAGGTTTGTGTAAACCTTTGTCCACTGGCTGTGCAGCTTAATGGGGAGAGGCACAAGTTATGCCCCATCGCATTTCTAGGGCAGTACTGCCTACTGAATGGGAACCATTCAACTGACATGTACATGGTTGCGTTGGTTTGGCTTTTAAAGGGTTAAAACAAGCAGTGAGAGGGTGACATGATGGCTCCTTACCACCTGTCAAACACTTTCTAAAAAGCAATCCACCATGGTCTGCTCTTCAGAGGGAGTCAAAAAATGTAAGCATACCCTAAGTGAATTTATGCATGCTTGTGGCAAACATAACTCTATACTTAGACAGACTGATGTATCCAGGTGCTTGGCTAGAGACGGAGCTATTTAGGACACTATGCTGCAGTTGCTCCCTGTGCTCCTACCAGACTGTCGTACCAAATGAAGTGACACTGTCCAACCCCAGCCAGTAGGGGAGGACTACAAGCAGAAGGAGCTCAAGAGACTTTAGTGTAGGCCACATTGAACTGTGGGAGATGTAGCTCAGAAGAGTAATCCTGCTATGAAAGTCCATGGACCAGTGGACTACAATTGCAAAGAAGGGAATGTAATATTCCGCGCACACATGATCGGAAATTCTGACAAGAAAACCGTGGATTCTTTCTGACAGAATGTTGGCTCAAACTTGTGTTGCATACACACAGTCACACAAATCTTGTCGGAAATTCTAAGGCCCCATACACACGACCGGATCGATCCGCTGAAACTGGTCCGCCGGACCAGTTCCAGCGGACAGATCCGGTCGTGTGTAGGCCCGAGCGGACAATTGTCCGGCGGATCGGACAGTTTCCAGCGGATAAAAATTTCTTAGCATGCTAAGAAATCTGTCTGCTGGAAACCTGTCCGTCGGACGTGTTCGGTCGTCTGTACAGACTCACCGGACACGTCCGACCGACCGCCATCCCTCGCATGCGTCGTACTGATTTGACGCATGCGTGGAAGCATTGAACTTCCAGGGCCGCACACGTCGCCGCGGCGACGGCGCAGCCACGCCCCACGTATTGTTTATGCGCGGATTTCTGTCTGATGGTGTGTACAACCATCAGACAGAAATCTCCGGGCGGACATGTCTGCTGAAAACGGTCCGGCGGACCGTTTTCAGCGGATTATCCGTCCGTGTGTACGGGGCCTAAGGCCTCATACACCCGATAGGTTAACCAGAGGACAACGGTCTGAAGGACCGTTTTCATCGGTCCAAACCGATCGTGTGTAGGCCCCATAGGTTATTTAACCTTTGGATAAAAAAATGTCAACTTGCTTTAAAATTTAACCGATGGATTGCTAACCAATAGGTCAAAACCGATCGTTAGTACGCACAACCATCGGTTAAAAATCCACGCATGCTCAGAATCAAGTCGACCATGCTTGGAAGCATTGAACTTCGTTTTTTCAGCACGTCGTTGTGTTTTACGTCACCGCATTCTGACACGATCGTTTTTTTAACTGATGGTGTGTACGCACGACGGACCATCAGTAAGCTTCATAGTTCAACCTAGGACAACGGTCCTTCAGCCTGTTGTCCTCTGGTTAACCTATCGTGTATACGAGGCTTAACCGTCAACAACGCAGTGATGTACAAAACATACGACAAGCCAAGATCAATGAAGTTCAATAGGCAGTTCGGCTCTTCGGCTTGATTCTGAGCATGCGTGTTTTTCTGCTCATCGGAATTGCATACAGATGAGTGAATTTTCCGATAGGAACTTTTTCCGTCGGAAAAATAGAGAACCTGCACTTTTGTTGGCGGAAATTCCGACCGCAAAAGTCCGATGGAGCATATATTTGTCGAAATTTCCAATCATGTGTACGTGGCATTAGGAGTAGGTGAAAGGAGCTATTTTTCCAGGGCTGTAGACTGGAGGACTTCTTCTTGCTGCGAGGAGACCAGAGAATATACAGCACTGTTCTTGTGCACACACCTGTCTGCTATAAATCTACAGCCTCAGGCTGTGAACCAAATACCGATAACCTGGGTCCTGTGACCAGAGTCGCCCAGGTGCACAGCTGCCAAGGTTGCCGACAGCTGGGGATCTGGATTGAGGTTTGCTTTATCCCTGGGACTGGTGAGAGGCCACTTCTGCAACTTATTTACCACTTCTAGCAGATAAAGCGACTATGGAGAGACTGTCTATCCGCTTCTATCACTGCATGCAGAGTTTAAAGGGACTGCACTCATGTGCACCACCTTAAGGATTGGTCCCCACCATTAGTCGGCTGAAGGTTTAGCACTAAGAACTGCCTACCAACTGGCTGCTTTACGGGGACTTTGCCTTAATCATTAGGGGACATACTTAAATATATGGTTATCCATATAGAGTACCCTCTGAAGTGGTTATGAACTACTGGCTGCAGTGGAGTTACTGTGGGATTAGTCATTATTCTTAATACTGTTTGCTACTGATACTGTGTTTTCTAACACTGTTTATTGCTTAGTTATCTTTGCTCATTGGTACAGCGTCCTACTCTAAGCTGTTTTAAACTAGTTATTGCATTGTTTAGCTCAGGGGTCTCCAAACTTCTGCCCGTGGGTAGAATCTGGCCTTTTGCTTGCTTTAATCCTGCCCTTGGGGCACTATTCCTTCCACTGACACCACCATTAGTCGGCTGAAGGTCAGGTGATTTAAAACAAACTATCTTTTTTTATACTTGTTTGTTACTCTTTAATGTGAATATGATAGCCAATAAGCAGCTTTATAAGCACTTCAGTTATCCATTAACATAGTTGTATTATTTCCTTCTTTCCCAACATGCTTCTCTTCAATAAGGTTGCTATATTATTTTTATTGCCGAAAAAAGCTTGAAAAGTTTGTTTTACAGTTTGTAAATGGATAGACAACTGACTAAAAGACAGAATTTGGAGAGTAGTGTTTAACCACTTGAGACCCGCGCTATTGACAAAAGACGTCAACAGCGCGGCTCTCAGGTGCCAACTGGACGTCTTTGGACGTCATTTGAAAGCATTACCCGCGCGCCACTGGGGGGCGCGCAGCGGGTAAACACTGTCCCGGCGCATAGCTGGGGACCCGATGCGTGTACCTGGTGGCCGCGATGTCCGCCGGGTACACGCGATCGTCGGTAACACAGCAGGGACGTGGAGCTCTGTGTGTAAACACAGAGCTCCACGTGCTGTCAGAGGAGAGGAGACCGATCTGTGTCCCTTGTACATAGGGACACAGCATCGGTCACCCCCCCAGTCAGTCCCCTCCCCCCACACAGTTAGAACACACCTAGGATACACATTTAACCCCTTCCTCACCCCCTAGTGTTAACCCCTTCACTGCCAGTCACATTTATACAGTAATTAGTGCATTTTTATAGCACTGATCGCTGTATAAATGTGAATGGCGCCAAATTTGTGTCAAAAGTGTCCGATACGTCCGTCGCAATATCGCAGTCCCAATAAAAATCGCAGATCGCCGCCATTACTAGTAAAAAAAAAAAATCATAATTCTGTCCCCTATTTTGTAGGCGCTATAACTTTTGCGCAAACCAGTCCCTTATTGCGATTTATTTTTTTTTTTTACAAAAATACGTCGAAAAATGTGTATCGGCCTTAACTGAGGAAAAAAATAGTTATTTTTTCAAAAAAAAAATGATATTTATTATAGCAACAAGTAAAAAATATATATATATTTTTAAAATCGTCGCTCTTTTTTTGTTTATAGCGCAAAAAATAAAAACCGCAGAGGTGATCAAATACCACCAAAATTAAGCTCTATTTGTGGGGATAAAAAGGACGTCAATTTTGTTTGGGAGCCACGTCGCACGACCGCGCAAATGTCAGTTAAAGCGATGCAGTGCCGGAAGCTGAAATTTCACCTGGGAACGAAGGGGGTTTATGTGCCCAGTAAGCAAGTGGTTAATGATTCTTACTCTGAATGGTCTAAGGTTATCAGTGGTGTACCCCAAGGTTCAGTGTTAGGACTCTTTTTAATATCTTTATAAATTATATAGGGTCTGGGATTAAAATCACAATTTCAGCCTTTGCAGCTTTTCCTGATCTCAATAGATTCAGTTCCTCTAATCTTTTTTGGACAGGGAGGCACCTGGAGCACCAGTGCGGGTACCCAAGAAGAGGAGGTCTGTGGCCACTCTGTGCACAGAGCAGGTAAGTATAGACATGTTTGTTGTTGTTTTTTTTTTTTTCATTTTTACCTTTACAGTCGCTTTAACTTTGGTGACCAAGTATACCCCCTAATTGGAACAGTATTCTCTGATGGCAGTGGCGTCTTTCAGCAGGGTTATGCACCCTGCCACACTGAAAAAATGGTTTAGGAATGGTTTGAGGGACACAACACATTTGAGGTGTTGACTGGGCCTCTAATTTCTCCAGATCTCAAGCCAATCGAGCATCTGTGGGATGTGCTGGAAAAACAAGCCAGATCCATGGAGTCCTTACCTCGCAACCTACAGGACCGAAAGGATCTGCTACTGATGGCTTGGTGCTAGATACCACAGCATACCTTCAGAGGTCTAATGGCATTCATTCCTAGACCGATCAAGGCTGTTTTAGCAATTAAAGAGGCAATTTTGGTGGATACAGGGGGACCTACTCATAATTAGGTGTATATGTATCGTATTTATCGCGGTATAACGCGCTCCCGCGTATACCGCGCACCCCTAAAGTTGCCCCGAATCCTGTGGAAAAAAAGTTTTTTTTGTACTTACAGTTTTGGTGTCTTGCGCGGCGTCCATCGGCGGCCTCGTCGGGTCCGGTGTCCGTCTGCGGCTTCGGGTGTCCTCTTCGTCGGGTACGGGTCCTTCTGCGGCTTCCGGGGGTCCTCTTCGTCGGGTCCGGCGTCCGTCTGCGGCTTCGGGTGTCCTCTTCGTCGGGTCCGGCGTCCTTCTGCGGCGTCCTCGCGTCCTCCCCGCTCGTTTCCCGCGCCGAGTTTGAATACTGGGCCGACATATACCGAGCGCAGTACACTCGTGTATCGTCGGGCAGGCTCGGCAACTCTCGCGCTGACGTCCTTCACGCTCAGGACGTCAGCGCGAGAGGCGCCGAGACTGCCCGAAGATACACGAGTGTACTGCGCTCGGTATATGCTGGCGCAGTATTCAAACTCGTGGCGGGAAAGCGGGTATCGGCGTATACCGCGCACCCACGATTTTGCCCTGATTTTCAGGGCAAAATAGTGCGCGGTATACGCCGATAAATACGGTACTTTATCTGTGTCAATAAACTGCCAGGTGTGAATATGGTATATATAGGGGCATGACTATGTAACTATGACATAAATAGAAAATTATTTGCTTTTGCTCACTTTTATATTCTGCATTTTGTAATTTACACTTCGGGGAAATAAGACCTAGAACAGGGGTGTCCAACTTTTTGACCTTCCCGGTCACATTGGAAAAGAGGAATGGTCTTGGACCACACATAAAATACAATAACAATAAGGAAAGTGGATGAGCATAAAGAGTCAGGCAGATCACAAGTTAACTGTCACCTATACAGATAATGTATTGTAGAGTAATAAGAGAGAGAAATGTGATCAGGAAAAATTAGAACTTGTTCTCTTTTTTTCTCGCCGCGAATCGCAGCGTTTTTTCCCCCCACAGTTTTCCTATGGGAAACACTGCTAGGGAGCATACACACGGCCGGTTTTCCCAACCAAGGCTCTCCTGGCAGTTTTCCTGTCAGGAAAACCGGCAGTGTGTACAGGGGAAAAGAGACCGTGCCGATTCTCGGTTTTCCCGTCTTTTGACCGCCAAGAAACCCGATCGTGTGTACAAGGCATAATAATTATATTTATAAATTATTAGTACTAGCCAACCAACATTCAAATTCTTCTATAGCCTATGGGCAGAGCATTTGAACAGAAATGTACGATTGCGGCGTCGTTCAGTTTAGCTGCTTGTCGAATCTTCTTAGAACTTTCGACAGACACCATAAGCCTTCAATGACAGATTCGACGTTTGTATGTTTTTCGCTGCTTCGTCGAATCTTCATTGTTCATGCCGAATGGTCTACGCCAAGACTCTCTCTATAATGTGGAATCTTTTCTCTCTATGTCAAATCTTTCCTCTCTATGTAGAATAATCTTGGACTAATAGAGTTAAAGTGGAGGTTCACCCTATAAAACATTTCTAACACTGCATCCAGCCCAGTTGTGCATATAAAATGACACTGACCTTTTTTTTTTTTCTTTTCCGTAGATAGCGTTTAGCCGTGGAATTCACCGCGGCTTCCGGGTAGGGAATGGATGCAGTGTTAGAATTTTTTTATAGGGTGAACCTCCACTTTAAGGTTATGCAGATTCGACCACAGGTTCCATAGACACAGATTGCTATTGTCAGCATCATGTCGAATCTTCTATCTATATCGAACTGTTGTAGCAACGAAAACGAAAATAAAGCATTTTTTGATGTTGGATCTTTCGGATTTCGGGTTCTGCATGTTCGTTTTCATTTGTTAAAACGATCACGAAAATACCCAAAATTCGGACAAAAAAGCATTCGGACGAAAACGAATGCACATGTCTATTCTCTAAGGCCCCGTACACACGAGAGGATCGATCCGCTGGAATTGATCCGCGGACCGGTTTCAGCGGATAGATCCCCTGGTGTGTACGATCCAGCGGATATTTTTCCGCTGATTTTTTTCCCCGGGGATGGATTTCCAGCGGATCAAAATTTCTTAACATGCTAAGAAATCGATCCGCTGGAATCCAGTCCAACGAATTGATCCATAGTTACATAGTTACATAGTTAGTCAGGTTGAAAAAAGACACAAGTCCATCCAGTTCAACCACAAAAAATAAAAAAACAAAATAAAAAACACAATACAATCCCATACACCCAACTCCATACCCACAGTTGATCCAGATGAAGGCAAAAAACCCCAGCAGAGCATGATCCAATTTGCTACAGCAGGGGAAAAAATTCCTTCCTGATCCCCCGAGAGGCAATCGGATTTACCCTGGATCAACTTTACCTACAAATCTTAGTACTCAGTTATATTATGTACATTTAGGAAAGAATCCAGGCCTTCTGTACAGACTCACCGGATCAATCCGTCCGAATCCATCCCTCGCATGCGTCGTAATGATTCGACGCATGCGTGGAAGTCCTTATATCACAGCGTCGCGCACGTCGCCGCGTCATCATCGTGACGACGGCGCGACACGTCACCGCGGAGGGAATTCCGCTGGGATTTTGATCTCATGGTTAGTACAAACAATGAGATCAAAATCCGCCAGAGGATTTATCTGTGGAAACGGACCTCCGGACCGTTTCCGCGGATCGATCCTCTCGTGTGTACTAGGCATAAGAGTAAACGCATTTCTACAAAACAATCCCCCAAAATATAATATTTTTTTAAGTAAGTGTGCAAATTCAGCACTCTTGGGCTGCAGGTTGGACACCCCT
The DNA here is from genome assembly GCF_905171775.1 of Rana temporaria. NCBI lineage: Eukaryota > Metazoa > Chordata > Amphibia > Anura > Ranidae > Rana > Rana temporaria. Next base: position 163,558,034 of record NC_053496.1, on the reverse strand, counting down.
GACCTAGAATGATCAAGTTGCATGTAACCTGAGTTTAGAACAGCCTTCATCTCCTTGAATACTATTGTTTGAACACAATATGAAAGTACGCCGTTCAATCACTAGTATTCACTTAGAACCTTTAGCCCACTTGGAGTGTGTCAGGGAACCTATAAATCCACAATGCTCTCTTTGGCAAGATTCTACTTTTGTGTGTAAAGTAACTCTGCGCTGCCTCTATATAACTAGCAGCTAACACGGCTAATTAGATAATAGCTGTAAACAAAAATAATAATAAAGTGTAGCGCTAAATGCTCAAGTCAAGAAAATTATAATGACAACCTGACTATGGAAATTGATGTTGAGGTGTGAAACCCTAAAGCCCTGTACACACGATCAGTCCATCCGATGAGAACGGACTGAAGGACCGTTTCATCGGTTTACCGATGAAGCTGACTGATGGTCTGATGTGCCTACACACCATAGGTTAAAGAAGTGTTCGGTTCAGAACGCGGACATGTAAACCAGGTACGACGTCACTATAAAGAGGAAGGCCAAAGCCTTTGGCGCCACCCTTGCCTCTGCTTTTGCTGATTCAGTGTTCCCACGTGTTAGTGAAAGTTTGGTTAGAGCCAATTCGTGCTTTTCAGTCCGTTACAGTGTGACGAATGTGCTATCTCCATTACGAACGCGAGTTTTACAAGAACGAGCGCTCCCGTCCCCTCATTTAGTCTGAGCATGGGTGGACTTATAACCGATGGTCGTGCCTACTAACGGTTGGTTTTGACCTATCGGTCAGGCGTCCATCGGTTCAAATTTAAAGCAAGTTCTAAATTTTTCGACCGAAGAATAACGGACTGATGGGGCCCACACACGGTCGGTTTGGACCGATGAAACGGACCTTCAGTCCTTTTCCATCGGTTTTGACCGACCGTGTGTACGCGGCCTAAGTGGTGAGGTTCACTGTGAATGTGAAAACAATATCAAATTGCAGTGCAGACTAAAAACAAAACATAATACATATGAGTGTCTTTAAAGTCCATATAGAAAACAGGTAAGAGTCCACTGTATATCCACACAAGGAAAAATGTGAAAAAACACTGGAAACTTCAACGCATTCTGCTGACATCCGGATAGTGAACATGGACCCACCACCGATGAAAATGCAGGCTTTATTTTGAACTTAGGGGAACGTATGTTCCGCGAGTCGAACAAGGCTTATGTTATCAACCGACAGACAAGGTGGAAACTTTGAAATGCTCAGTGGCTAGACCGTGTGACATCCAGATACCCGTAGGATCACAATCCCCGTGGAAGGATAAATCAACAATGGACGGTATCAAATTCTCTCCAATATTGCATGGATGTTTACAAACAGGAGAACAAAAGAAGAAGACCACATCGCGTAATTCCGTAAAAAAAAATGAAAAAATGTAATGAAGCTATAAAACTTACATTTAGCAGGTAGTTAAGTGCTTTGACTCCACTGCCGCCACATTTAAATCAAAGAGGTTAACTACCTGCTAAAGGTAAGTTTTATTGCTTCATTACAGTTTTTCTACATTTTTTACGGAATTATGCTATGTGGTCTTCTTCTTTTGTCAGTAAAAAAACATTTAGCCAGATTCAGAAAGAGTTACGCCGGCGTATCAGTAGATACGCCGTCGTAACTCTGAATCTGCGCCGTCGTAAATTTAAGTGTATTCTCAAATTGAGATACACTTAAATCTAGCTAAGATACGACCGCGTGCACGTCGTATCTTAGCTGTCTTTTTAGGCCGGCCGCTAGGGGCGTGTACGCTGATTTATGCCTAGAATGCGTAAATCAGCGAGATACGCCTATTCACGAACGTACGCTTGCCCGTCGCAGTTAAGATACGCCATTTACGTAAGGTGTTTTCAGGCCTAAAGTTATTCCACCAAAAAGATGGCGCAGCCAATGTTAAGTATGGACGTCGGAACCTGCGTTGAATTTTAACATTTTTACGTCGTTTGCGTAAGTCGTCCGTGAATGGGGCTGGGCGTAATTTACGTTCACGTCGAAACCAATAAGTCTTTGCGGCGTAATTTGGAGCATGCACACTGGGATATGTCCACGGACGGCGCATGTCGGGTCACGATTCATTAGCATAAAACACGCCCACCTCTTCACAATTAGAATTAGGCGCGCTTAGGCCGGCACATTTACGCTACGCCCCTGTAACTTAGGACGCAAGTGCTTTGTGAATACAGCACTTGCCTCTCTAACTTACGGCGGTGTATCGTATATGCGATACGCTACGCCTGCCTAACGTTAGGCCCATCTACGTGAATCCAGCTAATTGTTTTTCCGGACGAGATTCCTGGCAAGATTTTCTTGCCAGCCAAGTGAACACACGTACGATTCAAAAGAACCACCGGTCTTTTAAATGGCAAGAACGCGGTGACGTCATTGACTACGACAAGGGTTTTGGAGGATAGAGTCAGTGAGGGCTGGAACACAAAAGATAAGATTGGTGCCCACACATGTATTGTGGAGTCCCTCTAGGACGAAACGCGTAGGGCTTGGTTTTCACCACTTCTCATATTGCCCCTTTTTATACCAATTGTGATCACTTTTATGTATTCCTGCGGTTTTATTTCAATAAAACCTTATATTTTTTGACCTGCACCATTGGGGCTGTGTTTTTTTCTTTCTCTCCCCCATATGTGTTGTTTGGAGCCTTCCATCCTTGTTTTGTCCCATCCACCAAGGGATTCCATCCGTTTTGGACTATCCGGGACATCATTCCAGGACATCGTACAGCCTTGGCCCTTCACTGAAGATTCATCTCACCTGTTGATCCAGTCGGAGGAAGCCGAGCAGATTGTGTCCTGAGAGTGTTCATGCCTGATTGATCTGTTGTCGCTGACAGTCAGATCCACGCCTTCTGGTAAGCGCATTCAACATTACCTAAAGAAATTATTGTTTGCCTTTGAGGATCTACGTGGTCATTCCATTGTTCATCCATTCACTCACCAGTTTTTCTGATGGACTTTTTTTGCCATTTTGGGTTGTGTTTATTTATAGCACTTGTTTATTCATTTACCCTTTAATTGTTTGTGATTTGTCACTTTATCACTGTTACAGTACAGTGACTACCTATCCACTTTTTAGAGAAGTTAGTGGGCTAGATTCAGATAGATTAGCGGATCTTCAGATCCGCGTAATCTATCTGATTTACGATCAGCCGGCGCAAATTTGAGAGGCTAGTGCAGTATTCAGAAAGCACTTACCTCGAAACTTGCGCCGGTGGATCGTAAATCCCCCGGCGGAATTCAAATTCCGCGGCTAAGGGGAGTGTAGTATTTAAATCAGGCGCGTCCCCGCGCCGATTTAAATGCACATGCGCCATCAGCAAATTTTCCCGGCGTGCATTGCTCCCAATGACGTCGCTAGGACGTCATTGGTTTCGGCGTGAACGTAACTTGCGTCCATCCGTATTCGCGACCGACTTACGCAAGCAACGTAAAAATTCAAAACTCGGCGCGGGAACGACGGCCATACTTAACATTGGATACGCCGCATATAGCAGGGGTAACTATCCGCCGGAAAAAGCCGAACGCAAACGACGTAGAAAAAAGCGACGGGGGGGGCGTTTGTTTCTGAATCGGTGGATCTCCTCATTTGCATATTCGTCGCGTATACAAATAGAAGCGCCACCTAGCGGCCGGCGGGAGATTGCAGCCTAAGATCCGACTGTGTAAGTCACTTACACCTGTCGGATCTAAGGGAGATCTATGCGTAACTGATTCTTATGAATCAGTTGCATAGATCCGACCGTCGGATCTCAGAGATACGACGGGCGTATCAGGAGATACGCCGTCGTATCTCTATCTGAATCTCCCCCACTGTCTCTATGTCACTTCAGCGCTACATTTTTTCTCCACATTGCTGTTTAATATTTGTCACATTGTAGTGTCTGCTTTATTTTATTTATATTTTCTCACTTTATTGTATTTAGATTAGCGCAATATTCCCCCTTTTTTCCCACACATGTATTCACTTAACTTTTGATACCCTGAGAAGTGTACTTTAACCAAGTGCTGATTAGAATTTATTTTTGCCCACGCAACATCTTTTAGTAAATACATTCATGTTTTCCCAAAAGTTTAGGTCCATCCAGTGTGGATTTTTGGGAGTTTTGAATGTTCCCATCCACCTTTGGGTGATTTAGCTCCTCCTTTTACATTCTCCATAATATAAAATAAATAAAAAATCATAACCCATAAATGGTGGAAGCCCCTTAATAATGCGCATAGCCAGTATGCATAGCCCAGGAACTTAATGCAGACCAACAGAGCTGTGAACACAGCGTCTCCCCGCAGGGATATAGTCCCAAGGGAGCAGGCGAGCACGCTGACTAACCCCCAGCATCTCCCCGCAGTGATGTAGTCCCAAGGGAGTGGGCAGGCATGCTGACTAACCCCCAGCCAGAACAGCTCGGATGATGGGGGCAAGCTTACTGAGGAGAAACAGGAAGTGAGAAATTCAGACAAAGAAAAAAAAAACATTTAGAAGGGAAATCGAAAGAAAAGGTAAGTGAACCAACAATGCACTAGCTTAACCACTTAAGACCCGGACCAAAATGCAGCTAAAAGGACCTTGCCCCTTTTTGCGATTCGTCACTGCGTTGCTTTAACTGACAATTGCGCGATCATGCGACGTGGCTCCCAAACAAAATTGGCGTCCTTTTTTTCCCACAAATAGAGCTTTCTTTTGGTGGTATTTGATCACCTCTGCGGTTTTTATTTTTTGCGGTTTTTATTTTTTGCGCTATAAACAAAAATAGAGCGACAATTTTGAAAAAAAATCAATATATTTTACTTTTTGCTATAATAAATATCCCCCAAAAATATATTAAAAAAATGGTTTTCCTCAGTTTAGGCCGATACGTATTCTTCTACCTATTTTTGGTAAAAAAAAACGCAATAAGCGTTTATCGGTTGGTTTGTGCTAAATTTATAGCGTTTACAAAATAGGGGATAGTTTTATTGCATTTTTATAAATTATTTTTTTTTTACTACTAATGGCGGCGATCAGCGATTTTTTTCGTGACTGCGACATTATGGCGGACACTTTGGATAATTTTGACACATTTTTGGGGCCATTGTCATTTTCACAGCAAAAAATGCATTTAAATTGCATTGTTTATTGTGAAAATGACAATTGAAGTGTGGGAGTTAACCACAGGGGGCGCTGATGGGGTTATGTGTGATCTGAAGTGTGTTTACAACTGTAGGGGGGTGTGACTGTAGGTGTGACGTCATCGATTGTGTCCCCCTATAAAAGGGATCACTCGATCGATGCTGCCGCAACAGTGAAGAGCGGGGAAGCCGTGTTTACACACGGCTCTCCCCGTTCTTCAGCTCCGGGGACCGATCACGGGACTCCAGCGGCGATCGGGTCCGCGGGTCCCGCGGTCACGGAGCTTCTGACCGGGTCGCGGGAGCATGCCGCGGGCGCGCGCCCGCGACCCACAGCTGGGTACTAGTACAGGACGTACCTGTACGTACATGTGCCCAGCCGCGCCATTCTGCCGACGTATATGTGCAGGAGGCGGTCCTTAAGTGGTTAAAGGAAACCTATTTAGAAAATAAAAAACAAACTTTTACAACCCCTTTAAAGCAAAAAAAAGAAAAAAAGTATGTTTCAGGAAAAAGAAAAATAGGTTTCGGGGGAAGGGTGATGGGGGTGGAGCTAGATCGTTGACTGGAACTCCGTTTTAACTCTGCAGGTTCCATAAAAAATACATTTCAGTTTTAAGTGGATTTACTTTTATCATTGAACTAAAAGCATACCTGCAGCTGTTTTGCAATCTTTCGCGAATTTTCTTCTGAGTAATTTCTTTCTTTTCATGTTCCTCCTGAAAATTCGTTTCAGCATAGACCGCCCTTTTCACCAAATATTGGTTGTAACCAGTTTTGGGTATATCCATATTAGCCGACACCATCTGGCAAAGAGTGAATAATAGCAATTAAAAACAAATGTGATTTGTTCTTGTATACATTTATATACAATGCCAGTTTTGACTATCTGGGGAAAATATACGATAAGACATGGGGTTCGCCTACTTCTGTCATTTTCCAATATTGACAGTGAAATGTTCCTCTGTTTCCCACTGGTCAATGTATATACACTATGGGCCAGATTCTCATAGAATCGGCGTTGGCGTAGTGTAAGCCATTTACACTACGCCGCCGCAACTTACTGGAGCAAGTGCCGTATTCTCCAAGCACTTGCTCCGTAATTTGCGGCGGGGTAGTGTAAATGGCCCGGCGTAATGCCGCGTAATTCAAAGGGGGCGGCTTGTATTTAAATTAAGCGCGCCCCCGTGCCGATCGAACTGCGCATGCGCCGGGCGGAAAAATAGCCCAGTGCGCATGCTCCAGCTCACGACGGAAAACGTCAATGACGCCGACGTGAGCGTCATTGACGTAAAGTCGTATTCGCGGACGACTTAGGAAAACAACGTAAACGACGGAAAAAGACGACGCTGACCCGACGCCACACTTAACATGGCATACGACGGACCTACGTAAACTTACCCCTCATATAGCAGGGGTAAGTTTACGCTTACGTAAACGTCGTAAATTCACTGCGTCGCTTGCACGTACGTTCGGGAATCTTGCGTAAATAGCTAATTTGCATAGACGACGGGGAAAACGACGTCGGCGACACCTAGCGGCGGGGAAAAAAATGACATCTAAGATCTGACAGCGTAAGAGCCTAACGCCTGTCAGATCTAATGGATATCTATGCGTAACTGATTCTAAGAATCAGTCGCATAGATACGCCGGGCCAGATTAGGACTTACGACGGCGCAAATGGCGTTGTGCCGTCGTAAGGCCTTTGAGAATCTGGCCCTATATTGTCAAAATCATTGGGACCTTCCACCTTTACATGCACATGAACTTTAATGGCATCTCAGTCTTAGTCCGTAGGGTTTATAATTGAGTTGGCCCACCCATTGCAGCTATAAGAGCCTCAACTCTTCTGAGAAGGCTGTCTACAAGGTTTAGGAGTGTGGCTGGGAATGTTTGACCATTCTTCCAGAAGTGCATTTGTGAGATCAGGCACTGATGTTGGACAAGAAGGCCTGGCTCGCAGTCTCCACTCTAATTCATCCCAAAGGTGTTCTATCGGGTTGAGGTCAGGACTCTATCAAGTTCCTCTACTCCAAACTCGCTCATCTATGTTTTTATGAGCCTTGCTTGTACACTGGTCCATATCATTTGGTGGAGGGGGATTATGGTGTGGGGTTGGTTTCCAGGGGTTGGGCTTGGCCCCTTAGTTCCAGTAAAGAGAACTCTTAAAGCCTCGTACACATGGCCGGTTTTCCAGACAGGAAAACTGCGAAGAGAGCTTTTGACCGGGAATCCCGGCCGTGTTTATGCTCATTCGCAGTTTTTCCGACGGGAAATCTGCCAAAAACCGCCGGACAAAAAAAAGAAACAGCTTTCTTTTTTCCCACTGGGATTCCCATCTGAATTTTTCCCAGTGGTTTTTGGCAGTTTTCCTATGGGAAAAACTGCGATGGCGCGTTCACGCGGTCGGGATTCTAAAGGGGGAAAACTTACAGAGCAGGTTCTTGGATTTCCCCTCTGGATTTCCGACGGCCAACACGTATGTACAAGGCGTCAGCATACCAAGACATTTTGGACAATTTCATGCTCCCAACCTTGTGGGAACAGTTGGGGTATGCCCCCTTCCTATTCAAACATGACTGCACATGTTATATTTTATAACATGCTGTTGAAGCTGCAAAGGGTGGGCCAACTCGATATTGAACCCTACAGACTAAGGCCCGGATTCAGAAAGAATTTACGTTGGCGTATCTATTGATATGCCGCGTAAATTCTAGAATGCGCCGACGTATCTTCTTTCTGTATTCAGAAAGCAAGATACGCTGAAATTTGGCTAAGATACGACTGGCGTAAGTCTCTTACGCCGTCGTATCTTAGTTGCATATTTACGCTGGCCGCTAGGTGGCGCTTCCGGAGATTTACGCATCAAATATGCAAATTAGGTAGATACGCCGATTCAGAAACGTTCGCCCGACCCATTTTTTTACGTCGTTTACGTAAGGCTTTTTCCGGCGTAAAGTTACCCCTGCTATATGAGGCGTATCCTATGTTAAGTATGGACGTCGGGCCAGCGTCTAATTTTCCGTCGATTACGTCGTTTGCGTAAGTCGTTCGCGTATAGGGCTGTACGTAAGTTCCGTTCACGTCGAAAGCATTGACTATTTGCGGCGTAATTTGGAGCATGCGTACTGGGATACGTTCACGGACGGCGCATGCGCCATTAGTCAAAAACGGCATTTACGTGGGGTCAGCCTTCATTACCATACAACACGCCCACTGCATGGATAATTTGAATTCCGCGGGCTTACGCCGGACCACATACGCTACGCCGCCTTAACTTAGGGCGCAGGTTCTTTCTGAACCTGCCTCACTAAGTTATGGCGGCGTAGCGCATCTGAGATACGCTACGCCCGCACACATTTACGCCAGGCTTTTTGAATCCGGCCCTAAGAATGTAATGCCATTAAAATTCATGTATGTGTAAAGGCAGGCAACTTAATACTTTTAGTAATATAGTGTATGTGCATTACTGTGTTTGTGCTGGGAGCATGCTACATCGCATGATCAGGGTGGGCTCCTGATCATATGATCCTCATAATAGGCTATGATTGGTTATCATTGTGATCACTAACTGTATAACCTGCCATTCTTTTTAAAAAGGAGAAGAAGATACATTATATCCTTTTCCCCTTGCTAGAGGAGAAAAATGTGAACCAAAAAAGTCTTTATTAAAAAAAAAATAATAATAAACTAACCATAAAATAGCTAGATCAGGGTTTGATCTAGGTTAGAGTCAGGCGCACTGAATATTCACTATTGTTTCTGTGACCCTACTATGGGTACACAGCACAAATAACATACACAATGGCCCGGATTCACAAAGCACTTGCGCCCTTATCTCCAGATACGCCGCGTAAGTGCAAATATGCGCCGTTTTATCTGTGCGCCATACCCACAAACTAAGATACGCCTAAAAACAGGCTTAATCCCGTCGACGTAACTTGCCTACGCCGGTGTAGGGTGGGCGCACATTTACGCTGGCCACATGGTGGCTCTGCCATTGATTAGCCATTCAAATATGCAAATGAGGAAAATACGGCGATTCACGAACCTGCGCCCGTCCGACGCAGGCTACGAGAGGTGCGCGTAAGTTTTACGTCCGGCGTAAAGTTAAGCCCCATAAAGGAGGTGTAACTCAGCAGCAGACATGTAAAGGTCTGCATCAGGAAACAGAAGCCGGCGTTTTTTACGTAGTTTACATTGGACGTGTGTCTGGATGGGCGCAGATTACGTTCATGGCATAGGCAGTGATCCGGCGTATCTTAGGCAGTTGTTCCGACGTGGTTATGAGCATGCGCACGGGGATGCGTCCACGACACGACGCATGCGCAGTTCGTTCAACGTACTTGTCTGGCTCTCAAACCATCATTTGCATGGGGTCACGCCTCATTTGCATGGCTTTGCATGAGGCAAGCCCACTTCCACCTACGCCGGTCTGCGCTTTCGAAATATACGCCACGCCGACGCAGCTTTGGGAGCACTGGCTTCCTGAATTCCATGCTTGCCTCTCTGCGCTGCGTCGGCGTAGCGTACATTGAGATGCGCTACGGCGGCGTAATGTGCGCCCGTTCTCTATGAATCCGGGCCATACTGTATATGGTATCGCTGTGAATATCAGGAAATTGAAAATGACTCATTTGATATATAACAAAAAATAAGAGATGTCCTTTAGCACATGCCAGAAAATGGAGGGCCCAATTTATCATGAAAAATAAAACAAGTTATAATTCATCTAGATGCATTAGGTAGTTGCAAAGATGTGTATAGTTTTACTAATTCATGTCCGAGTTAAAAACTGGGGGCCAGATCCACATAGATCGGCACCGGCGCAGCGTATCTAAGATACGCTACGCCGCCGTAACTTACTTGGCTTTGTTTCAAATCCTCAAAGATTTCGCGCCGTAAGTTACGGCGGCGTAGTGTATCTCTGGCGGCGGAATTCAAATCGGCGATTAGGGGGCGTGTTTCATTTAAATGAAGCGCGTCCCCGCGCCGAATGAACTGCGCATGCTCCGTTTCGAAATTTCCCGCCGTGCATTGCGCGAAATGACGTCGCAACGAAGTCATTTTTTAAACTTAGACGTGACTTACGTCCATCCCGATTCACGGACGACATACGCAAAAAAAAGAAAAAATTCAAATTTCGATGCGGGAACAACGGCCATACTTAACGTGGCAAATCTAACTATACGCCGCAAAATACCAGCTTTAACTATACGCCGGAAAAAGCCAACTAGAGACGACGTAAGAGAATGCGACGGCCGCTCGTACGTTCGTGGATCGTCGGAAATAGCTCATTTGCATACCCGACGTGGAAAACGACGCGAACTCCACCCAGCGGACGCCAAAGTATTGCATCTACGATCCGAAGGCGTACGAAGCTGTACGCCTGTCGGATCAAACCCAGATGCCGTCGTATCTTGGTTTGAGGATTCAAACTAAAGATACGACGCGGGAAATTTGAAAGTACGCCGGCGTATCAGTAGATACTCCGGCGTACTCTTACTGTGGATCTGGCCCCGGGTTCAGGCATTGGGATTCGTCAATAAGACGTTAAAAAAAGCAAATATAACAGAAATTGTTCATAGGAGAAGAAGGCTACAAAAATGAATACAAAAAAAAAATCCATCATCTATAACCATACCATTAATATGGAAGACAAGTTACTGAAGATTAATATGCAATGTGCCTAAAAATACACGATATGCCATTAAAAAAATAACATTTACGCTGTTGGAAAAAGGTAAAATTGTTGAGCTGATTTTATCAAGACCACTATCACAAAAAATCTAATTCTAACCGCATAGTTACCAGAATAAATCATTCATTTACGGTATTCCTTACAGTCATTATAATAGTAAAAAATAAAAAATAAAAAGTATAAAAGTTTAAGAAAACAATTCATTTCTACTGTATATTAATCTCTTTTCCATCTCTTATCCTTACCTGAGCTTCTTCAGCCCAAGACAACCTTGGAAGATGCTGAGATGTTTACTTGGCACGTTATATAGTGCCACAAAGTCAAGGGAAGATCTTTTACAAGGTTTGAAATTTTAACAAGAGAAAAATATGGCAACCAGTTGCATATAACATTGGAGAAAAGTTATAAAGATTTTCTGTTAGCCACTGAAAGTGACCGATTTCATAATACTGTAGCTGTAGTTATACATTTATACAAGTCATGACAAGGAACTGAGTTATAGCTATAAAATGTAACAGTCCGGGCATGTTGGGCAAAGTTAGATCTTTTGGGCATGCTGGCTGGGCATATACTGTAATTTTGCCATACAACATACTTTGGGCCAGATTCTCAAAGGCGTTACGACGGCGCAACACCATTAGCGCCGTCGTAACTCCTCATCTGGCCCCGGGTATCTATGCGACTGATTCTTAGAATCAGTTGCGCATAGATACCCATTAGATCTGACATGCGTAAGGCTGTTACGCTGTCAGATCTTAAAAGTAATTTCTTTCCCCGCCGCTAGGTGTCACATCGTCGTTTTCCCCGTCGTCTATGCAAATGAGGTAAGTACGCGAGATTCCCGAACCTACGCGCGTCCGACGCTGAGAATTTACGTTGTTTCCGTAGCGTACGCGACGCGTAAGGTTGCCCCTGCTATTAGCAGGGGCAACCAATGTTAACTATGGCCGTCGTTCCCGCGTCGAAGTTTAAAAAAAATACGTCGTTTGCGTAAGACGTCCCTGAATGGCGCTGGACGCCATTTACGTAAACGACTAAGGCCTCGTACACACGGCCGAGGAACTCGATGTGTTTGGCACGTCGAGTTCCTGCCAGTTCAGCACTGCCAGTTCAGCACTGAAGTCGCCGAGGAGCTCGGCGGGCCGACAGCTCCCATAGAACAACGAGGAAATAGAGAACATGTTCTCTATTTCCTCGCCGAGCTCCTCGTCAGCTTCCTCGGCCGAAAGTGTACACACGGCCGGGTTTCTCGGCAGAATTCAGCCAGAAACTCGGTCGGAAGCTGAATTCTGCCGAGGAAACTGGTCGTGTGTACGGGGCCTAAGCAAATGACGTCGGGGCGACGTCATTTAGCGCAATGCACGTCGGGTAATTTACCCGACGGAGCATGCGCAGTACGCTCGGCGCGGGAGCGCGCCTAATTTAAATGGTGCCCGCCCCATTTGATTTGGGCGGGCTTGCGCCGAGCGAATTAACGATACACAGATGCAAGTTTACAGGTAAGTGTTCTGAGAATCAGGATGTAAACCTGTAAACCTGCGGCGGTGTAGCGTACAGCACATGCATTACGCTGCCCAGGAGCAACGTTAATGTATGAGAATCTGGCCCTTTGTGTCAGTGTTTGAAGTGAGTGTATTCATGGGTTCTCCAACAGATTTTGAGGTGGGTGTATTACCTGGGACTCCAATAGAGTTTTGGGTGGGTGTATTCATTGGTTTTCCAACAGAGTTTTAGGTAGATTCAGGTAGAGTTAGGCCGGCTTATCAGTAGATAAGTCGACCTAACTCAGAATCTACGCCGACGTATGTTTAAGCGTATGCTCAAACAGAGATACGCTTAAACATATCTAAGATACGACGGCTTGCGCCGTCCTATCTTAGATTGCAATATTTTGGATGGCCGCTAGGTGGCGCTTCCATTGCGGTCGGCGTAGATTATGCAAATTAGTAGATACGCCGATTCCCGAACGTACGCCCGGCCGACGCAGTAATTTTACACCGTTTCCGTAAGAGATAGGCCGCGTAAAGTTAGAGCTAGGCCCTAGTGGAATAGTAATGTTAAGTATGGCCGCCGTTCCCGCCGTGAAATTCAAAATTTTTACGTCGTTTGTGCAAGTCGTCCGCGAAACGAGATTTACGTTGTTTACGTTCACGTCGAAATCAATAGGCCCGTGCGGCGTACTTAGCCGCAATGCACACTGGGAAATGTAGGCGCCCGGCGCATGCGCAGTAACATAATAACGTCAAAAACGTGGCAGATGTGGCAGAGGATTCCTGGATCCCTCATCTGAACTTGCAACCAGTCTGTGGCAGAGACTGAGATTAATCTTGTCCGTGCATTGTCCCGGCTCCTAGGCCAGGTGAGAGGGGCCTATCCGGGTGAGCAATACCCACTTAAGAAAAAGTGGTGAGTGTGACTTTGAAGTTTCGCAATTCCCCAGTGATCTGCTTTGTGCGCCTGAACCTTCCCCTGATCCTTCACCCCTCTACTTCTACAAGTTGTTTTAAAATAAAAGCCATAGAAAAGGAACTATAACTTGTGGACATTGAATTTTTTTCTGACTCTCAACCCCTAGACGACGAGGAACGAGGTAACGTGCAAGGCCCACAACTAACCAGCAGCTCCTATGGGGTAGTGCTACATTTAGAAAAATGGTCATTCTTTTTGGCAGTTTGAATGTGTCTTTGATGAAGATTTCAATTAAAATCAGAAAGAAAACTATGCCTTAGTAATAAGTCCTCTTTGTCCTCATTAGTGAGAAGAACGTGCAAATGCCATAATTGCCATAAATGCCAAAAACAAAAGCAAACAAAAGCCAACCTGTGAGAAGAAGCAAACCTCCAATAGCCCAAGCCAAGGCTGATTCTCTTTAATTGTCACCTTCTTTTTCCTCACTAAAAGGGACAAGGAAGACTCAAGTTTTTAAATATGTAAAGAAGTAATGCCCCGTACACACGGTCAGACTTTTGACCGGCCAACATCACATCAGAATTCCGACGGAATTCCATTGGAGTAAAAGAGAACATGTTGTCTATCTAAACTCCGACAGAATTCCTTGGAATTTACGATAAAAAAAGTCAGATGGGGCATACACACGGTCGGAATTTCCGATGGAAAAAGTCAGTCGGACTTTTACCATTGGAAATTCCATTAGTGTGTACAAGGCATAAGTGTAAATTCCATGTCATCAGCATCAACCTGAATGTCAAGAGAAGTGGTAGGCGAAACAATGGCCCGGATTCAGGTAGATTTGACCCTTATTTACGGAGGCGCAGGGCAGCGTTTTTGCCCTGCGCCCCGCAAATTTACTGCGCTACCCGCGATTCACGGAGAAGTAGCTCCGTAAATTGCGTGTGCGCTGTGTAAACTTGCCCTGCGTAAGGGCGCTTAATGTACCTGATCCCGTAGGGGGCGGGAATCATTTAAATTAGGCGCGCTCCCGCGCCGAGCGTAGAGCGCATGCTCCGTCGGGAAACTTTCCTTTGGCTGCTGAAAAGAGTGGCCTTGCGACGTCATTTGCTTCAAAGTGAACGTGAATGGCGTCCAGCGCCATTCACGAATCACTTACGCAAATTACGTAAAATTCGAACGTCACAACGCGGGAACGACGGGTATACTTTAGCATTGGCTGCCCCTGCTATTAGAAGGGGCAGCCTTATGCTAAACACGCCGTACGGAAACAACGTAAATTGCGTACGCAGGGCTCGCGCAACATTGTGAATCGGTGTTAGTATGCAATTTGCATACTATACGCTGACCACAATGGGAGCGCCCCCTAGCGGTCATCGCAAGAATGCAGCCTAGATATGCGTGGCATAAGAGCCTTATGCCACGCAGATTTTAGGCTGCAGTCGGCGTTACGATGTTCCTGAATCAGGAGCATTTGTAATGCCGGGGCAAGTAAGCAATTGCGCTGTGTAACCTATGGTTACACAGGCGCAATTGCTACTTGAATCTGGGCCACTCTTTTCAGCAGCCAAAGGCACACCAATATGTGCAATCAGTCGCTGAAAAGTGCACAAAAGGTTATTGCAGACCAAAGAATTTTTAGGACCGACTAACAAAAATTGTTAAGATAATGAACAATACCTCCCTCAGAGCACTCACACTTTACAATCCATTCTTTAAAACCAAGCACAAGATTCAAAATATGGGCATGATCAGCACCTCTTTAACCACTTCATTACTGGGCACTTAAACCCCCTTCGTGCCCAGACCAATTTTCAGCTTTCAGCGCTGACGCATTTTGAATGACAATTGCGCGGTCACACAACACTGTACCCAAATTATATTTTTATCATTTTTTCCCCACAAATGGAGATTTCTTTTGGTGGTATTTAAACACCTCTGCGATTTTTATTTTTAAACAAAAAAATACAGAAAATTTGGAAAAAAAACACAATATTTTTTACTTTTTGTTATAATAATATCCCATTTTTTTTAAAAAAAATACAAATTTTCCTCGGTTTAGGTCGATATGTATTCTTCTACATATTTTTGTTAAAAAAAATCGCAATAAGCGTATATTGATTGGTTTGCGCAAAAGTTATAGCACCTACAAAATAGGGGATAGATTTATGATTTTTTTTTTTTTTTTACTAGGAATGGCGGCGATTTGCGATTTTTTTGTCATGGCTGCGATATTGCGGCGGACGTATCGAACACTTTTGACACAATTTTGGGACCATTCACATTTATACAGCGAGCAGTGCTATAAAAATGCACTAATTACGGTATAAATGTGACTGGCAGTGAAGGGGTGAAGGGGCACTAGGGGGTGAGGAAGGGGTTAAATGTATTCCCTGGGTGTGTTCTTACTGTGTGGGGGGAGGGGACTGATTGGGGGAGGTGACCGATGCTGTGTCCCTATGTAAAGGGACACAGATCGGTCTCCTCTCTCCCTGACAGCACGTGGAGCTCTGTGTTTACACACAGAGCTCCACGTCCTGCTGTGTCACCGACGATCGCGGGTGTCTGGCGGACATCGCGCCCGCCAGGCATTAGCATCGGCTCCCGTTGTTTCCCCGCTGCGCACCCCCAGCGGCGCGCACGGGGAACAAAAACAACAGGACGTCCACCCGGCACTTGAGAGCCGCGCTGTGGACGTCTTTTGTCCATAGCGCGGACCCCAAGTGGTTAATCATTCAAAATAAAATCCACCCTCGAATTGGAAACCAAGAGAATTGTAAGTACCAGGCCAAACTAGTAAGAATCAGAAAGGTGGATTTTATGTCCATCTTACCAATCAAAGCACCAGGACCAAAAGATCTAATAACCAACAACACCTGTTCAAAGGAAGTATACCTGTAGGATACAGCAGTGTTTCTCGACCTTTTTCAAGTCATGGCACCCTTTAAAATTATACACAATCTCAAGACACCCTTTAAAATTATGGTCAGTCTCGAGGCACCCCATTCTAAAATATAAAAAACGATTCTAATAGTTTTACATAATGTAGCAACAGCCACACAGGTAGAACGCCCAAAATTAGAGGTGATTTTTTTTCTTCCAAAGGAAATAAACTTTTGCACACTGGTACTGACTAGTATTCCAATATTTCTCTTCTCCCTCAATATATCTCCACCAGTCAGCTAATGTTACCCCAGTGCTGAGGGAGAGAGACAGAAGAGGGTCAAACAAGGATGCTGGGAAGGCGACAGACATCCTCCTTATCAACTGAGGACATCATTAAGTTAGGGTGCCAGTGTCTAGAAAGTCCTAATGGTGCGTAATGAAAATCTGTGGCTTTGTGTAACTAAAAGGCAGGCTTCATCCACTTGCTGGCTTGTATATGTAGTCAGGGCCGATCCTAGGCAGGGTGCGCAGGGTGCTTTGCACCCAGGCGCCTGCAGAGGTGGGGGCGCCGAAGTGCCAGAGTTCTCCTCTCCTTCTGGCAGTGCTCGGGGGAGGGGCCGCTCCTCTTCCTGACACAAGGGTTCTAGTTTTTAGTGGCTGCTGAGTGCTGATGTGCAGGAATGAATTCCTCACACTGGGAGTCTTGGATCCCGCACTGTCTCCACCAACTCCAGTTGGAATGCCTCCCCCTCCCATCTCTATTTCAGGCTGCAGAGAGAACCAAGGTGAGTCTCAGTGTCCTGGAGGATGGTATCCCCAGCGTACCTTTACATGTGCTCTGGGCTGCCCCTGCTCTAGATGTTTTATAGCTTAATAGATTGCATAAGATACACAGCCCCTGTCCCTTCCTGCACCTCAGTAGTCCATCTACAGATGTGATGTATAATGAGATGTACTAAGAGCCCTTTCACACTGACAGTGCGGGGGCGTCGGCGGCAAAGCGCTGCTAGTTTTAGCAGGACTTAACCGTAGTTTTAGAGGTACTTTTAACCCCCCACTAGCGGCCAACTAAAGGGTTCAAAGCGCCATTGCCAAGGCGATTTGCAGGCTCTGTCCATTGATTTCAGTGGGCAGGCGTGCTTTAGGAGTGGTGTATATACACACACACTAAAGCGCCTCAAAGAAGCTACTTGCAGGAAATTTTTTGACGTCCTGCCAGCGCACCGCTCCAGTGTGAAAGCACACTGGGACTGCAGATGAGGCTTTTTTCAGGCGCTATTTTTAATGCTAAAGTGCATTTCTGTGGTTGAGTCATTGCCATAGAAACATTTGTAAAGGGGAGGGGTTAATAAAATGACCACGCCCATGTGGGGGCGCCAGAAATATTTCTGCACCCAGGCGCCTGTGACCCTAGGACCGGCCCTGTATGTAGTGCTACCCCCGGAGCAGCCGCTTAAGTATACTGCGGTAAACCAGAAGGTATGTTTACTGATAAGATAAAGGCATTTAAACGTGAAAAAACATAAACTTACAGAAATACTTCAAGTGAAACTTCACTGGTGATAAAACAGCAACAGCAATGAAATTTGTCAGATAATCAATATAAGGAACAATTTTATTTCAGCAGCCCTTATGTAAACATATGTAAACAGGCAGAAGAAGGGCAGGGGAATGACCCTTAGCTATATCAGACCGCTCCCTTCTGCTCCTCAATTCACAGGCGCAAACAACAAAGGCGATGTCATAAACATTCAACAACAGCTAACTGTAAGGAAATTTAACCTGCTCTTTTCAGAGAGTTCTAGGCAAATTCAAGCTCTGAACACAGTGAAGGCAATCCCTGTAATGGGTGGGGAGGATTAAGGTAGTCCTGTATTTAAAAGATGCAATTTTTTGGTCTTAAGTAGGGATTAGCTGAACATAAACCGCCCCAGGTGACATGTTTCAATGCAAAAAAAAAAAAGTTTGCAGAATCAGAGAGGCCATGCAGCAAGAAACATTCGATTCTGAGTCCTCTGGGTCTCTAAGGATCACATTATACATATCTCCTCCCGGGCCACATACAACTCCTTGGGTTTCTAGGGACTGAAAACCATCCCTTAAAGATTACTGTGTGTTATCTTCGACATCCTGCTGACATCATCCTCCTCTTCCTCTTCTCCCTGTGTGTTTAGCGGACCCGCAGGAATGCTATCTGGATAAAGGGGGACTTGAGAGGAAAGGAAGTCCTCCTCTTCCTCCCGCTGTTCTGCCTCAAGTGCCCTGTCCAAGATTCCACAAAGTGTGTGCTCCAGCAGGAAGACTAGAGGGACAGTGTTACTGATGCATGCATTGTCGCTGCTCGCCATCCTCGTGGCATCCTTAAATGGTGACAGGACAGTGCATGCATCCTTGATCGGTAGCCATTGGCATGGCGAAAAAAAGCCAAGCTCCCCTGACCCTGTCCTGGTGCCATACTCGCACAGGTACTCATTGATGGCCCTCTGCTGTATGTGCAGCTGCTCCAACATTGCCAACGTCGCGTTCCACCTGGTTGGCATGTCACAAATGAGGCGGTTGGTGAGCAGGTTGCATTCCCTTTGAATGTCAGCCAGCCGAGCACTGGCATTGTATGACCGGCAGAAATTACCAAAGACTTTTCTGGCCTGCCTTTAGGAGATCTTGTAAGCCTGGGTACCTGGTCAAGAAACATTGCACCACCAAATTCAGGACATGTGACAAACATGGAACATGGGTCAAGTGTTCCTGTTGGAGGTGCCATTGTCGCATACCACCATTCCTGGTTGAAGCTGGCATGGCATGGCCTCAACCAGTGTGGCTCCAGTCCCCTAGGCAGACCAACTCATGCACCACATGACATCTTTTTGCCTGAATGCTTGCGTAGCCCCTTGAGGACAATTCTGCAAAAGAGGCTATAGAGGAAGAAGAACAGGAGGGAGGGGAGCATACAGATGTTGTGGCAGAATCACCACTAGCTTTTTGGAGTTGTGGTGGTGGAACAAGCTCCAACACTGAACCCTGTCCTGCATCCTTCCCAGCTACCAGTAGAGTTACCCAGTGAGCCGTGAAGGAAAGGTAACGTCCCTGCACATGTGTGCTAGACCATGAGTCAGCAGTAATATGAACCTTACTGCTGACTGCCCTGTCCAACGAGGCCAAAACATTGCATTCCACATGGCAGTAGAGAGCAGGAATGGCCTTTTGTTAAAAGAAATGGCATTTTGGAACCTGCCACTGTGGTACAGCACATTCCACAAATTCACGAAAGGGGGCTGAGTCTACCAGCTGAAAAGGCAGCTGTTGCAGTGCTAGCAATTTGGCCAAGCTAGAATTTAGACGTTGAGCCTGTGGATGGCTGGGACCAAATTTCTTTTCACAGTTCAGCATCTGGGATAGGGAAATTTGCCTGCTGAAATCAACTGGTGGTGCACTGCTAGCAGATTGGCTGCAAGTACTCGTGACACCAATTGCTATAACTTCATTCCTCTCAGTGCAGGTTTTTGAGAGGACTGGAGGTATAGAAGGGTTTGAGATCCCAGATGAGGAGCAAGGAGAAGTCTGCCTTTTTCTATGATGTGGGTCTTTCAGTTTCTGCTGCCAATGGACTGCATGGCAAGTCATCATATGTTTGGTCAAGTATGTGGTGCCCAAGCGGGTGCTGTTCTGGTCACGCTTGATCTGCTTCAGACATAGGTTGCAAACAGCAACGTACCGATCTGCTGCACATGTGTCGAAAAAGACCCACACCAAGGAACTTTTAAAAGTCAACGGGGAGTCAGTAGCACCCTGCATCTGCAGAGCTCTGTGGTGTGATGTAATAGGGTGGCTGCTCTTAAGCTGACCCCTGGAGGACATCCTGCCTCATTCGAGTTGAGCCTCCGCCTCTCTTTCCTCCTCTCTTCTCTCAGGCACCCAAGTATGGTCATTGACCTCATCATCCCCTCCCTCCTAGTCACTAGAGCAAACTTGGCAGTATGCTGCAGCTTGGGGAACATGACTGACAGTTTCTTGTCCTTCTGTGGCACCCCCTCTCTCTAGGCTCACGTTACTCCCTTCTTCCACCTGGGAACCAACATCAGAGCCTTAAAATTGATGTGCATCCTCCAGCAGCATGTAACCGACACTGTGGTTAAATAATTCTGGGGACTCCTCCGTGCATGATGGTGGAAGGAGTAACTGTGAACAAGGAGTCAGTGGAATAGACCGCTTTGGCAGCTGCATTGGAGGGCACACTACTATGAGCCTGGGTGACAGAGGATGGCTTCGTTATCCACTCCACCAACTCGCATGTTGTGGCTCAATAACATAGCCAGCAAGAGAAAAAAAGGACAGGGGGGCGTGTTTTATGTTAATGACTAGTGACCCGTCGTTATTGATGTTTTTAACAAACAGCGCATGCAAGGACGTATTGGTTTCGACGTGAACGTAAATTACGTCCAGCCCCATTCACGGACAACTTACGCAAACAACGTAAAAATTTCAAAATTCGACGCGGGAACGACGTCCATACTTAACATTGGCTAGGCCAGCTATTTGTTCGACTAACTTTATGCCGGAAAAAGCCTTACGTAAACGACGTAAAAAAAATCAACAGAAGCGCCACCTAGCGGCCAGCGTAAATATGCACCCTAAGATACAATGGCATAGGAGACTTACGCCGCTCGTATCTTAGCCTAATTTAAGCGTATCTGGTTTCCAGAATACGCTTAAATTTACGACGGCGTAGATTCAGAGTTACGACGGCATATCTACTGATACGCCGGCGTAACTGTCCCTGAATCTAGCTAAATGTTTCTACTTATCAAAGGAATGAACTTGTGTGTAGAAGATCTCAGTACATTTTTTCTGACATGTGTTGCTTACAAATAAAAATCCAGTATATTCTGCTAGAAAATCACTTAGAACCCTAAAAACATTATATATTTTTTTTAGCAGAGACCCTAGAGCATAAAATGGCAGTTGTTGCAATATTTTATGTGACATGGTATTTGCGGTCTTTCAAATGCAATTTTTGGGGAAAAAATACACTTTAATGAAATTTTCAAACTAATGATATACCTGAAAGTGATCCGGGAATGGTTTGGGAGGCGCATAAGACTGTGATCAGGGGGGTCCTGATTAAACATGGATCGAATTTGAAAAGGAGGCGAGAACAACAGGTTAAAAAATTATTATTGGAAATTCAGGAATTGAAACTCCAACACAAAAAGACACAAGCCCCCCAAATAGGAAGAGAGTTAGGTCAGTTGAGAAGGCAGATTAAAGAGATCTTACGGTATAAGGCCAAAGCAATAATACAAAGGGGAAGAAAAATAAACTACGAATTGGGCGATAAATGCAGTAAATTGTTGGCCGGGAAACTGAAGGAAAAAAATCTTTCAACGTACGTCCCGCAAATTAAGGGGAAGGAGGGACAATTAAAACGAAAACCAAAAGATATAGTGGAAGAGTTTAGTAGATACTATTCTACTCTGTATAATTTGGCACAAACACCAGTGGCCCCGTTGAAAATGGAAGAATATCTCTCTTCAGTAGACTCATCGAGGCTTTCATCACTTGCCCGAGCTAGCTTAGAAACCCCCATCTCGACAGAGGAAATAAACGCAATATTAAAAACCATGAAAGCCGGGAAAGCACCGGGGCCGGACGGCTATACAATTAGATATTATAAAGAATTTGCTACATTATTAAGCAGTCAGATGATAAAGGTTTTTAATGCAATGGGCCAGACTGCTGCATTTCCGCCGGACGCACTGTTAGCACACATTACAGTTATTCCCAAAGAAGGGAAGGACCCGGCGGAGTGCAGTAGTTATAGGCCGATTTCATTATTAAACACTGACTTAAAACTTTTTACGAAGATACTAGCAATGCGGCTTCAGACTTGGCTACCTGAGTTGGTAGACAAGGATCAGGTAGGATTTGTCCCTACAAGGGAGGCAAGGGATGGTACAATAAAGGTCCTTAATTTAGTACATTGTGCCAATGAAGGGAACATTCCCTGCGTGTTCCTAAATACCGATGCTGAGAAGGCATTTGATAGAGTAAGTTGGGGTTTCCTTTTCTCAGTGCTGCGTCACGTGGGGCTGGGGGAGAAGATGATTGGATGGATAGGAAGCGTTTATACAGCCCCACGTGCCGCAGTAAGAGTTAATGGAATATTTTCCAAAACTTTTCAAATCACAAATGATACACGGCAGGGATGCCCTTTGTCTCCCTTATTATTTGCATTATCTTTGGAGCCTTTATTAAACAGAGTACGCCAAAACCCGGATATACAGGGAATACAGATAGGAGAGGGGATGCACAAAGTATCAGCCTATGCGGACGACCTGTTATTCTCTATATCAAACCCACATGTCTCACTTCCCAATCTTGTGAAAGAGCTTGTAAAATATGGCGAACTGTCAAACCTAAAGATAAATCAAACTAAATCCGAAGCGATGAGTGTGGCAATGTCAACTCAGAAGTGTAATATAATACAGCAAAATTTTGGATTTAAGTGGAAAACTGCGCTTAAATACTTGGGTACCCTGATTCCAGCAAACATAAAGGAAGTCTTTAAAATAAATTTCCCACCACTTTTTAACTCGGTAAGAACTCTGCTTGAGAAATGGCAACATGGATTACATTCATGGTTTGGACAAAACAACATAGTTAAGATGAGTATCCTGCCAAAAATTATGTATTTGTTTCAGACTATACCAATTACTATACCAACGGCCTTTCTCCAGCAAATGAGTTCCCTCCTAATGAAATTTATATGGGCAGGGAAACGACCAAGGATAAAAAAAGAGGTGATGAGGCTACCCAAGTGCTTTGGGGGGATGGCAGTCCCAGATATTGCTAAGTATTATCAAGCGGCCCACCTGACAAGATTGGTAGATTGGTGCAGACATAGATATTACAAACGTTGGGTTGATATAGAGCAACAGATTAGTCCAATATCATTATGCAGAGCCCCCTGGTGCTACAATGTATTACCAAGTAAACTGAAGAAACACCCTATAATCGGCCCAACGCTGCAAATTGCAGCTAAAGTCTGTAGGAATCCAAAGTTTTCAACGAGCCAATCTCCCTTGTTCCCTATAATGGGGAACCCAGGTTTTAAACCAGGAACAGAGGGAGCAGTATTCAACAAACTAAAAGAAAAGGGCATGGTGCAGGTCTCACATTTTTTGCAAACAGAAACTTGGCCATCTATCGATGTTTTAATGAAACCAGGGGGAAACTTTGAGCTAAGCTTCTGGCAAGCTTTACAAGTAAATCATTTTATGAGATCCCTAGGACAACCGTCTAATTTCCGGCGACAGCTAACAAAATTTGAGAGCTACTGTGACGATGAGGAACCAACACAACGAGTGAGTTCTAAGATGTATAGACTGTTGAATTCTCCTCAGGAGGATTTTGTGTTGCCGGGAATTAATAAATGGGAAAGAGACCTGGGGAGGAAGTTTTCACTAACTCAGCGTAAACACATTATCTATCTAGCACTAAACTCATCAGTATCTACGCGAATACAGGAATCCAACTACAAACTATTGAACCAATGGTACTACACTCCAGTAAAGATGCATAAATTTTCCATAGAAAACTCAGAATATTGCTGGAGATGTGGACTGGAACAGGGAACTCTGTTGCACATATTTTGGTCCTGTGTAAAAGTAAGGAAATATTGGTTGGAAGTTCAGAGAATATCTCAAAAATTCACGGAAATTCAGCTACCGGATGATCCGGCCCTTTTCCTGCTCCACAGTTCACAGATCCCGGTGCGAGCGTATAAAAAATCGGTGCTATGTCATTTGATAAATGCTGCTAAAAGTGGAATAACTTTACAGTGGAGAGACACTAGGCCACCCTCCATTACGAGATGGCTTAATAGAGTCCGAGAGATAGGAGCCATAGAAGATCTAGTTCTTTCCGCCCGAAATAAAAGAGAGCAGTATGTAGAAACATGGACAGGATGGAATCTGTTTATGTATTCCGAAGAGGGGAGGAGACTGATGGAGGAGTAGAATAAGGAGTGAAGAGTCAACCACGGGAGGAGTGTGTATAGGATTTTGATGAATAGAAATAAGAGAGAGCCCCTCCATTTCTTGTGCAGGGGATAGGGGGAGGGGGGATAGGGAGGAGGGTAGGAAGGGGGTTGTTGTTTTTTTTTTGTTGTTTTCTTTTCCTTTATATATTTTTTTTTTTTTTTTTTTTAAGGAGGGATAGGTAGGGTATATAGAGACAAGGGAATAGAGAGGCCTAAGGCGTATGAAAACAATATAGTTACTTTAGAGATTCTAATTAAAAGGTTTAAGATGTGTTGTTAATTATACAATAACAGAGTAAGGGAGACGATTGGATAAGCCTAGTTGGTGGCTACTTTCTTTTTTTGTGTGTGTTTCTCGCTGTCTGGAACGATAATATGTATAGAATTATGAATTCCTTGCTTCTGTGATGTTAATATCTCTCTGTGACCTTGAATACAAAAATAAAAAACAAATAAATATGAAAAAAAAATCCAGTATATTCTGCTAGAAAATCACTTAGAACCCTAAAAACATTATATATTTTTTTTAGCAGAGACCCTAGAGCATAAAATGGCAGTTGTTGCAATATTTTATGTGACATGGTATTTGCGCAGCGGTCTTTCAAATGCAATTTTTGGGGAAAAAATACACTTTAATGAAATAAAAAAACAAAGACTAAACAGTAAAACATTTTTTTCATGCTAAAGTTTTGATTACCTGTTTTTGTGTATTTTTATATTTAAGATACATAGTTTTTTTAATTTAAATTATACATACAAGTGCACTGATTGGAGGCTTGTTGTGTTTAATAAATGTTTAATTTAAGAAATTTTCTGTATCACTTCTTATTACTTAACTTTTAGATTTTTTGAGATGAAGGGGACAAAAAAATAAAAAGATCGAAGAAACCTCAATGGGAATGGGAATTTTAAGGCAACAAATATAGGACAACAAGGTCATAAAAAAGTATAAATGTATTACAACATATAAATATATTAGAACAACAATATCAATGATGATTATAAAACTTTTGGAAAGATACTGTCCGTCACCGCATGCCCAGAGTCAAGAGGCTGTAGGTGTGCAGGACAGAATTTCCAAGCCTCCAGAATGTATCCTGATACAATGAAGGATGTGGGGTGATTTTCGTTTTGTTTTCCTCACTGAAAATATGCCACTGACTAAAATTATGATGGCATTTTTTTTTTCTACGAAATTAACACTGCTTGTCGCGGTGCCTGTGACCTCTGTCTCCCTCTCTCTCTCTCTGTACGGCCACTCCTCTCTTTACTGGTGGCCAGGACAATGCTGTATCCTGGCCTAGGCCAACAAGGCCCAGGCCTAGGGAAGCACTTTGCAGGGGGGCAGCACGGACAGTGTCCCCGCCGGCTTGCGCTACACTGTTGGGCAAATTAGTTTAGTGCCCCCATAAATCGGCCGCACTGCTTCCAATATGTGGGCGGTTGGCATTCTGCAACTGTGTGGGGGGGGGGGGGGGGTGCGTCGCTTCTAATTTTTTACCATCCCTGTCCCATTGTAGAGATTTCCCTTCACTTCCTGTCCCATAGCCAAACAGGAAGTGAGAGGAAATATATGCAAATTAAGGGAATCCATTGCCCCCCCCCCCCTGCCCCAAGGCCATCAGAACTAGTGTTCCCACTTGAAAAATTCAGGGTGGGTCTTAAAATGCAAGGGACGTGGCCTTGACAGGAAGGGGTGGGTCATATTTAAATTAGGGTGTGCATGAGTTTAGTCAGGCCTAGGGCAGCCCAAAACCTAAATACACCCCTGGGCCAGGGAAAGGAAAAAAAGATGTAGAGCTGGCAGCAATGACATCGACAGTGACAGCCAGTCTGTGCTGCTGCCATCCTGGTGGCACTGCGGACCAGGGTTACACCTAAATAGATTTTTTTTTTTAAATCTTTAAATTTAGTTTAACTTGTCAGTCAATTTCGCCAAAATCACTCTGTTCATTCCTAGTGCTGATTATAGGTATACCTTTATTGATTTGTAAATATACCCTGCAGGGTATGTTAGATGGCAGAAAACTGCCAAAACATGTAAGCATGCTATTACAGACTTTCAAAGAATTGACATGGGCCTTTGTAACCTAAATACTCAGCATTTAAAGGGAATAACTTTATACCTGGCCTTGTCTGCTCCTATCTCTGCCAGATCTATTCTATTCTTGGCATTTTACAGAGGTTTCACTCCTCTGTGTAATTAGTGGTAAACCGCAGATTGTAAAGTCATGGTCCCTAGACCATATTGCCAAAGTAAATTGCTGGTTTTGACTTTTGCTACCAAATTCCTTGGCTGTTGTTTCATGAGCTGTGTAATGCCCCGTAGACATGATTGGAATTTCCCATGGAAAAAGTCAGACTGACTTTTTCCATTGGAAATTCCGACCGTGTGTATGCCCCATCTGAGTTTTTCCATCGGATATTCAATCGGAGTTTAGATAGAGAACATGTTCTCTTTTACTCCAATGGAATTTCGTCGGAATTCCAATGTGAGTTTGGCCGAGCAAAAGCCTGATCGTGTATGGGGCATTAGCCGTACTATGTTAAAGCGCACCTGTCATTTAGCTTAAAAAGTGCAGGAAAAGGAGGCAGGGGAGGTAAACATTTCACTTTCTGCTTTCCTCAATTTTATAAAGGCAAGGCCATCTAAAGGTGGTATTTTAGTTATTTATGGATAATACTGGGCTCGGTCAGCCTCTTGCTCTTGGAGTATCCGAGACATATAACAGTGAGATCTCCCTGCCATGATTTCCAGATCTGTTCCTGTCCACCTGGGAGGTTTAGGTGCTCCCATCCACCTTCTGTTTTTTCTAGTTCATCCAGGTTGCTACATTATATAAAATAAATATACAGCTTATTCGGCAGGAGATGGTTGGAACCCATGAATGTGGACACACCAGGTTTGCATACCGGGGGACGTATACTAGAGATCCCTTCAATAGAGCCCCCAAGTGATAAAGAGACTGTCAGGGAGTTTAAAGCTTCAGCATCTATCAAACACTGAAATATCCTTTTTGGGTGGAGTGACACTTTAAAGAAGCATTCCAGCTAGAATTAACCATTATTAAACAAAAAAAATTGTGGGACATGGTCAAGCAACGGCGTGGTGACTACAAACCTCAAGAGAGCTCTGTTCCCCAGGCAACTTTCACCCTGATATAAGACAGAAAAATCTTATTTATACACCCTATGCTGAAAGGGAAAAGGACCCAGGGACTTCCACAGAACGGCCCGGATTCAGGTAGAGAGGCGCATCTTTGTGCCGGTGCAGCGCATCTCATATGCGCTACGCCGACGTAACTTTGAGAGGCAAGCTGAGTATTCACAAAGCACTCGCTCCCATATTTGCGCCGGCGTAACGTAAATTGGCTGGCGTAAGCCCGCCTAATTCAAAGTAGGAAGGTAGTGGGCGTGCTACATATAAATTAACCGTGACCCCATGCAAATGAAGGGCCTAACGAACGGCGCATGAGCGCGCATGCTCAGAATCACGTCGCATATACTCCCTTAGATACGCCGGCTCAATGCCTACGACGTGAACGTAACCTACGCCCAGCCCCATTCACGTACGACTTACGTAAACAACGTAAAATACGACGGCTGTTCCGACGTTTCCGACGTCCATACCTTAACATGACTTACCCCTGCTTTCGGTGGAGTAATTATACGCCGGACGTACGCCTTACGTAAACGGCGTATACTACTGCGCCGGGCGCAAGTACGTTCGTGAATTGGCGTATCTCGGTCATTTGCATATTTGAATAGGAAATCAATGGGAGCGCAAGATGCGTCCAGCGTAAATATGCGCCCACGATACACCGGCGTAGGAAAGTTACGTCGGTCGGAAGAAGACAATTTTCAGGCGTATCTAGTTCTGTGGGTACGGCGCACAGATACGACGGCGCAAATTTACACTTACACGGCGTATATCGAGATACGTCGGCGTAAGTGCTTTCTGAATCCGGGCCAACATCTCCAGTTTGGTTGTTACCAACTACTTCACTGCCTGCACCTTTACTAGATGCTAGCTAGTAAGACCAAATCTTGACTGAGTCGAACAGTGGCTCCTGCAGGTCAGAATGACCATGGACCCTTCACCTGGATGTCACACACTGGGATCAGGTGTAGGACATGGTCTGTGTAACCCCCTTCCCCCAACTGATTCAGTACTGAGATACCTGCTGGCTTCTCTCCCCGCAAAGCAGGACCTCTGTTCCCTGACTATGGAGATCAAACAGATTTATGAGATACAGAAAGTAAAAGATGCTATACAGTCAGCATTGACATGGGTAGAGGTTCTAGAAACAGAGAGTACCATGTTGTATAACCACTTTACCTGCCTGGAAGAGGCACACATGCAAAATTACACAAACACCTTTGTCTACAGTTCCAACAGAATGATCTAGAAAACAGAGGCAGGATAATAAACCTACAAAAATGGGGTACCCAACTTCTATTATCCAAACTGTTTGCTGCTAGCCCAGTACTATTAGATAGAAGGGGGACAGGAGGCTCCCAAGGGCTTATATGCAGCAAAAAAAATTGTAAACTCATAAAGAAAAGTTTTTTTTTATAAATTCATTTATTAATAAATATCAAAAGTATCAAAAAATGATTGTACATAAAAGGATGAAGGAAAATGGATCCAATACATACAAGGACACAATTAAGAGTTCTGGTGTACGGTTAATATATGATGTTCACATATATACATATCTATATCTCACATTGGATCTCCAATGCGTTTTGATCATTTCAATCGTATCGATCTTCTTCAGGGGGTTATATAGATATCTATGGTGTATTCCAAGAAGAACCGTTATTAGTACATATCACCGTTATATTGTATTTATATCAACATTTAATCAACACGTGTCTACATGGTTTAAGAAAACAGTATATAAAACTGACATCATATCTCATGTGGAACACCATAGAATCTAAACCAGAGTGGATCATAAAAACATGGTGGCCAAATTCTCCATGGTGGCCATGCTCACGAGCACCAGATGAGGGGGTCCGGATATGCCTACAAAAGGTCACATGTGGTTATTGGACCGACATTTGGACGAAAACCAAAATGAGTGGGAGGGGAGAGAGAGGCGCACTAGGGTGACCACATTTCCAAACTACCATTTAGGGACACCCTCCCTTCCCAAAAATCAGCTTGTGCTGTAACGAATCACAGCACAGTGATTGGACACAAGAGGCGGGATTTATGCCCCTCCAGGCATTCCCGGCCAGGACAAGTACTTCAGTGAGTAAACCGGTGATGTGAAGGAGAAAACTGCCACTCCAGGTGAGTGCACTGTGCAATCAATGTCCTCTCAGAACCAAATGGGTGCCGGCAATGCACGAAGCAAAACTATGAACAGGAGTAAGGATGAGCTCTGGCGTGTTCGCATAGAACACGTGCAGAGCCCGCCAGGAAGTGAGCACGGCGCTGTGCTAATCACAGCCAGGGAGACATTGGCCCGATGCTCGGCTGCAGGGATCATGAAATGTCTCCCTGGCTGTTATTAGTGCAGCGCCGTGCTCACTTCCTGGCGGGCTCTGCACGTGTTCTATGCAAACACGCCAGAGCTCATCCTTAGACAGGAGATATGGACAGCCGCACACCAAAAAAATCTTGAAAAGGTAGCCTTTAATGGTAAAAGGAAAAAAGCACTACAAAACACAGCGAGCAGTGGGGTGTATAGCTGATGCGTTTCGCACTAGGGTTCAGTGCTTAGTCATAGCTAAAAACAAAAAGGAAATACATTCCAAATATATACACCCATCTAAAAACATCGTATGATCCACCCCTACCTGTGATTGGCCATCGCTAATTGTGTGTAATCAGTCGATAGTTAGACGGCGATGATAATTACCTGCAGGAGTGGGCCAAATAAATGAATGTGCCACACACATTTGAAAATCAAATTAAATCAAATAATGATAATATGATGGAAAAATTAGACTTAAATAAAATCTAATAAAACTAATATACGTACATAAAATTAATATAAGAGTAAACAAACGAAAGAGTGTCATCATGATACAAATCGGTGGTGGATCAAAAATTGTTATATATTGTAAGGGGTTAGCTCGGTAGCGGGTGTGTGACCCCTTGGATGGGTTCACCACACACTGAATTTATAGAGACTGGCAGTCGAAGACAGTTGAAAACAACGATTTTGGTTTATTCTTCCATCTTGCTGGAAACAAGTGCAAGCATCCAAACAGCATAAACAAAATCAAACATAAAATAAACCCTGGCCACTTGGGGCGTCTATCTTCACCACACAGGAACCTATCTAGGGAGTCTGGCACAGCCTAGTGCTGGGCAGACACTGCTGGTCATACAGCAGAAAAACAATAGTCTTTTGATTTTTATCACACAGAAAAATCAATCACCTCCTCACCTCCTCGGAAGACTTTCAGCTACTGCTCTCTTTCACTCAGAAAGCCTCAGGATGCAGAAAATCAGTGGTAATCCTCTGGATTACTTATAGAGGCCTTAATTGTCTCATTCTGAACAGCTGAAGTTTTCCAACGCCCTTAGACCTTTTCTGGATACTTTTGCAGCCGACGCCTAATAACAATTGGTGTATTGTCTAAACAAGGCAGAAATGTATGTCCCGTCTGTGACAACACCCACAGATTTACCTGACTTCCTGTGATAGTATGCATGTATATTCAAATCCGCCTTGTAAAACTTTGTAACAAAGTCAATTTGTGTTACATGTATATACGTGACCATGGTAAAAATGGGTTTAAAAGTGAAGGTGTATATATATATATATATATATATATATATATATATATATATATATGTAAAGGAACATTGACGTATAATAAACTCAGAAATGATGTGATGCGGATGAGGAAAGATAAAAGAAAAATAAGGAAAATTATTATAAAAAAGCCCAAGTGTGTGGGTGTGAAAATAATAATAAAGGTGTATATATAAGCACATACTCATGGAGGGGCTTGGGTGGTGAATGAGTGTAGAAAAGGTGTTATATATATAAAAATCTATAGTTCATTTATCTATTTACTAGAAAAAGTAAAGTCACAAAGTGTAAACCATAAAGTGGCAATATATGTGTGTCTAAATAAGTGTAGATAGCGAATATGTATGTATATAAACGTAAAAAAGAAAAGAATATACAATGAGAAAAAATGAATACAAAACAGAAATATAAATGTGGGTGTACTGTACATCCCATGATGACTATTTCCTACTGTTCGTATTTCACTTCCCACTGTTCACTCTTTATTGTGAAAATTGTATGCAACGATCGAGTAAAAATAAAAATAAAAAAATGAAAAAGATTTCCCAAATATAATATATATATATATATATATATATATATATATATATATATATATATATATATATATATATATATATTAAAATGTTGAAGAAATCAAGACAAAGCTTGATATAAATGTAAATATCGATATCAATATATATAGAAAATGTTTGTCACTCTCGAGTGCCATTGACATCCCGGTACAAATGCTCACTAAAAACCATCTTTGTATGTTCGTGTATAACTTATGCCGCGTACACACGGTCGTTTTTCGGCATGAAAAAAAAACGTTTTTCAGCATGTCCAAAAAACTACGTTTTTCCAACTTCATCATTAAAAACGATGTTGCCCACACACCATCGTTTTTGAAAAATGATGAACAAAGCGCGGTGACGTACAATACGTACAACGGCACTCTGAAGAGGAAGTTCTATTTGCCTTTGGGCTGCTTTTAGCTGATTCCTTGTTAGTAAAAGACGATTCGCGTTTTTTTTGTCTGTTACAGCGTGATGAATGTGCTTACTCCATTATGAATGGTAGTTTTACCAGAACGAGTGCTCCCGTCTCTTAAAACTTCGTTTTAGCCCACACACGATCATTTTTTACAACCCGAAAAACGACATTTTAAAAAACGACGTTAAAAAAATGCAGCATGTTTGAGAAAAAAAAATTGTAATTTTTCAGAAGCCGAAAAACTATGTGAAGCCCACACACGATGGGCCAGATTCTAGTAGATCGGCGTATCTTAGTTCCGGCGTAGCGTATCCTATTTACGCTACGCCTCCGCAACTTAGACGGGCAAGTGCTGTATTCTCAAAGCACTTGCTCCGTAAGTTGCGGCAGCGTAGCGTAAATAGGCCGGCGTAAGCCCGCCTAATTCAAATTTGGAACAGGGGGGGGGCGTGTTTTATGTAAATAACTTGTGACCCGACGTGATTGACGTTTTTCATGAACGGCGCATGCGCCGTCCGTGGAATATCCCAGGGTGCATTGCTCCATAGTATGCCACAAGGACGTATTGGTTTCGACGTGAACGTAAATGTCGTCCAGCCCCATTCACGGACGACTTACGCAAATGACGTAAAATATTCAAAATTCGACGCAGGAACGACGTCCATACTTAACATTGGTACGCCGCATGTAAGCCACCATATAGCAGGGGTAACTTTACGCCGGGAAAAGCCTAACGTAAACGGCGTATCTGTACTGCGTCGGCCGGGCGTACGTTCGTGAGTTCGCGTATCTAGCTGATTTACATATTTTTAGGCGTAAATCAGCGTACACGCCCCTAGCGGCCAGCGTAAATATGCAGTTACGATCCGACGGCGTAACAGACTTACGCCGGTCGGATCTAATAGAAATCTATGTGTAACTGATTCTAAGAATCAGGCGCATAGATACGACCGCCCAAACTCAGAGATACGACGGCGTATCTGGAGATACGCCGTCGTATCTCCTTTGAGAATCTGGGCCGATGATTTTAAATGAAGTTTTTAAAAAATTAGTTTTTTTTCATGCCAGAAAAACGACCGTGTGTACGCGGCATAAGATTCGAACGGAAAAAGTAGAGACATATGTATACCGGATCGTTGTGAGTACAATGTAGGAAGTCCTGAAAACTCGGCCAATCCCACATATGTAGTCACGGGTAAAAATCAAAAACTCTAGGCACCATGAGACCATCAAAAAAGAAAGAGGGTGATGGATAATCGATGTATACAGTACATATAAAAATAACAAATCCGTATAGGAAAAAAAATGTGACATGAAATGCTAACCTACACAAGAAAAGGATGTTTTAGTGATAGCGAGTATAGGTAAAGAAATATATGTAAAAGAAGGGATGTCCTAAATCTGATGTAATGTAGATGTAATCATGATCTAACCTCACTCATGTGTTTCGATGGTTTAATTTGTGTCTGACTCTTGTCGTGTCGGTAACCCAACAAGAAACACATGAATGTGATTTTTATGATAAGAATGACCAGGTGGACATCCTAGTACTTTTACTTTTACTTTTGTTTTTGGTAGGACCCTCTTGGTGTGTTTATTTTGTATGTCTTGTTGTCTCTGACAATTGTGTAAAATGAGTACCGTATTTATCGGGGTATTGCACGCTCTGGCGTATAGCGCGCACCCCTAATGTGGACTCGCATTCCTGTAAAAAAATTTTTTTAGTACTTACAGTTTTGGTGTCTTGCGCGCGGCCTCGTCGGGTCCAGCGTCCGTCTGCGGCTTCGGTGGTGTCCTCCTCGTTGGGTCCTGCGTCCGTCTGCGGCTTCGGTGGTGTCCTCCTCGTCGGGTCCGGGGTCCGGCGTCCACCTGCGGCTTCGGTGGTGTCCTCCTCGTCGGGTCCGGTGTCCGTCCGCGGCTTCGGTGGTGTTCTCCCGCGCTGTTACCCGTCGATTTGCCGCTTCCCGCGCTCAGTTTGAATGCCTGCGCCGACATATACCGTTGTGCAGTACACTCGGCTACATTCAGCCAGGCTCGGATTCGCTCACGCTCTGTGACGTTTATGCGTGAGCATGAGCGAAGCCGAGCCTGGCCGAATGTAGCCGAGTGTACTGCACTCGGTATATGTCGGCGCAGGCATTCAAACTGAGCGTGGGAAGCGGGTATCGGCGTATATCGCGCACCCACGATTTCCCCCTTATTTTATGGGGAAAAAAGTGCGTGGTATATGCCGATAAATACGGTATATTCCTGTAAACCAACAAAAAAAGGAAGGAACAAACAATGTAACCATCAGAACGAAAGAAAGATTCTCAAAAAGACACCAAAGACTGAAAGCGTAGCACACTACGATATTGTAATTGAAAGTTTTTTTCCCTCAAAAATATTGAGAATGGTGAAAGCATGGGGATCATATGTGAAATGTGTTAAGGCACAGTAGACTGCTCAGCCGCTGCACTGTAATATGACTGACCAAATGGTCGTAGTGTATACATATGTGTGTCGCAGGGTATAGTGGCGTAGTTAGCATAGCGCCTTTGTGGGGCACATATTATTATCTCCAAACTCAAACCGAGGACTGATGGCTGAGGAAATGACAGAATAAAACGAAAGGTGAAAGGCTATTATGAATGACAAAACTTAAGGCAAGGTTAAAAGTACTATAAGGCAGTTGAAGAGAATTAGAAATGCATGCGGGGAATAGTCTCTGTTAGTCGTAGAAATGGGAAACGTCCCATTCGAAGTTTAACCCCTTCGGAATCCTTGTATGGAGGGAAAAAATCCAAAAGACTTCCCGCCTGCATAACTTCTTAAATCTATCACTTCCTCTAATAGAAATAGTCATTTTCTCAATGCCTTGAATAGATAAGCTGGACACATCTTTAGAGTGTATAGTGTTCCAGTGATTGGCCTCGTTAGTGTTGTGGTTCTTATCTGTAACGGTCACCACCGTTTAAGACCTTCCATCAACTACGACAGCTTATCGACACGCCAACCAACAGGACACGATCCATCCCTTTTCCCCAGAATCAAGACGAGACACGCAGCTCTGTACTTGTTCCAAAATGAAGACTACTTTAATGGTACACTTAGCTTGCTTATATGCAGTACACAGGTTACAGAAATCACAGGAACAATCAAACTGTCCCCACCCACACATCACACCTTGGGGGGCTTCAATCACATTCTTTGAGCTAATTACTAAACATTCTAGACATGTCGGCGCCGGCCTATAATTATGATCTAATCACTGCACATTCCTTCATTAACAGAACTCAAACAAAACACCATTACACAATGATCTCTTCTCAATCCACATCCCTAGACAGACGTTCTGTCTCCGACAAGTACATTCCACACATAAACAGTATTTAGCATACATAATTAGAGGTCTGGGAGCAGACCTGGATTAACACCTTTACACAATGGACAATGAAATGTCTAGGAGTAGATGCAATTAACACCTTTCAAAAGAATGTGTCCCCACATTGAATAGCCAACAACTTGTGATATCCCAAGACATCCTGCAAACATGAATTATTATTAATGTCCCATCTCATGTAATACATGAATTATGATTCATTAGCCACCCTATGCCCAAAAGGGGCACAGGGTGAACTTAGAACCAAGAGTTCTTAGGGCCGCTGGCACAGGAGTATCCCCCATCCCTCAAAAGTCTCTGGGTGTCTTGGGTCATCCTGTTACATTATCGATGTCATATAGGTGGTCGGACAGCCTATCTTTTAATCTTCGGATTGTACTGCCCACATACTGGACTTGACATGTGTCACAATTAATAACATACACTATGGCCCGGATTCTCGTAGCACTTAGGCCGACGTATCTACAGTAAGTGTAAATGTGCGCCGTCGTATCTATGCGCTGTGCCCATAGAACTAGATACGCCTGAAAATAGGCTTCCTCCGACTGACATAACTTTCCTACGCCGGCGTATCTTGGGCGCATATTTACGCTGGCCACAAGGGGCGCTCCCATTGATTTACGCGTCGAATATGCAAATGACTGAGATACGCCGATTCACGAACGTACTTGCGCCAGTCGCAGTAATCTACGCCGTTTACGTAAGGCGTACGTCCGGCGTAAAGTTGTTCCACATATTGGAGGCACATCCCATGCAAAGGTATGGACGACGAAACAGCCGTCGTATTTTACGTTGTTTACGTAGTACTACGTGAATAGGGCTGGGCGTAGGTTACGTTCAGTGATTCGACGTATCTTAGGTGTTCGTTCCAACTTGATTCTGAGCATTGCGCACTGGGAAGCGTCCACGGGACGGCGCAAGCGCTGTTCGTTCGGACCATCATTTGCATGGGGTCACGGTTCATTTAAATGGATCACGCCCACCTTACACCTACTTTGAATTAGGCGGGCTTACGCCGACGATTTTACGTCACGCCGGCGCAACGTTGGGAGCACACCATTGATAAATATTATAGGGATAATAAACCTGAAACTACTTATTATTTCTCATACTATTCCCATTAAAATGTCAGTGGGAGTACAGTGGGCTGCTTTAAGATGGTCAGCTGTGAGAAGAATATGGGCACAAGGGCAATTATGTCCCTAGACGTGGTTAAATCTTTTGATAGTCTAGAGTGGGGGAATATCTGGTGAGTATTGGGAGAATTTGGTTTTGGGATCTGGGATCGGTACTAATATATGGCACCCCTCCTTTCCGTGTTCTATTTCCTTCTGTTGCCCGGGTCCCCCATTTGCTCCCCCTTTCCCCCCATTGTTCCAGAATGGAGAGCGGGGAAGAGGACGGTAAATATGTAAAACGCATATGTGTTGAAGGTTTGGGGTGCACACCCTAATGCATTAGGCTGTGCACACCTTTGACATAACCCATTATGGATCAACATCCCAGGTGTGAAGTCCCTCTAGAAACAATTCTTGCTGCTCCGATGATGGGGTGTAACAGAAAACCACCGACATAGGTTCTTCTCTCTCCGAGACTTCATTTTATTTACATTTCTTGGAACTAAACTTTAGAAATGACTTTTTGAACTATTTTGAAACTGTTTGAAACCAAGTGGTGACAAAGGTGAAGAAGGCTTTGTTTTATCTTTAATACTTTTTTTTATTAGCAGTTTTTATGTTCATTTCAGCTACAGGGCCATAACCTCAATTGTCCTTATGTTTCAAAATCTTCTCCACGTGTTCCTCTTCAACTTACCTTTGTACAAGTATTGCCTAATTAGTCAATCATATTTATTCCTTCTCAAACAGTGCTATAGCTTCATAAAACCCCGACGTTGTCCTTAACCACTTCCCGTCTGCGCCATAGCCAAATGACGGCTACAGCGCGGTCCTCCCCTTTGTGCGCTCCTTGCCGACAGCGTGAGGAGAAAAAAAAGCCGATCACTGGCTTAGGTGCAAGGGACATCGGTCCATAAGAGAAAGGAGGCACATCTGACTCATGTGTGCCAATCTAAACCCCCTGCCAGTGCCCACAGTGCCCATGAGTGCCACCTATCAATGCTCACTGGTGCCACCTATTAATGCCTACAAGTGCCACCTACCAATGCCCACCACCATTGGTGCCAATCAGTGCCAACTAGCAGTGCTGCCTATCAGTGCCCATTGCTGCCACCCGTCACTGCCAGCTATCAATGCCACCTATTGGTGCCACCTATCAATGCCCTTCAGTGCCACCCACCAATGCTGCCTATCAGTGCCCATCAGTACCGCCTATCAGTGCCGATCAGTACCCCCTATCAGTGCCCACCAGTGCCGCCTATCAGTGCCCACCAGTGCCTCCTTATCAGTGCCCATCAGTGCAGCCCATTGGTGCCTATCAGTGCAGTCCATCAGTGCCCATCAGTGCAGCCTCATAAGCGTACATCAACTAAGGAGAAAAATTACCTGTTTGCAAAATTTTATAACAAAATAGAAAAAAATGCAGGGCTAGATTCAGGTAGCCGGGCGCATTGTTACGGTGGCGTAGCGTATCGTAATTACGCTACGCCGCCGTAAACCAGAGAGGCAAGTGCTGTATTCACAAAGCACTTGCCTCCTAAGTTACGACGGCGTAGCGTAAACGGGGCCGGCGTAAGCGCGCCTAATTCAAATGAGGATGAGGGGGGCGTGTTTTATGTAAATGGGTGGTGACCCCGCGTGTTTGACGTTTTTTTACGAACGGCGCATGCACCGTCCGTGTACATATCCCAGTGTGCATTGCTCCAAAGTACGCCGCAAGGACGTATTGGTTTCGACGTGGTTTTCAACGGAAATTACGTCCAGCCCTTTTACGCAAACGACATAAAAAATTCGAAATTCGACGCGGGAACGATGTCCATACTTAACATTACGTATGCCTCATAGAAGCAGGAGCAACGTTACGCCAGAAAAGCCTTATGCAAACTACGTAAAAAAAATCCGCCGTGCGCACGTACGTTTGTAAATCGGCGTATCTAGGTCATTTGCAAATTCTACGCCGAAAACTACGGAAGCGCTACCTAGCGGCCGGCGTAAATATGCACCCTAAGATACGACGGGGTAAGAGACTTACGCCAGTCGGATCTTAGCCTAATTTCGGCGTATCTTGCTTTCTGAATACAGAAAGAAGATACGCCGGCGCAGCTTTGAATTTATGCGGCCATACATTTTTGCTGAATCCGGCCCGCAGTCTTTTTCATTTTTTTTAACAAAAAAGAAAAACCGCAGAAGTGATCAAATACCACCAAAATAAAGCTCTATTTGTGGGAAAAAATAATAAAAATTTAATTTGGGTACAGTGTTGTATGACCGTGCAATTGTCATTCAAAGTGCATCAGCGCTGAAAGCTGAAAATTGGTCTGGGCGGGGGTGGTGAGCAAGCAAGTGGTTAAAGTGGAACTTCACTCTCTCAATCAACATTGACTATTTTTAATCCTTATGCTGCTGGTATTAGTAAATAGATAGGTAAATATTATTATTATACAGAATATATTATATTTACTTGTTTTAACTTTTTTTCTTTTTACATTTCTTCAGTTACATCTTGGTTTCCAAGCCTAGGCAAATGATGTCATACACCCCAGGAGTCTTCAGGAGGCGAGTTTTTTGGTTTCGACGTGAACGTAAATTACGTCCATCCGTATTCGCAAACGACTTATGCAAACGACGTAAAAAAATCAAAACTCGGCGCGGGAACGACGGCCATACTTAACATAGGATACGCCGCACATACCCCTCATATAGCAGGGGTAACTATATGCCGGAAAAAGCCGAACGCAAACGATATAAAAAAAAACGTCGGGCGGTCGTATCTCTTTTCTGAATCCGGCCCATTGTATTTTTGCCTCTTTTTATTTATATTTTTATTTGAGGATATAACTACAGGGAAACCTCGGATTGCGAGTAACGCGATTAACGAGCGTTTTGCAAGACGAGCATTTTTTATTTATTTTTTAATCCTGACATGGTTTGCGAGTGTTGTCTCGCAAAACAAGCAGGATTCAAGCCACAGTGGTGTGCAATACCGCATTTGGCCAGAGGTGCGGGGGTGCCGGAGCAGATCGGAGCCATTCAGAAATACACGTAAATACTCTGAAAAACTTGGAAATACTCATCTCCAGAGACTTTCGAAAGGTTTCTGAGTTCAGCCGAGCTGTCCCAAGTATTTCCGAGGCTCTCTGGCACCCAAACCCTCACCACCACCACTGGTCACACGCTGTATTGCATGCCATAGAAGTCAATGCAGAATTAATTATTTTTGTTTCCATTGACTTCTATAGGGAAACTCGCTTTGATATGCGAGTGCTTTGGATTATGAGCATTCTCCTAGAACGGATTGTGCTCGAAATTCAAGGTTCCACTGTATACCAATACTCTGGATTGACACGCCACCTCTGCTAGAAGGGTCCTCCAAGGATCCACTAAAATACTTTCTAACCATTAAAGTGGTTGTAAACCTCCAGACATGAAATATGAACAAAGCATATCCCTCTATAGTGTGGGCTTGCCTTAATCCAGACCACTAAGGGGTTGAATTTACTAAAACTGGTTTCTATGCAGAGCTGCACCTGATTTTGCACTCTCCAATCAGCTTTCATTTTTTTTTTTTGCCAAAGCTTAATTGAACAAGCTGAAGTTGGAATCTGATTGGCTGAGTCACTCACTTCTGACAAGTTTTCCAAGAGAAAAATGTTTACAGAAAAGGGACCTCCAGCACGCAGCCTGTGATTCACAGCTTCAGCTCTGTTCCTGTGTGCTATATGAAGGGGTGTGTCCTCCTTTTTCTCCAATCAGCTCCATAAGCTCTCCTCGCTTAGCTCTACAGACAAGATTCTGCACTTTGAATGGCCGTAGAGATGAAAAGACCGCAGATAAACAGGTACAACTTATCTAGAAGGATTTGTGTATCACCTGAGGCCAGTCACTGGGTATATATAAAGGTTTACAACCAGAGATGTATTATGGCCTAGGCCGACAAGGCGCAGGCCTAGGGCGGCACTTTGCGGGGGGTGGCAAAAAAGCAATCCCATCCTGTCCCCTTGTGCTCATCCCAACCTGTCCCCCTGTGCTTATCCCACCCTGTCCCTCTGTCCTCATCTCACCCTGTGCTCATCCCACCCTGTCCCCCTGTGCTCATCCCACCCTGTCCCTCTGTCCTCATCCCACCCTGTCCCCCTGTGCTCATCCCACCCTGTCCCCCTGTGCTCATCCCACCCTGTCCCTCTGTCCTCATCCCACCCTGTCCCCCTGTGCTCATCTCACCCTGCCCCCCTGTGCTCATCCCACCCTGTCCCTCTGTCCTCATCCCACCTTGTCCCCCTGTGCTCATCCCACCCTGTCCCCCTGTGCTCATCCCATCCTGCCCCCCTGTGCTCATCCCACCCTGCCCTCATCCCACCCTGTCCCTCTGTGCTCATCCCACCCTGTCCCACTGTC
The DNA here is from genome assembly GCF_905171775.1 of Rana temporaria. Classification (NCBI taxonomy): domain Eukaryota; kingdom Metazoa; phylum Chordata; class Amphibia; order Anura; family Ranidae; genus Rana; species Rana temporaria. The sequence goes on along the minus strand of NC_053496.1, from coordinate 163,517,206 downwards.
CTCATCCCTCCCTGTCCCTCTGTCCTTATCCGACCTTGTCCCCCTGTGCACATCCCACCCTGTCCCCCTGTTCTCATCCCACCCTGTCCCTCTGTCCTCATTCCACCCTGTCCCCCTGTGCTCATCCCACCCTGTCCCCCTGTTCTCATCCCACCCTGTCCCTCTGTCCTCATCCCACCCTGTCCCCCTGTGCTCATCCCACCCTGTCCCTCTGTTCTCATCCCACCCTGCCCCCCTGTCCTCATCCCACGCTGCCCCCCTGTCCTCATCCCACCCTGTCCTCATCCCACCCTGTCCCTCTGTCCTCATCCCACCCTGTCCCCCTGTCCTCATCCCACCCTGTACCCCTGTCCTCATCCCACTTCGTCCCTCTGTACTCATCCCATGAAAATGACAGGGCGGATCTTAAAAAGGAAGGGGTGCATCATATATAAAGTAGGGGGTGCGTGAGTTTCACCAGGCCTAGGGCAGCACAAAACCTAAATACACCCCTGTTTACAACCACTTAAAAGATACACAATCCTACAGCTACAACAGCACAGCAGAGCGCCAAGGGGGTAATATTGCTCTTGGATAACTCTGAGACACGTTCTACTGCAGATTCTCCAGAAACGTCTTTGCAAACCTGCAAAGTGACATATTTTACATGGAACATATTATGTTGGACTTTGATCTCATTTTCCATAAACATTTCATACACAATATTTTATTGTAGTGATCTCCCGTTGTTTTTCTCATGTGGGTGTTAAGGCAATGTAAAAGATTTTGAAACGTTCAATACCTTGTGCAAAGTTATTTAGGTTCAGTTATGCAAAGCACATGCCAACCTTTAGTTATTAACACACTGTGTATAAAAAAAAATAGAGGGCCAGATTCAGAAAGAATTACGTTGCGCAGCGGCGGCGTAACGTATTCCATTTACGTTACACCGCCGCAGGTTTACAGCGTAAGTGCCTGATTCACAAAGCACTTACCTGTAAACTTGCGGCGGTGTAACGTAAATCCGCTCGGCGCAAGCCCGCCTAATTCAAATGGGGCGGGCACCATTTAAATTAGGCACGTTCCCGCTCCGAACGTACTGCGCATGCGCCATCCCTAAAATTTCCCAACGTGCATTGCGGTAAATGACTTCGCAAGGACGTCATTGGTTTCGACGTGAACGTAAATGGCGTCCAGCGCCATTCACGGACGACTTACGGAAACAACGTAAAATTTTCAAATCGCAACGCGGGAACGACGGCCATACTTAACATTGGCTGCGCCTCCTAATAGCAGGAGCAACGTCCCGACGAAAACGACTTACGCAAATGACGTAAAAAACTACCGCCGGGCGCACGTACATTCGTGAATCGGCGCAAGTATGGAATTTGCATACTCTACGCTGACAACTACGGGAGCGCCACCTAGCGGCCAGCGTCAGAATGCACCCTTAGATACGACGGCGTAAGAGACTTATGCCAGTCGTATCTTAGGCTAAAGTCGGCGTATCTAGCTTTCTGAATACAGAAAGTAGATACGCCAGCGCAACTTAGCAATTACGCGGCGTATCTATGGATACGCCGGTGTAATTGCTCTCTGAATCTACCCCACTGTGTATAAAAAAATATATATAGAGTTTGTACTTATTGTTATCCCCTTTTGCACCTCTGTGCTGCTGATCCCCTCCAGGCTCTTTACAGACACTTTCTGCCTGCAGTCACTCACTGTGCATGTTATTTCTCAGGGCAGGCTTCTTGATGGAGGCAATTTCAGATTTAGCTTCAACATGTACTGTACTAGACAGGGAGACAAAGCAAGAGAATAGGAAACAGGGCGAGAGTGTAGTCGCCACATCACAGGAAGTGCCAGAACTAGGACCTCTATGGCTCACTTGTATTTTTTCTAATGAAAGCTTCAGCTTAAAAAACAAACAAAACAAAAAAAAATAGATATAGAATATGACTTTTGAAAATACTTGAACATAATAGATATCAGATATTCCAACCGCAGACAAGCACAAAACAAAACGATTCTTGTTTGATTGCTGAACATAGACTGTTTATTAGCACCAGAATACAAGTCATATACAGTTAAAGAGAAAGGTTCCCCCCTCCTGCTCATATTACTCTAACAATACACCTATAACCAGAAACCTAATTAACATGAGCTAATTAACTAATCTCTTAAAGCAGCTCAACGGATCCAAAACAGAATTACTCATCCTTCACGCCAATCGGAAATCCAATTCTAGGACCACATGGACACCACCCACCATCCTCGGACAAACCATCGCGCCAAGCAACAAAGTCGAAAGTTTCGGAGTCATCTTTGACTCAGACATGACGATGGACGCACAAATAGGATCAGTCGTCAGCGGTTCTCATCATCTGCTCCGCATGCTACGTAGACTCATCCCCTTCATCCCGGAAGAGGACACAGCAGTAGTGGTTGGAACTATCATCAACTCACGACTTGACTACGCAAACTCCCTCTACTTAGGACTACAGAAATACCAGATTTCACGTCTACAAGTCGTCCAGAACACGGCAGCCAGACTGGTAACAGGTAAAAAGCCATGGGAACCAATCTCCCCGGTCTTGAGGTCCCTCCACTGGCTGCCCGCACAGGACCGGGTGACATTCAAGACACTCTGCTTCACGCACAAATGTACACAGGGTAACGCTCCTCAATACTTAAGCGAGAAAATAAAACCCTACGTCACCAAGCACGTGCTCCGGTCAACCAACCAAAACCTTCTCCAAATCCCTAAATCACGCTACAAATCTAAGGGAGAATGTAGATTTGCAGTCCAAGGACCACGGCTCTGGAATGCTCTACCCACTACCATCCGCTTGGAAGAAAACCGTCGGGCTTTTAGGAAAAAACTGAAGACCCACCTCTTCTGAAGGACCAGGACGACACTGGATGCAAAGCGCCTTGAGACAATTAAGTTCGCATTTGTTGCGCTATACAAGTTACTCACTCGCTCACTCTGATGTGACTCTATGCCCTCCTGAGCATTGTTATGATTAATCAGGATTTCTCTACAGGTCAGACTTGTCACCGAGCTTTACACAGTAGATTATACATTATCATAAGTATAAACACAGGACACCTTCTCACAATAGCAGGAGCTCCAGCAGGAGTCGGCCCGTCTCCTACATTGTACAGAGGCCAATGTGATCAGCTCTCTCAACTAATATGTTGAGTTCAGAATCAAACAAACCAAGAATAGTCTTTACATATATCCTGGGAGATATTGTGGATAAATATTACTGTCCCATTTTAAGTAATCCAAGACATATTTTCTCAGTCACCCTGGGCCAGGATGGCACAGGGTGACCTAGACATAAAAGGTGCATGGGGATCTGAAACAAGGGTTTCCCAACCTTTCCAAGGGATTCTGGGTTCCACGGGCCCTCCCGTCACACACTTGACCTCCGGAAAGGTTTTACCCCCTCCACGACCAGACAATATTTTGCACTTCAGCACTAAGCTACTTCAACTGCCAATTGTGCCGTCATGCAACACTGTACCCAAATTTAATTTATATATCTTTTTTACACAAATTGAGCTTTCTTTTGGTGGTATTTGATCACCACTAGGTTGTTTATTCTTTATTAATAAATTAAAACAGACTGAAAATGTAAAAAAAATAAAAAAAAATAAACATATTTTCTACTTTCTTTTATAAAACATATCCAATAAAATGGAATTTCCTCATAAATTTAGACCAATATGTATTCCGCTACATGTCTTTGCTAAAAACCAAACTGCATTTTTGAGGACACTATACTATTGGGTATGTATCGATCAGTATCTTGATCACGATCAGAACTAGACACTATACTAGTAATGGTGGTGATCAGATAGCAACAATGTTTAATGTATAAAGAAAAACGGTGTTCTAATACATTGCATTTGTGTCTTTATATTTATGACAATGCATGTATGCTTTGCTACCTCCTGAAGAAGCCGTTTAGGCGAAACATGTTGAGCAAAGAGCATTTGTCAACAACCTATATGACATTCCATCATTTGATTTTATATGTATTTACATTTTAATATCGATTTATAATAAAATTGATGTTTTATGATATTTGTGTGTTGACGCCTTTAACTACTTGCCGACCAGCCGCCGTATAACTACAACTACTACAACTACTATAACGTACAGTTATACAGTGGCAGGTCGGCTCCCCCTGCGCGAGAGCCCGTAGCTATACGTCAGCTCTCTGCGCGGCCACTAGGGGCCTGTCCCTGACTCCCGTGCGCGTGCCCGGCGGGCACGATCGCCGCCGGGCACCCGCGATTGCTCGTTACAGAGCAAGGAACGAAAAAAAAAACGCTGATCGCCGTCATTACTAGTAAAAAAAAAATATTAATAAAAATGCCATAAAACTACCCCCTATTTTGTAAACGCTATAACTTTTGCGCAAACCAATCAATAAATGTTTATTGCAATTTTTTATTTTTTTACCAAAAACATGTAGAAGAATATGTATCGGTCTAAACAGAGAAAAATAAATGTTTTATTTTTTTTTTTTAAATTGGATATTTATTATAGCAAAAAGTAAAAAATATTGGGCTAGATTCAGATAGAATGGTCTATCTATGCGCCCGGCGTAACGTGTCTCAGATACGTTACGCCGCCGTAATTTAGGGCGCAAGTTCTATATTCAGAAACAACTTGCGCCCTTAGTTACAGCGGCGTAACGTATCTGTGTCGGCGTAAGCCAGCCTAATTCAAATGTGGATGATGTGGGCGTGTTTTATGTATATTAACTGTGACCCCGCGTATGTGACGTTTTTTACGAACGGCGCATGCGACGTGAACGTAAATTACGTACAGCCCTATTCGCGAACGACTTACGCAAACGATGTCAAATTTTCAAAACTCGATGCGGGAACGACGGCCATACTTAACATAGGATACGCCTGATATAGCAGGGGTAACTATACGCCGGAAAAAGCCTAACGTAAACGACGTAAAAAAATGCGCCGGCCAGACGTACGTTTCTGAATCAGCGTATCTAGCTCATTTGCATATTCCTCGCGTAAATATACGGAAGCGCCACCTAGCGGCCAGCGTAAATATGCAGCCTAAGATACGACGGTGTAAAACACTTATGCCGGTCGGATCTTAGGGAAATCTATGCGTAACTGATTCTCTGAATCAGGCGCATAGATACGACCCCGCAACTCAGAGTTACGACGGCGTATCTGGAGATACGCTGTCGTATCTTCTCTCTGAATCTAGCCCATTGTGTTTTTTTCACAATTGTCGCTCTATTTTTGTTTATAGCGCAAAAACTAAAAACCGCAGAGGTGATCAAATACCGCCAAATGAAAGCTCTATTTGTGGGGAAAAAAGGACGCCAATTTTGTTTGGGAGCCACGTCGCACGACCGCGCAATTGTCAGTTAAAGCGACCCAGTGCCGAATGGCAAAAAGTGCTCTGGTCTTTGACCAGCAATATGGTCCGGGGGTTAAGTGGTTAAAGTCCAATTTTTCTGCTTGTTTCCAAAAAAATCATCAACACTAACTGTGTTGATGGGGGGGAATCGAGCAATTTTCTTTCTTGCAACCCATGGTTGAAAAAAAAAATGCTATATCAGCCACCCTGCGACAAAGTTACAATGTACAGTCTAAGGCTGGCCATACATTAAGCAAAGTGAAACAAAGTTACTTCATAGGTACCAGGATTACAGGATTGTATCATGTAAAGGACAGATTTTATCATTTTATGTCAACTCCTGTATGTAATTTATCATTTTTAGAGTAACTCAGGGTGTAAAATTCAGATTTTTGACTTGAAGGAAGCAGAGAGCCAATTGGATGAGTGGCTGTTTATAATTTTTTCACGCACAATCATTTATGGTATATACTATAATTATTTTTAAAACCTTTTTTCTCATTGGGTGGGTGGGGGGATGTTTAGGCATTTGAAGGATTTGTTAGGTATGCCGGTTTTACTGCAAGATAAGGATACCACATGTTTTGGAATCACGCAAAAAAACGCGCGTAGAGCTTCTTGGGGGCGTTTGTGGCATGTAGGGCAGCGCATTCAAGTAAATGGGCTGCTCCTTGCACAAGCGGAAACACTAATGGCCAGATTCAGAGAGGTTTACGCCGGCGTATCAGTAGATACGCCGTCGTAACTCTGAATCTGCGCCGTCGTACATTTAAGTGTATTCTCAAATTGAGATACACTTAAATGTAGCTAAGATACGACTGCCTGCGCTGTCGTACCTTAGCTGTCTAGTTCCGCCGGCCGCTAGGGGCGTGAACGCTGATTTACACCTAGAATGCGAAAATCAGTGAGATACGCCTATTCACGAACGTACGCTTGCCCGTTGCAGTAAAGATACGCCGTTTACGTAAGGCATTTTCTGGCGTAAAGTTAGTCCAACAAAAAGCTGGCCCAGCCAATGTTAAGTATGGACATCGGACCCTCGTCGAATTTTGAAATTTTTACGTCGGTTGCGTAAGTCGTCCGTGAATGGGGCTGGGCGTCATTTACGTTCACTTCGAAACCAATGAGTCTTCGCGGCGTAATTTGTTCAAAACGTCATTTACACGTGGTCATTCTTTATTTACATAAAACAGGCCCACCTCTTCACAATTTGAATTAGGCGCGCTTACGCCGGGACATTTACGCTACGCCGCCGTAACTTCGGACGCAAGTGCTTTGTGAATACTGCCTCTCTAACTTACGGCGGCGTAGCGTATATGAGATACGCTACGCCTGCCTAACGTTAGGCGCGTCTTTTTGAATTCAGCTATAAAAAATGATTTTGAATGCAAGCAGGAATGCGAGTTCCCTCAGATGGGAACCTAGCCTTAATGGTTGTCGTAGTGTTTTCACATACTGTAGTTACATTTTCCCAGTAGTTACATAATTAAAAAACAAAAATGATCACGTTGACCACTTTTGCACCATCTTGTGGTTGAAATGCAAATTGCAACATAGGCACATTCAGCTGTGTTTTTGACCTCTCTGTGTATTCACTTATAAATCCCGTATAAATCCCACATACACTATATTACCAAAAGTATTGGGACGCCTGCCTTTAAACTCACATGAACTTTAATGGCACCCCAATTTTAGTCCGTAGGGTTCAATATTGAGTTGGCCCACCCTTTGCAGCTATAACAGCTTCAACTCTTCTGGGAAAGCATTCCACAAGGTTTAGGAGGGTGTCTATGGGAATGTTTGACCATTCTTCCAGAAGCGCATTTGTGAGATTAGGCACTGATGTGGACGAGAAGGCCTGGCTCGCAGTCTCCACTCTAATTCATCCCAAAGGTGTTCTATCCGGTTGAGGTCAGGACTCTTTGCAGGCCATTCAAGTTCCTCCACCCCAAACTTGTTCATCCATGTCTTTATAGACCTTGCTTTGTACACTGGTCCAAATCATTTGGTGGAGGGGGGGATTGTGGTTTTGAGTTGTTTTTCAGGGTTTGTGGTTGGCCCCTTAGTTCCAGTGAAGGGAACTCTTAAAAGGGGTTGTAAAGGTACAATTATTTTTCCCAAATAGCTTCCTTTACCTTAGTGCAGTCCTCCTTCACTTACCTCATCCTTTCATCTTGCTTTTAAATGTCCTTATTTCTTGAAATTCGAAAAATATGGCATTCCACAAGCTGAGATATTTAGATATCTACAAATAAAAAAATTCTTCAAGTCATCTCTAGACTCTTCCCCGATTCCGACACGTTTATCCACTTTTAAAAATTTCTACAGAAATGACCCCCGTACTAGGGGAATTATTTCAACATTATACTCCCAGTTACTGACTAATTCCATCTCTGGGAAACTACCTTATGTGTGTAAGTGGGAAAAGGATCTAGATCTAGAGCTAGACGCATCGGAATGGAAACAAATTTGGAATAACACTAAATCAGCATCCCTGAATGAAATAGCGGTTGAAACAAACTACAAGGTACTCACTCGATGGTACCTAGTGCCAGTCAGGATTGCGAAATACGTGCAAAATTACCCGGACCATTGTTTCAGGGGATGCTCATCACCAGGGACATACTTTCACATTTGGTGGTCGTGCCCAAAAGCACTATTATTTTGGTCGGAAATTTTCCATATAATCAGTGACCTCTTTGAAAAGACAATCCCCTTAGATCCCAAAATGGCATTACTAAATCTAAAACCTGACAATGTGTCACATAAGCAATTTAAACAAATTCTGCAGCTTCTTACAGCCACGAAACAGACAGTTGCGAAGGCTTGGAAATCTCCTAATTTATCACTAAATGAAGTGACAAATAGAATGAATACCGCAATGTCTCACGCCAAAATGATGGCAATTGATATGGATACGATCACCAGATTCGAGAAAATATGGAAGCCTTGGTTCACATATGTAATTCCGAATGCAATTAATAACGATGTTTTACAGCCGTGGTAGCCCAGCCAATTTAACAACCTACTGCTATGACGTCAGAACTCAGATTGCTCCTGCAGACCCCCTTATCCTCAACCCTTCCCTTCTCTGCCTCCTTTTCTCCCCTTCCTCAGAAACATGTTCTTAGCCTTATAATTTTGTTTCCGCAACTAAGGTTACAATGTTGAATATCGTTGAAACTCCCAACGATTGCACCAAAAGAGTATACATAAAGACATGGCCCTAGATTCATTTTAGTTCACAATGGTTAAAGGAGTTCTCTGACCTAAAACTTTTAACCCCCGCTGTGCCCGGGCTGTAAAACTATACAAAATAAACTTTCACTTACCTGCCTACGATCCCCCCGTTGTTCCGATATCGCCGTCCCGTTCTCCGGTCCCGGTCTCTTCCGCTTCCTGCGTGTCGGTGACTCACAGTGCGCTCAGCCTATCAGCGGCCGCGACGGGACATTGCTGCGGCCGCTGATAGGCTGAGCGCACTGTGAGTCACCGACACGCAGGAAGCGGAAGAGACCGGGACCGGAGAACGGGACGGCGATATCGGAACAACGGGGGATCGTAGGCAGGTAAGTGAAAGTTTATTTTGTATAGTTTTACAGCCCGGGCACAGCGGGGGTTAAAAGTTTTAGGTCAGAGAACTCCTTTAATAGAAGTAATGCAAAATGAACCTAGGTGGCCAGTTATTCAATCGATATTGTTTCTGTATACCTGGTTTCTGTATACCTTGTTAAACTGACTGAAATAAGCTACTTTTGCAATGTACAATGACTATGTTTGTTTGTTAGAGAGTTTCTTCTTTTTGTAACTCGTTCTTTTTATTATGCTTGTACAATTCTTTATCAATTCAATAAAATACTTTGACAAGGAAAAAGGGGCCCAAACCAATTACTGAGTACATATGCATGCTTCTACTTTTCAGAGGTCCGATATTGTTCTATGTACAATCCTTGTTTTATTGATTGCATGTAATATTCATATTTTCTGAGATTGTGGATTTGGCGTTTTCATGAGCTGTAAGCCATAATGATCACAATTATGACAAATCACGGCTTGAACTATCTTGCTTTGCATGTAATGAGTCTATCTCACATATTAGTTTCATGTTTTAGGTTGTATTAGTGAAATAAATGAACTTTTGCACGAGATTCAAATTTTTCGAGTTTCACCTGTAAATAAAACTGGACATTAATAACGTTTTTTTAATATATTTTTAATAGCCAGGCAGCTGGGTAGGAAGGATTGTTTTTTTTCCCTTATGGAAATGGACTTTAAGTAATAATTTCTTTATAAAAACTATTAAAATATTCCCCTCAACCAGTGTACACAATAAAAAAAAAGCAGCTCAGGCTAAAATACTCAACTTCAACCTGGAGTTGCCATCCTAGTAATTTTTTGCTTCAAGGTGTCCTCAGTCTTTGCCTTTGTTTTTTCCAGTGCTCCTTTTTGCCTGACCAACTATAGGTAGGGGCGGGCTTTAGGATATCACCTGTCCCCTATCTATTGATTAGCACGCCTGTGCGTGGTCCCAGTTAAGCTAGTTGGGGGGGCCTATTCGCAAGCTTGAGCCAAGAGATCAAGTTGGGTCTGGAGATCTAGAGGAAGCCATTAGGAAGTCACTGAGGTACTAGTTAAGCTTTAAAAATCATAGCTAGGACTGCAGTACACGGAGTGCCTTGACGATTGGCCTGCAGCTTACCAGGTATTTGCAAATACATGCAACTAAACCTCTGTTTTTAATTACATACAGTTAGACAGATTAATTCGGTTTAGTGCTTTTTTGGTTGGCAACTTTGAGCCTGAATTTTATGGAAACATTTTTTATATTCCATATATATATTTAATCGCATATTGCTAAAAACGCATCTCATTTAAAGTCCCAACTTTCCCCCCTTTTTCATACATTTACAGGGATGGAGGCCTGTGGTAGTTCTATCATATGCCTCATACAAAGTCCCACCCCAATCCCCCCCCTTTTTTAACAAGGTGTCCTCAGTCTACCCAGATAAATGGCACTCGAGGTCATTTAACTTGGAAGACTTAGGACATGTTATGAATGCATGTTATGAGTCTAGGTGGTGGTGAGAGAGCTCATAAATAGTCTGAGACCAGTAATCCTGCTGGAGTAGACCCCTGTGGGGCAGAGTTCTAGCGGAAGCCATTAGGAAGTCACTGAGGTCCCAGTTAAGCTAACTGGGAGGCCTATTCACAAGCTTAAGTCCAGGGATCAAGTTGGGTCTGGAGATCTAAAGGAAGCTATTAGGAAGTCACTGAGGTCCCAGTTAAGCTAGCCGGGGGGGCCTATTCGCAAGCTTGAGCCAAGAGATCAAGTTGGGTCTGGAGATCTAGAGGAAGCCATTAGGAAGTCACTGAGGTACTAGTTAAGCTAGCTGGGGGGCCTATTCGCAAGCTTGAGTCCAGGGATCAAGTTGGGTCTGGAGAAGCTCACTGGAGAGAGTCAGCAGGAAGTTGGTGGGAAAGAGTCAAGTTGTCCTGTGGTTGTGTGAGTCTACATTTCCCTCACTAGGAAGAGTCTGGTGGATATTGTCTGTGGCTGTGTGAGTAAGCGACCCCAGTGCTGAAGAGTGGTGACTGTGTGTGGCTATTAAACTCTGGAAGGCGTACAGGTCACCATTAGCATAGAGATTTGAAGGGACATTCTTTTTATACAAGTGCAGCCAGAAAGTTGAGGAGTCCTCAAGTTATTCAGTTCTACATTTTATTGGGATATCCCATGCTCCATCTCCGTATCCAAGTTCATCGTTACCAATGAAAAAGAGACCCCTAGACTGTTCTTTGCAGCCAGTGGATGAATGAAGAAAATGCTGGGTGCCAGGCTATGTGTGCTCTAAGTGGGGAAATAGGACCAATTTCACCAGCTACTCCAACGTGGGTGCACTACAATTTATAGTGTATTGATGAAGAGAGTGGGGTGGATATTACCATCGTTCTTTCCATCCTCAGAGGGCCAGTAAAGAGGTGATCCAGATCATCACATGACCAACCAGAAGACATCTGAAAAGGTAAATAAAATGAAAGCATAAAAAAATTAAAAAAACTTGAGGAAGGGGGAGCTGAGTGCAAAGTTAGGTCTCCATAAATGAGTGTGGCATGGGTGTATCCTTTGCCTACATATTGTCAGGGCTGGGCTCAGCCCTTCCTTCTCTAAACTGGCTGCTCAGCTGTTGGCTAATTGCCAGCTCCTATGTCTCCACAGTGACTCACCTGTTGATGATCCTGCTTGTCAGTCCTGCCTACTTAAGCCTTCCAGCTCAGTTGCTCTCTGCGTTAACCTTGGTCAACATCACAGAGACTATCTCCTGCGTTCCTGTTAAAGACATGCCTTCTGGCTCCTGATCCTGCTTGCTGTTCTACTACGTATATATCTGGTTCCCTGATGTTTGGCTTGGCTGACTATACGATCTGGTTCTTGAACTCTGGCTATGTTTTGACTACATTTATCTTATTATTATTATTATTATTATTATTATTATTATTATAATTAACCACTTGCTTAGTGGGCAATTATACCCCCTTCCTGCCCAGGTGTCACAAACTATGGTGAACGGGAGTGAACCACAACAACTGCAGTCAGCAAAGGTTTCTTTTTTTTTTTTTTTTTTTTTTTTTTCAGTTTAAAATAAATTTATTGAAGAGCAGTACAGTACACGTTATTGCCGCCAGCACATTCTGGGGCCAGTATTAAATACGTACAATGCTTGTCAAAGTATTCATGTCAGATAAACGACCATCTTTAGAGGAAAAAAAAAACCCAGGTCACCCACCCACTTCGTATGCTAACAATTACATAAAAGCAGGTATCCCCTATAAGTGCACTTAATTCTATTGCCAGTCCCGACACCCCCTATGGGCACAAACTGTGTCGAGGACAGGCTAATTCGATAAATTCAGGAGATACATTCTTAAATACAGAACTCATCTTGCGGCTCCAGAATAACAGAAACCTCCAGAGTCGGTCGAGAGCTCTAAAGTGAGGAGATTAATACTAGGATCTAGTAGTTCTTTCCTCCTCGGAGAATCCTAACGATACCTACCGAGGCATACAGAAGCTCCTGTGGTCCTAGAGCTGTATGAGCATCAAGTTCTAGCTAAAGCAGGCCGAGGTACAGTGACTGCTATCAAACGTTGTATTAGTGAGAACAACAGAAATAAATAATATATAAAAAAAAAAAAAAGATAGCCTAAAGATATAGGAGCAGAAAAAGAGAAAAGGAGAAGAAAGAAGGATATTGCCAGCTACAGACTGTAAACAACTGTAGAATTCGCCTAAGGTTCCAGCGTGAGGGATATACCAATATGTCTAGCCCAGGGCTCCCAAATCGCTTCAAATAGATTAGTAGTGTTTAGAATTGAGCTAATCATTTTCTCTTGGTTCATGATCCAAGATATTTTCCTCTGGGCCGCCGAGACAGATACCGTAGGTTGTTTCCATGCCCCAGCTAAAGTACTTTTTGCCCCTAAGAGCATAAAATCAATCAGTTTTTGAGTAATTTTTGGGGCTTGTGGGATGCGGACACCAAGCAACGCTATCTGAGGGGACTTCACCACCGGGAATCCCGTTACTTTTCTGAGGAGGTGAAAGATTTTATTCCAAAATCCTCTAATTTTTGGACACTCCCACCAAATATGTAGCATGGAGCCCTGGGCTTGACATTCCCTAAAACATAGCGGTGAGGCGGTCGGGAACATCGCCACCGTCAGCAAAGGTTTCAATGCACATCTCTATGTTATGTGAGATTTCAGTATTGGACCCTAGGCATCACTCTAATCTGAGAACAGGAGTTTGGGGGTTCACTACATCATCTCTCACATATAGGAATGCGTTGAGCTACTAAGGATGGAGGTATTACAACATGCCACCAATCACTAGCGTTAAAAGATTACAATAAATGCAAGTAAGCAGAAGTGCGTTAAAGATTCCAATGCAATTGTTTATGCAAGTGATTATGAGTACAGGACCCCAAGCATCACTCCAATCAGAGAACAGGAGGTTGGGGGTTCTCTACATCATATCACTTTAACATAAAGGAATGCATTAGGGCACTAAGGGAGCAGGTATAAAATACCTTCAACTTTAGCAAAGAAAAGTTAAAGCAAACATGTTCAATAATTTAGGGCGTGAGGCCATATACTTTTAACAATGTATGTCAAGCACGTAGTAAATAAGAATATTGTAGACAACTAGTAGTTGCATACAAGAGGCATTAATAGCTCAGCAAGTTGAGAGTGTATGTCCCTTTAAGATATAGCACAGCGAACAACTGCAGGCACAGTAACTAATCAGAAGCAGTAGGTTAGTATTAAGTTGCCAGATTTAAGTAGTACATGGTAGAAGCAATAAATGATGCAGGTAATTCTAGAGCAGTACAAATGTAGTAGTTGCTACTTATCCGTTTGTAGAGGATGAATGTTGTAGTAGGTTTAGCAGCAATGGTTTCTGAAGTGCAGGGTTCGCTGGCGGATGATCTCTTTAGGGTGTCCCCAGGAATGACAGCATGGATCCAATGTGCTATGATGTCCAGGTTGGGGATTAGATGGTACCAGTGATTGTAGCGTGGCCGAGTACAGCTGACAATAATAGAACAGCGTGTGTATTACATGCTGTTCTATTTAAGACTGAGAGGCATGTGTGCCGAATAGAGCGCTGCATGTGTGCCGAATAGAACGCACGTGGCGCCTGGCAATGCGGTCATCGCGTTGCGGTCCAGCATGGCCGATTACACCAGGTGAAATTTCAGGTTTCGCCACTGCGTCACTTTAACTGACAATTGCGAATGTGACTCCCAAACAAAATTGGCGTCCTTTTTTCCCACAAATAGAGTTTTCTTTTGGTGGTATTTGATCATCTCTGCGGTTTTAATTTTTTGCGCTATAAACAAAAAAAGAGCGACAGTTTTGAAAAAAAACACAATATTTTTTTACTTTCTGCTATAATAAATATCCCATTTTTTTTTTATATTTTTTTTCTCAGTTTAGGCCGATACGTATTCTTCTACATGTTTTTGGTAAAAAAAAAAAAAAAAAAATCGCAATAAGCACATAGTGATTGGTTTGCGCAAAAGTTATAGCGCCTACAAAATAGGGGACAGAATTATGACATTTTTTTTTTACTGGTAATGGCGGCGATCTGTGATTTTTATTGGGACTGCAGCGTTATGGCGGAAACATCGGACACTTTTGACACATTTTTTGGATCATTCACATTTATACAGCGAACAGTGCTATAAATATGCACTGATTACTGTATAAATGTGACTGGCAGGTAAGGGGTTAACACTAGGGGGCGAGAAAGGGGTTAAAAGTGTTCCCTAGGAGTGATTCTTACTGTGGGGGGAGGGGAATGACTGGGGGAGGTGACCGATCTGTGTCCCTATGTACAAGGGACACAGCATTGGTCTACTCTCTCCCTGACAGGACGTGGATCTGTGTGTTTGCACACACAAATCCACGTCCTTGGCTGTGTAACGGCCGATCGCGGGTACCTGGCGGATATGGCGGCCTCCAAGCACGCGCATCGGCACCTCAGTGACGTGCGCCCCCCAGTGGCCGGAGGAGCCGAGGACGTCAATAGATGTCCTCCCGGGATTGTGGATCCACCTTGTGGCCATCAAAGTACAATAGCCGGGATACGAAGTGGTTAACCTCTGATATACGTCGGTAGAATGGCACGGCTGGGCACATCCACGTACCTGTACGTGGCCCTTTAAGCCCAGCTGTAGGGTCGCGCACACCGCAGCTCCGTGACCGCGGGGCCGATCGCTGCCGGTGTCCCGCGATCGGTCCTCCGGAGCTGAAGAACGGGGAGAGGTGTGTGTAAACACACCTTCCCTGTTCTTCGTTGTGGCAGTGTCATTGATTGATTGTGTTTCCCTATATCGGGGAACAAACAATGACGTCACACTTCCAGCCCCGCCCCCCTACAGTTAGAAACACATATAAGGTCACACTTAACCCCTTCAGCGCCCCCTAGTGATTAACTCCCAAACTGCAATTGTCATTTTCACAGTAAACAATGCATTTTTATAGCATTTTTTGCTGTGAAAATGACAATGGTCCCAAAAATGTGTCAAAATTGTCCGATGTGTCTGGCATAATGTCTCGGTCACGAAAAAAATCACTGATCGCCGCCATTAGTAGTAAAAAAAAAAAATATTAATAAAAATGCAATAAAACTATCTCCTATTTTGTAAACGCTATAAATTTTGCGCAAACCAATCGATAAACGCTTATTGCGATTTTTTTTACCAAAAATAGGTAGAAGAATACGGATCGGCCTAAACTGAGAAAAAAATATATGTTTTTTTTATATCTTTTTTGGGGATATTTATTATAGCAAAAAGTAAAAAATATTGTTTTTTTTTTTTCAAAATTGTCGCTCTATTTTTGTTTATAGCGCAAAAAATAAAAACTGCAGAGGTGATCAAATACCACCACAAGAAAGCTCTATTTGTGGGAAAAAAAAGACGCTAATTTTGTTTGGGAGCCACGTCGCACGACCACGCAATTGTCATTTAACCACTTGACCACTGGGCACGTAAACCCACTTAATAACCAGACCAATTTTCAGCTTTCGGTGCTCTCACAATTTGAATGACAATTACTTAGTCATACAACATTGTACCCAAATGAAATTTTCGTCCTTTTTTTCACACAAATCGAGCTTTCTTTTGCTGGTATTTAATCACCGTTGTTTTTTTTTTTTTTGCGCTATAAGAGAAAAAAGACTGAAAATTCTGTAAAAAAAATGAATTTTTCTTTGTTTCTGTTATAAAATTTAGCAAATTTAGTATTTTTTCTTCATTCTTTTGCATAAATGTGAAAGATGAAGTTACGCCGAGTAAATAGACACCCAACATGTCACCCTGTCTCTTGTGGAATGGCGCCAAACTTCGCTACTTAAAAATCCCCATAGGCGATGTTGCAAGGTATTGTGGGGTATTGCAGAGTAGTGTGGTGTATTGCAGAGTAGTGTGGTGTATTGCAGAGTATTGTGGGGTATTGCAGAGTAGTGTGGTGTATTACAGAGTATTGTGGGGTATTGCAGAGTATTGTGGGGTATTGCAGAGTAGTGTGGTGTATTGCAGAGTAGTGTGGTGTATTGCAGAGTATTGTGGGGTATTGCAGAGTATTTTGGGGTATTGCAGAGTATTGTGGGGTATTGCAGAGTTGGGGCAGGGATGGATGGCTGGATCTGTGACTGCATTTGTCACAGATCCAGCCCACAGCAGCTGCTGCTGCATCCGCTCTCTCCCCTCTCCTCTCTCACACTGTACCGTTCGGTACAGAGAGGGGAGGGAGGAACCGGCGTCATCACATGACGCCGGTCTGTTTACAAGTGATCGCTCCGTCATTGGACGGAGCGATCACGTGGTAAACCACCGCTATCAGCGGCGATTTACCGTGATCCGCCGGGTCCTGAGGACCCAGCGGTCACAGACATTCCCGTGTGCGAGCCCCAAAGGGCGCGCGATTCTGGGAGGACGTCCAAGGACATCCTCCCAGAGTTAAGCAACCGCCTTGTAGACGTATTTCGTCTATAGGGCGGTGGTTAACTGGTTAAAGCGACGCAGTGCCCAATTGCAAAAACTGGCCAGGTCCTTTACCTGCATAAAGGTCCGGGTCTTAAAGCGGATCTCCACCCTCATTTACACTAGACGTCCATATTACAACCGCTGCAATCTAAGCCTGAATCGGCTATTTACATTTTAATTGTTAAATCTGTACCCTATTTTCGAGCAGTGGTTCCGGTCTGCCCCCCCTCGGGTTTTAGACGGGTTTTTTGGAGTTTCCAGCGCCGCGCTGTGCCTGCTGGGAGCTATTCTCAGAGCTCGTAAGATTTGTTTGTAATGAGACATTGTGCGACTTCATTTTGGAGGAAGTGACGCCGATGTAATCAAAGGAAGGGGCGGGCGTTTTCTTTCAGGCTGTGGGTCTTTGAGGCTGTGGCTGTGTTTCACGAGGCTCTGTTATCATCACAACGGGGCGGGAACTTTTCATTCATACGCCTGCCGTTGCGATGACAACAGAGACGCTCACGCCAATGGGCACATTCGCCAGTGCGCATGCACGAGATCGAGCGGTGGATGCTGGGACAGCATCCACCGCAAACAGGAACTACCTCCTTGTTGGATTCGAGTGCCCAAAGCCAAGATGGCCACGGGACGTGGAGGATAATATAAGTGTTTATTAGGGCAGAAATAACAGCGGAGGGGCGGACGAAAACGGGATACGTGAGTTTAGCACAGCAGTGCTAATACACATTTTAATTTGCCCAAAAAAAAAAAACGATTGAGCCGCGGGAGATCCGCTTTAAGTGGTTAAACAAGTGTGATTTAACTGTACTTCTGTCTCGGTCTGATTCATGTTTTCTGACACATATTCAGAAAGATGAGAGGTATGATCTTGTGTGGTGCACTGGAAAAGTGTCTTATCAGTTGGGTTCTTCCTTAACCCTTCATTTATCTGTCTCCGAGATCAGACAGAGTTGTCATGTAGACTACCTGCTTATCTCAACTTTTATGAAATTGTATTTTTGTCTGTTAAATGGATATGGGCTTTGGTGACTGTTGACCTGCGTTCAGATAACCAGTCAGGCGAAATTGAGATTTATAACCTGAGAATAAGAGGCGGGTTCATATTAACCCATGGCATAGATATTTAACAGTGAATTGACCAGGCATCAGATAAGAATAGAGGTAGGATATGATATTTGTTTAATCATTTTATTTTACTTTTAAATCTTTATTTATCTTGAGTTCTCAGTATTAAGTCTAGTTCATGTTGTAAACCTTTTGCATTCTTGTAAAATAAAGATCAACATTCTGCTCAGTTAAGGTTCTAGGGTCACAATAGCGAGCTGTGAAACGGATCTAAGATAAGATATCCTTGTATTATTCAATCGTAGATAATATGCAAAACACAGTGATGCCTAGCAGACAGTTTTCACTTTCCTGTAGTATAATACAGGGAAGGGAACGTTTGCAATGATATAGTGGTCTAGCAAGGCTTCCATATACAGCCAGTGACTGGAGGTTTGATGCCAGAAATTTGGGGCTGTTTCTCCCATTGAACACCTACCTCTACCCTTATCTGATAAACATGCTTACTTGTACGCAGGTTGCCTATTTCAGCCCAGATCTTTCTCGGCAGGCTTTTTGGGTCCTGTGTGAATATAAAAGGGACAGGTGTCCAGAAACCAGAGAGTCCTTGACTGTTGATATGGATGCCAATTGTCCGTCCTGCTAGCCTGCTGATATGCCGAGACCAGAGCGCCAACTAATGTACATCTGTCTTCAAGATCCTCTGACAGCTTAGGGGGATTGCTGGGACCTATTGTCCATCCTGAAGATGCCAACCCTGGATACTACCATTGTCAACTCAGCTAGAAATTGACTCTATCCTGTGCAGGTATGCTGGGGCAGCCATAGGCCTGAGTTAGGAATTTGTTCAGGGAAAGACTGTTGCCATGATTTTTAAGTAAAGCTTTTGAAACTTTGCCTTTGAATGATCTGAAGTTACTCAAGGGGTGTAATGCAAGTAATCGGCACACATAGGCCCAGATTCTTAGAGGAGATACGACGGCGTATCTCCACACACGCCGTTGTATCTCTGCGTCGGAGCCGGTCGTACCTATGCGCCTGATTCTTAGAATCAATTACGCATAGATATCTGTTAGATCCGACAGGAGTAAGTCTCTTACGCCGTCGGATCGTAACTGCATTTTTACGCTGGCCGCTAGGTAGCGCTTCCGTCGAATTCCGCGTTGAGTATGCAAATTAGATAGATACGCAAATTCCCGAACGTACGCCCGGCCGACGCAGTAAAGTTACGCCGTTTACGTTAGGCTTTTCCCGGCGTATAGTTACCCCTGTTATATGGTGGCATAAGTGCGGCATAACAATGTTAAGTATGGCCGTCGTTCCCGCGTCGAAATTTGAAAAAGTTACGTCGTTTGCGTAAGTCGTCCGTGAATGGGGCTGGACGTCATTTACGTTCACGTCGAAACCAATGACGTCCTTGCGGCGTACTTTGGAGCAATGCACACTGGGAAATTCCACGGACGGCGCATGCGCCGTTTGGGAAAAACGTCAATCACGTCGGGTCACAGTACATTTACATAAAACATGCCCCCCTGATCCAAATTTGAATTAGGTGGGCTTACGCCGGCCGATTTACGCAACTTACGGAGCAAGTGCTTTGAGAATACAGCACTTGCCCGTCTAAGTTGCGGCGGCGTAACGTAAATCGGATACGTAACGCCGCCGCGGAGATACGCCGATGGACGAGAATCTGGCCCATAGTCTACAACTCGGGTCAACTAAGCACATTGGGGTATGAAGACATTAGTGTAAGAGTTAATTACATGGAGAGAGTTTACTAGAGTTCAATCATCTGTTCAAGTAAAGGTGTAAGGCGGTGACCCCAACCAAAGTGGCTAGCATAGCCTAGAAGAACCCACCTCACCCCAGGCCAGGCCAGGCCTCTCATGTGACCCTTTTTTAGCGCCCAACAAGGAGGAAAGCATGGAGAACGTGACTACCACCCCATGACCCCTGCACTACTACATACTGTTCATCAGATAAGAGTACCAGCAGAATATCCCATTTGTTGCGATCCATTTATATTACTTTTACAGCTTTCTTTATCGCAAAACCTTAACGTTTAGTCTACTACATTTGGTAAGCCTCTTTAGATCTTATTTTACAAGAATGTATTCTGCTCAGGTAATTTTCTATTTCAGGGACTGGAAACCCCCAACAGGGTGGGGCAGATAGTTGGATTAAAATATGCGGTATGTTTAATATAATTTCTTGTACATTCTCTTTCAGTCACAACTAATTAAACCTCTGAAGAAGACCATTATGGTCGAAACGCGTTAGAATATTGTTTATACATGCAATATATGTATTTAGCTGTATAAATGATTTGTTGTGTACTGTAAAATATTATATAAATTTTTATGTCTTTTGTAATGCCGCAACTCATATCCTATTTATATTTCCCTACTCCCCCCCTTTTTTGATACATGTGAATAAATACTTTTTTCACCAATTGCATCCAACTCGTCTAATTGAGCTGCCTAAAAACCCCACCCGGGAAACCTTCTCTGTTGTTACCCCCAACATGCCTTCCCTGCTGGAACATGAGGGCATTGGCTGTAACTGACAGCACCTGGGGGTATGGGGTAGCAGACAAAAAAAACTTTCTACATTCTCAGGACACTATCATCACTATTATAGCAAGCATGCAGGGAGAATAATGGGGGCTTTAAATATAGCGCCCAAGACTGTTTTTATACAGCAAAATACTGTTTAAAAAAAAAAAAAAAGATATATAAATTATATTAAAATAATAAAATCCAAAATACCGTATTTATCGCGGTATAAACGCGCTCCCGCGTATACTGCGCACCCCCAAAGTTGACCCGAATCCTGTGGAAAAAGTTTTTTTGTGGTTTTTGTACTTACAGTTTTGGTGTCTTGCGCGGCGTCCATCGGCGGCCTTGTTGGGTCCGGCGTTCGTCTGCGGCTTCGGGTGTCCTCTTCGGCGGGTCCGGCGTCCTTCTGCGGCTTCGGGTGTCCTTCTGCGGCGGGTCCGGTGTCCTCTTCGGCGGGTCCGGTGTCCTCTTCGTCCTTCTGCGGTGTCCTCGCGTCCTCCTCGCTCGTTTCCCGCGCCGAGTTTGAATACTGCGCCGACATATACAGAGCGCAGTACACTCGTGTATTGTCGGCAATGCTCGGCTACCCTCGCTGACGTCCTGTACGTCCAGGACGTGAGCGCGGAAGGAGCCGAGACTGCCCGACTATACCCGAGTGTACTGCGCTCGGTATATGTCGGCACAGTATTCAAAACTCGGCGCGGGAAATCGGGTATCGGCGTATACCGCGCACCCACGATTTTCAGGGCAAAAAAGTGCGCGGTATACGCCGATAAATACGGTATACATACAAATCTTTATGCATACATAAATATATACAGTGATACATGAAAATTACTAGTCAGTGTTTTTCATTTATAACTCATTCAAAGGTCGACGCATTTCACAGATTGTATCCACTTCTTCAGGACCCGTATGGAAGATAACTGTTGATAGACTACACTTGTTTGTTCTGTACATTTGTCTCTAGAACAATTTATATTGTTAATAACTGATTCATGTCTGTAATATAGTTTACTATGAGAAAATTAAAATGTCTTATCACTGATCAGACATTATGACCACCCACCATAATCCATCGAGGCATGGTCTCCACTAGACCTTTGAAGGTTTGTTGTGTATCTGGCACCAGCCGTGGATCATGCTTGTTTTTCCAGCACATTGTACAGATGTTCAGCTGGTTGGTGCTCTGGAAAATGCGAAGGCCAAGTCAACACCTCCAACTCATGTTCCTCAAACCATTTTTGAATTCATCAGACCAGGGCACCTTCTTCCATTGCTTGTGGTCCAGTTCTGTTGCTCACGTGCCCATTGTATGCACTTTTGGCTGTGGACACGGGTCAGCATTTGCAGCCTATCTGCCCCATACACAACAAACTGTTCTGACATCATTCTATCGGAACCAGCATTACATTTTTTAGCAATCTGAGATACAGTTGCTTTTCTATTGGATTGGACTACAGGGGCCAGCTTTTTCTCCCCATGTGCGTCAATGAGCCTTGTCTGCCCATGACCCTGTCGCCAGTTCACCAGTTTACCTTCCTTGGACCATTTTTGTTCGGTCCTGACCACAGTAGACCAGGAACATTGCACAAGAGCTTCAGTTTTGGTGATAGTTTGACCCTAGCCATTAGAATTTGGCCCTTGTCAGTCATTCAAATCCTTACGCCTACCCATTCCTCTGCTTTCAGCACATTATCCCTGAAGTAGACTTGCCGCCTAAGATATCCCACCCACTTTCAAATGTCATTTTTAATGAGAAACGTAATGTTATTCCCTTTTATACACCAATCAGCCATAACATTATGATAAACACTGCCCTCCCTCACATTATAAATCCCCCCCACAGTAGTGTGCTCTGCCCCTTCACATCACCCCCCCCCCAAACACATACACAGCACTGCCCCCTTAACATCAGCCCCCTGGTGCACTGCCCCCCCTTTACATTACCCTCCTACAGCACTGCCCTCCCTCACATAAATCCCCCCCACAGTAGTGTGCACAGCCCACTTCACATCACCCCCCAGAACTGCCCCCTTTCACATCATTGCCTGCTTCACATCACCCCCCCCCCCCCCAGCACTGCCCCACATCATTCCCCACAGCACTGCCTGCTTCACATCCCCCCCCCCCCCCCACACACACACACACAGCACTACCTCCTTAACATCAGCCCCCCCCCCTTTACATTACCCTCCTACAGCACTGCCCTCCCTCACATTATAAATCCCCCCCACAGTAGTGTGCTCTGCCCCTTCACATCACCCCCCCCCCACATACATACACAGCACTGCCCCCTGGTGCACATCAGCCCCCTGGTGCACTGCCCCCCACCCCATTAACATTACCCTCCTACAGCACTGCCCTCCCTCACATAAATCCCCCCCACAGTAGTGTGCTCTGCCCCTTCACATCACCCCCCCCCCCCACACACACACACATACACAGCACTGCCCCCTTAACATCAGCCCCTTGGTGCACTGCCCCCCCTTTACCAGAACTGCCCTCTTTCACATCATTGCCCGCTTCACATCACCCCCCCCCCCCACAGCACTGCCCCACATCATTCCCCACAGCACTGCCCGCTTCACATCAGCCCCCCCCCCCCACACACACACAAACATACACAGCACTTCCCCCTTAACATCAGCCCCCCCCCTTTACATTACCCTCCTACAGCACTGCCCTCCCTCACATTATAAATCCCCCCACAGTAGTGTGCTCTGCCCCTTCACATCACCCCCCCACACACACATACAGCCCCCTTAACATCAGCCCCTTGGTGCACTGCCCCCCCCCCCTTTACCAGAACTGCCCTCTTTCACATCATTGCCCGCTTCACATCACCCACCCCCCACAGCACTGCCCCACATCATTCCCCACAGCACTGCCCGCTTCACATCAGCCCCCCCCCCCCCCCCCCCCCCGCAGCACTGTCCCCTTTCACATCACTGCTCACAGCACTGCCCCCTTTCATGTCACCTGCTCCCCCCTCAGCACTGATCCCCCCTCAGCACTGATCCCCCCTCAGCACTGATCCCCCCTCAGCACTGATCCCCCCTCAGCACTGATCCCCCCTCCCATCCCTTTCAGTGGTGTGCTCCGTCCTCGTCACAACGCCCCCACCGCACCGTCCCCATTTACATCAACCCCCTACAGCACTAACAGCTCTCATATCATAACCCCCTCCCCCTCCACAATAGTGCGCTCTGCCCTCTTTATACATCAATCCATGATGGGAGATTGGTCTTCATTGCAGGAACCAATAGTAGGGCTTCTATGAATGGAAAAGAAGGGCAGAAAGCGGGGGGCATAGTCGTCACTTTTATTGCATACTTGTGCAGCTACATACATTAGCCCCCCACAGTTCTGGAAGATCACAGATGTGAAGGCATCCTGGGGGCAGAGCACTGAGGATTTCAAGGAACACAGAAGCCATCAGCACATGGGACACTCTTTATTCATGTAAGTACTGTCCCTCGTGCCATTTAAAACAAATCACTAAACATCAGCTTTAAGGCTCGGTTCACAATGCTGCCACGCGAGAACCTGTGCAAATCCAGTACGGGTTCCGCATCGCGTGTCACCAACCACTGGCGATTCACACTGTCCTATGCCAACGCTGCAGGTGTCAAAACAAAGTTAACCACTTAAGCCCCGGACCATTTTGTTGCTAAATGCCCAGGCCAGGTTTTGCGATTCGGCACTGCGTCACTTTAACAGACAATTGCGCGGTCGTGCGACGTGGCTCTCAAACAAAATTGGCGTCCTTTTTTCCCCACAAATAGAGCTTTCTTTTGGTGGTATTTGATCACCTCTGCGATTTTTTTTTTTGCGCAACAACTAAAAAAAAAACTGAATTTTTTAAAAAAAAAATACGTTTTTATTTTTTTCTGTTAATTCTCTTGTAAATAAGTAAGTTTTCTCTTTCAATTACGGGCACTGATATGGCGGCACTGATGGGCACCGATGAGATGGCACTGATGGACATCGATGAGGTAGTACTGACGGGCACAGATGAGGTGGCACTGATTGGCGGCGCTGGTATGCGGCACTGATGGGCACACATAGGCGGCACTGATGGGCACTCATGGGAGGCACTGATGGGCACTCATGGGAGGCACTGATGGGCACTCATAGGCGGCACAGATGGGCACTTATGGGTGGCACTGATGGATACTTATGGGTGGCACAGATGGGCACTGATAGATGGGCACTGGGCATGGATGGGCACTATGGGGTGGCACTGATGGACACTGGGGTGGCACTGATGGACACTGTGGGGCAGCACTGATTTACCCATGTTGCCAGTCAGTGCCCATTTGTGGGCACTGATTGGCATCTTTTTTATTTTTTAAAGCTTTTTTTTTTTTTCCAAGGCTCTTTTTTTTGTTTGCCCTTCCCTGGTGGTCCAGGGTGGGCTTCCCTGGTGGTCCATGTGGCGATCTGAGGGGGGGCTGCGCTGATAAACAATAAGCGCGAACCCCCCCTGTCAGGAGAGCCGCCGATCGGCTCTCCTATACTCGCGTCTGTCAGCCGCGAGTGAGGAAGAGCCGATCAACGGCTCTTCCTGTTTACATCGTGATCAGCCGTGATTGGACACGGCTGATCACGTGGTAAAGAGTCTCCGCCGGAGGCTCTTTACCGAGATCGGAGATGCAGGGTGTCAGACTGACACCCCGCGTCACCGATCGCCGCGCTGCGCGCCCCCACGGTCCATGGACGTCCAGTCAGGATTTCAAAACCACTTCCCGGACGTAAATCGGCTATAGGCCGGGCGGGAAGTGGTTAATCATGAAATGACTTCCTTATAACAGAAGCGCAAATCTGAACATATTTACACAGTCATAGTGAACTTTTATTGGACAATTCATATGTAAAAAAGTTTCCCTTGCTTGCCCAGCATATAACGGTAAAGCTTAGGTTTTTCTCTAGAGACAGTTCTGTGGGGTATAGATCATTTTTTCCTTGGACACCGATACCTAGATTCATAGACGCCGCCGCAACTTTAAGGCGGCGTAGCGTATTTACGCTACGCCGCCTTAAGTCAGAGAGGCAAGTACTGTATTCACAAAGCACTTGCCTCCTAACTTACGGCGGCGTAGCGTAAATGCGGCCGGCGTAAGCGCGCCTAATTCAAATGAGGATGGGGGGGCGTGTTTTATGTTAATTACTCGTGACCCGACGTGATTGACTCCGTCCGTGTACATATCCCAGTGTGCATTGCTCCAAAGTACGCCGCAAGGACGTATTGGTTTTCGACGTGAATGTAAATTACGTCCAGCCCTATTCACGGACGACTTACGCAAACGACGTAAAATTTCCAAATTTCGACGCGGGAACGACGGCCATACTTAACATGGTTACGCCGCACTTATGCCACCATATAGCAGGGGTAACTATACGCCGGGAAAAGCCTAACGTAAACGGCGTAACTTTACTGCGTCGGCCGGGTGTACGTTCGGGAATTCGCGTATCTACCTAATTTGCATACTCAACGCGGAATTTGACGGAAGCGCCACCTAGCGGCCAGCGTAAAAATGCAGTTACGATCCGACAGGCGTAAGAGACTTACGCCTGTCGGATCTAACAGATATCTATGCGTAACTGATTCTAAGAATCAGGCGCATAGATACGACCGGCCGGACACAGAGATACGACGACGTATCTGGAGATACGCCGTCGTATCTCCTCTAAGAATCTGGGCTTTATCTTTACGCAGCGTATCTCCTACGGAAACGGCGTATCTTTACTGCGACGGGCGCATGTACGTTCGTGAATCGGCATATCTAGTCATTTACATATTCTACGCCAAACTCAACGGAAGCGCCACCTAGCGGCCTGCCTAAATATTGCACCCTAAGATACGACGGCGCAGGCCGTCGTATCTTAGCTAGGTTTAAGTGTATCTGTTTGAGAATACACTTAAACTTAGGACGGCGCAGATCCAGAGTTACGCCGGCCTAACTCTCTCTGAATCTAGCTAAGAGACTTACAGTGGGGATCGAAAGTTTGGGCACCCCAGGTAAAAATGTGTATTAATGTGAATAACGAAGCCAAGGAAAGATGGAAAAATCTCCAAAAGGCATCAAATTACAGATTAGACATTCTTATAATTTTTCAAAAAAAGTTAGATTTTATTTCCATCATTTACACTTTCAAAATTACAGAAAACAAAAAAAAATGGCGTCTGCAAAAGTTTGGGCGCCCTGCAGAGTTAATATCTTGTACTGCCCCCTTTGACAAGTATCACAGCTTGTAAACGCTTTTTGTAGCCAGCCAAGAGTCTTTCAATTCTTGTTTGAGGTATCTTTGCCCATTCTTCCTTACAAAAGTCTTCCAGTTCTTTGAGACTTCTGGGCTGTCTGTCACTCACTGCTCTTTTAAGGTCTATCCATAGATTTTCCATTATGTTGAGGTCAGGAGATTGTGAAGGCCATGGCAAAACCTTCAGTTTACGCCTCTTGATGTAATCCCCCGTGGATTTTGAGGTGTGTTTAGGATCATTATCCATTTTTAGAAGCCATCCTGGGCCAGATTTTTGTATTTTCTGCGGCGGCGTCGCGTAAGCCATTTGCACTACGCCGCCCCAACTTACAGGAGCAAGTGCTGTATTCCCCAAATACTTGCTCCGTAGTTTGGGGCGGCGTAGTGTAATTGGCCCGGCGTATCCCCGCGTAATTCCAAGGGGGCGGCTTGTATTTAAATTAAGCCCGCCCCCGTGCCGTTCGAACTGCGCATGCGCAGAGCTTAAAATAGCCCAGTGCGCATGCTCCAGTTCTCGACGGAAAACGTCAATGACGCCGACGTGTGCGTCATTGACGTAAAGTCGTATTCAAGAACTACTTAGTAAAACGACGTACCCGACGGGAAAAGACGACGCGGACCCGACGCCATACTTAACATGGCATACATGGGACTGGCGTAAGGTTACCCCTCATATAGCAGGGGTAACCTTACGCTTACACAAACGACGTAAGCGACGGTTACGCAACGCGATTTCGTTCGGGAATGGGCGTATCAGGCTCATTTGCATAAACAAATGAGACCTGAAGGTAAACGCCATCTAGCGGCCGGCGGGGAATTACACTAGTCGGATCCTAGCCTAAATCCGGCGTATCTTGTTTTGTGAATACAAAACAATGATACGCCGGCGGGAAATTCGATTTACGCCGGTGTATCAGTAGATACAACGGTGTAACTTGTTTGAGAATATGGCCCCCTCTCTTTAACTTCAGCTTTTTCACAGATGGCATCAAGTTACCATCCAAAATTTGATGAAATTTTATTGAAACCATTTTTCCTTCTACTCGTGAAATGTTCCCTGTGCCACTGGCTGCAATACAACCCCAAAGCATGATTGACAAGGTGGCACCGGAGCCTGGTCTAGCGGGATTACCTCTTACCCTGGATTTCAGGGATAGGGTGATGCCTCTGGCAGATCATGTCCCTGGAAAGCAGTCTGAACCCCAAGCATTGCCTTATGTGCCAAGGCAAGAACTTGCAGCAGAATCCAGTGCATGGCAGCAACATTACAGGTTGGCCCTGCTTCTTCCATGCAGCAGGCTCAGGGTATAGTCCCTCTATGGCTCTGCAGAGACGTCAACTAATCTCGATGCTACATTATGAGGCGCAATAGCTATGGTGTAGAACTTTATAAAAAGGAAGGACCAGTTTACTGTCCTTCAGACCTTAGGGGGGCCGGACTGAGGCCAGTGGAAGTAGAAAATGCCCAAGCGTCAGTGGAAGCAAACAATACCCCATAATTGATTTTAGTGGAGGGAATTTGTCGATATCAGTGGTAGTAATAGCACCCCACCCTTGGTGACAGTGGGAGGAAACGTGCCCCATCTTTAGTGTCAGTTGTGAATGGAATAGCGCCCCAGGGGCCAGAGGCAAGCCAAGGGCCATGTCTGGCCCCAGAACTGCAGTTTGGAGACCGCTGGTGTAGGAGGAATCTTGATAGGAGAATCAGTTCGGTGGGATATCCTTCTCCTATTGTGTTTTCCTTCTATCTTTAAATGATAAAAGTAAGAGAAGAGGTCCATCACCTAAGGCAGGGTTAGACAAATCCTGGGCACCAGGTTGCCATTGCGACTAGAATTAGCGACCTGGCGCCTGGGGTGGCACAGCTGGGGTATCCTGTGTCTCCGTGCCCCCCCACCCGATCGTGTTGGGCAGCGCCGGCCGGTAATTGAGGCTGCAGCTTTGCAGCCTTCTGCAGGCATATGCTTCCTTCTGTGATCTGGCGCCATCTTGTGGTGGTCGTTGGTGTGACAAGACAACCATCAATGCTAATGGAGCTTCCCCTGTGTTTTCACTGCCATCTCCTTCCCTCCAATTAGAACCCCCAAACATTATATATATTTTTTATTCTAACACCCTAGAGAATAAAATGGCGGTTGTTGCA
This sequence comes from Rana temporaria, assembly GCF_905171775.1. NCBI lineage: Eukaryota > Metazoa > Chordata > Amphibia > Anura > Ranidae > Rana > Rana temporaria. Next base: position 163,488,223 of record NC_053496.1, on the reverse strand, counting down.
ATACTTTGTCACACCGTAGTGGTCTTACAAGCGCACTTTTTAGGGTGAAAAAATACTTTTTTTTTAAAATAAAAAAGACACCAGTAAAGTTAGCCCAATTTTTTTTATATTGTGAAAGATAATGTTATGCCAAGTAAATTGATACCCTACATGTCACTCTTCAAAATTGCGTCCGCTCGTGAAATAGCGTAAAATTTTTACCCTTTAAAATCTGGATGTTTAAAAAAAAAAAACTACAGGTTGCATGTTTTGGAATTACAGAGAAGGTCTAGGGCTAGAATTATTGCTCTCGCTCTACCAATCGCGGCCATACCTCACATCTGTGGTTTGAGCACTGCTTTCATATGCGGGCGCTACACACATATGCGTTTGCTTCTGCACGCGAGCACGACGGGGCGCGTTCCTGGCTCCTAACTTTTTTAGCTGGCTCCTAGAGCCCAACAAATTTATCAAGTCCTGACCTAAGGACACTAGCAAAAACTGCGGATAGCTGGGAGTAAGGGGTGGTTGTTCCTGCAGACCTTTTTTTTTTTTTGCCAGTGTGTCCAATCACCTAAAAGTAGCTGCACATGACCCAATAATCCTAATAATCACAGAGCCTGTGTCCCATACTGTATTATCCCATAAAAAATGCAACTCATCCCTCTTCCTACCATGCAACACCACATATACTTGCCAATTGGCTGGGCTGCTCAGGCACCCAGTGTCAAAACATGAAACAGTCGGGAGAGTTCTCAGCCCTCTGTAAGCTCCAAAGTGTGACGAGCTCTTACACAGGGTTCTTCTCTTCACTCCAGGTTGCAAACATAACTTAACTGCTTGCCGACCACCCGCCGTGATCTATGTCATCTCACCGAGCAGCCAATAGAGGCGTGTGCACGCGCGCCCCCCTGCTCGCCCCTGACTCCTGCACACACGATCGCCGCCGGGCACCCGCGATCGCTTGTTACAGAGTGAGGACCGGGAGCGGTGTGTGTAAACACACCGCTCCCGGTCCTGTCAGGGGGAAAATGACCCATCGTCTGTTTATACTATGTTAGCGATTTGTCATTTCCCTAAGTCAGTCCCACCCCCCATCAGTTAGAATCACTCCCTAGGACACACTTAACCCCTTCCTCGCCCCGTAGTGTTAACCCCTTCCCTGCCAGTGGCATTTTTATAGTAATCAATGCATTTTTATAGCACTGATCGCTACAAAAAGGCCAATGGTCCAAAAAATGTGTCCGATATGTCCGCCATAATGTCGCAGTACCGATAAAAATCGCTAATCGCCGCCATTACTAGTAAAAAAAAATAAAAAATATTAATAAAAATGCCATAAAACTATCCCCTATTTTGTAGACGCTATAACTTTTGCGCAAACCAAACGCTTATTACGATTTTTTTTGCCAAAAATGAGTAGAAGAATACGTATCGGCCTAAACTGAGGAAAATGTTTTTTTTTTATTTATATATTTTTTGGGGATATTTATTACAGCAAAAAGCAAAATATATTTTTTTTTCAAAATTGTCGCTCTATTTTTGTTTATAGCGCAAAAAATAAAAACCGCAGAGTTGATCAAATACCACCAAAAGAAAGCTCTATTTGTGGGAAAAAAAGGACGCCAATTTTGTTTGGGAGCCTCGTCGAACGACCATGCAATTGTCAGTTAAAGCGACGCAGTGCCGAATGGTCAAAAGGGGCCTGGTCATTGAGCAGCAATATGGTCCGGGGCTGAAGTGGTTAATGCACCTATATAATCATTAATACATATTTCAATGCATTTTTTTTTTTTAATGCAAGCAGTGTTTGTACCCGAATTGACTTGGTGTCAGTCTTTTGCATTCCCTGTACAATAAAGCTCACAATGGGGGAGGGAGAAGCAGCACAAGGAGTCTATTCCTGCTGCAGTGCAAGAAGTTAATGGGAGGAGAGAGCAGAATAGCAAAGAGATGAGCTCAGGAGTCTGTAGCTTCTCTCTTTGCTATCCAGTCACATGATTAAGGTGGGGGAGGAGCAACGCTGTATGGCTGCCGTTTGAGACCCCTGATTTAAAGGCTTAATTTTGACCATTGTACAGTTAACCGTCCAAAGTAGTTATTTTTTTTTTTACGTCCCTAAAAAAGAAAAACTTCCAGCAGAGTCAGAGCTTGTTTACACTTGCTTCACCTTTAACACACATTAACCACTTCCCGACCGCCGCATGTAGATATACGTCGGCAGAATGGCACGGACAGGCACATCAACGTACCTGTACGTCCCTGCCTAGACGTGGGTCCGATCGGGAAAACCCCCCTCCCCCCCGCTACACGCGGCGGTCGGGTTCCCTCGGGGAGCGATCCGGGACGACGGCGCGGGCTATTCGTTTATAGCCGCTCCGTCGCGATCGCTCCCCGGAGCTGAAGAACGGGGAGAGCCGTATGTAAACACGGCTTCCCCGTGCTTCACTATGGCGGCGTATCGATCGAGTGATCCCCTTTATAGGGAGACTCTATCGATGACGTCAGACCTACAGCCACACCCCCCTACTGTAGTAAACACACACTAGGTGAACCCTAACTCCTACAGCGCCCCCTGTGGTTAACTCCCAAACTGCAACTGTCATTTTCACAATAAACAATGCAATTTAAATGCATTTTTTGCTGTGAAAATGACAATGGTCCCAAAAATGTGTCAAAATTGTCCGCCATAATGTCGCAGTCACGAAAAAAAATCGCTGATCGCCGCCATTAGTAGTAAAAAAAAAAAAAAAATTAATAAAAATGCAATAAAACTATCCCCTATTTTGTAAACGCTATAAATTTTGCGCAAACCAATCGATAAACGCTTATTGCGATTTTTTTTACCAAAAATAGGTAGAAGAATACGTATCACCCTAAACTGAGGAAAAAAAACTTTTTTATATATGTTTTTGGGGGATATTTATTACAGCAAAAAGTATTGCATTTTTTTCAAAATTGTCGCTCTATTTTTGTTTATAGCGCAAAAAATAAAAACCGCAGAGGTGATCAAATACCACCAAAAGAAAGCTCTATTCGTGGGGAAAAAAGGACGCCAATTTTGTTTGGGAGCCACGTCGCACGACCGCGCAATTGTCTGTTAAAGCGACGCAGTCCCGAACTGTAAAAACACCTTGGGTCTTTAGGCAGCATATTGGTCCGGGGCTTAAGTGGTTAAAGCGCTTACCACTTCAACATGCTAGTTTGAGTTTCATTCGGTAATGCTTTTTTTTAAAGTTTGGCAAATGCCCGGTGTGTTGATTTTCTATTTGTTTTAAAGGGGCCCAGTGAAACCCCAGCTCTATAGTACCCTCGTTCAGCAGATCCCCTGCTCAGTAGTACCACCAGCTTTGCCAATCCCCCAAGCTCTGGTTTGCTGAATCCTCTTCCCTCCGGTTCCCACTCACCTCCCGCACAATGGGCTAGATTCAGATAGCCCGCCGTAATGGCCCATACACACGATCCGAATATCGTACGATTTTTTTCGCTTAATAGTCGCAAGTAAAATGAAATAAGGTATTAAAGTCACGAAAATTCTCGTACGACCGAAAAAAAATAATCGGAAGTGATGTCATGTGTTGTAATGTATTTGTATTGTATTTTCGGACGACAACTGTACTGACTAAACGAAAATCGTACGAGGAAAATTTTCGTGCATGTCCGATCGAATAATATCGGATGAACTGTCGTGATCGGCTCTCGAAAGTAGTGTACACACGATCTGAAAATCGTACGATCCTTCATCGGACGATCGTTTTCGTCCGATATTCAGATCGTGTGTACGGGCCATTACTTTGTGCGGGCGTAGCTCAGATACGCTACGCCGCTGTAACTTAGTGAGGCAGGGGCTGGATTCACAAAGAACCTGCGCCCTAAGTTACGGCGGCGTAGCGTAAATCTGCCGGCGTAAGCGCGCCGAATTCAAATTTTGAAGAGGTGGGCGTGTTTTATGTAAATAAAACATGACCCCACGTAAATGACGTCTCTAACGAACGGCGCATGCGCCGTCCGTGAACGTATCCCAGTGCGCATGCTCCTAATCACGTCGCAAATAGTCAATGCTTTCGACGTGAACGTAATTTACGCAAAGCCCTATTCGCGAATGACTTGCGCAAATGATGTAAACGACGCAAAATTCGACGTCCATACTTAAGATTGGATAAGCAAGGAATATTATCAACTCGAAATGAGTAACCTTCTTTCCGATAGTGATACATATCGGGTGTTGGCTAAAGACCCCATGTTTGATTTTAAGGATGAACTTCATCATATTATTGAAGATGGTAGGGATCAAAGAATTCTGACCAAAAAAGAAGCCTCTTACCTTGACCCCTTGTTTTGCAGGACCCCTATTATTTATTTCTTGCCAAAGATCCATAAAGACAGTACCCATCCACCTGGGAGACCCATAGTTAATGGGATCGATTCGGTATCGGCTAGATTGGGTCAATACATTGACTCCTTCTTACAACCTTTGGTTGTTAAGACACCAGCTTTTTTAAAGGACACTAAGCATATCATCCAAATTTTGGAGTCCCTCAGTTGTCCTTCTAATAGCATATTAGTAACTGCAGATGTTGGCTCGCTCTACACCATCATAGGGCACCGTGATGCCATGGAATCTGTAGAATGGGCCCTTTCCACATCTCTGTTATCGGGCAGACATCAACAATACCTTGTTAGTTGTTTAGATTTTTGCTTATCCAGGAATTATTTTTGGTACAATGGAGATTTTCTCCTACAAACGAGGGGAGTAGCAATGGGCGCTCGCTTCGCCCCCAGTGTGGCCAATATTTTTATGGCTCACTGGGAGGAAGAGGCCATTTTTCACCACCGCCCCCCTGAACTAGTCTGTTACCGACGTTATATTGATGATCTCATCATTATTTGGAATGGTGAGAGGTCCACACTAGATGCGTTCATCAGTGGCCTCAATAATAACAAAAATATAAAATTAACATGGACAATTGACCATGAAAAAATTGTTTTTTTGGATCTTAATATTGTTAAGGATGTGGATAATTTTAAACTAACCAATTATTTTAAACCCACGGATCGCAACGCCTACATCCCATTGGGGAGTTGCCATCATAGATCTTGGCTTTGTAACATTCCTAAGGGTCAATTTATCCGACTGCGCCGCAATTGTACTACTGAGACTGATTTTGTTATTCAGTCTCGACTATTGGCTGACAGATTTGTCCAAAAAGGTTACAATATGGAAAACCTGGAGGCCGAAATAGGGCAAGTTCAAAAATTAGACAGAACCACCCTTGTGTCAGATCGTGTCGTTCATGTCGGCCAATCCAATAGTGATAAACACAATTTTAAAATGATCCTGGACTACAATGTCCAACACAAGAAATTTAAAAAGGATCATTGCAAAAAATTGGCCAATCCTGAAACAGGATAAAGTTTTAGGTCCAGCATTACCAGAAAAACCTAATTTTATACACAAGAAAGCTCCTTCCCTTAGAGACCGACTAGCACCTAGTGTGCTTAATCCTCCTGTCATTTCTGACAACAGAATGTTCAAATTTCTCGGGGGATTTTACGCTTGCGGAAGGTGTGTACCATGCAAACATTCAAAGGTTAACCTAAAAAAGAGGAAAACGTTTTTGGCATCCGCCACTAATAAAGAATACGACATTAAACAGCTTATTACCTGTGACACTGTAGGCGTTGTGTATATGTTAGAATGCGACTGTGGCCTGCAATATATTGGTAGGACATCCAGGCCGTTTAGCTGAGCATGTTAACATTAAACAGGGGAAAACCAACCATAATGTATCACGCCATTTTAAAGAGTTCCATCAAAAAAAAAACAAGGGCTTGCGCTTTTGGGGAATAGAAAAGGTCAACCGTCACTGGAGGGGGGGTAATTTTATCCGGCAACTAAGTAAGAAAGAATCTTATTGGATCCATGAGACCCATGTGCTTTGCCCTGATGGCCTTAACGTGGAATTTGATATTAATTGTTTTATATCTGATCGTTGATTTTATGTGCATTTTATTATTCTCTTATTATTTTTTTAAATATATATATTTTTATATGTATATATATATATATATATATATATATATATATATATATATATATATATATTTATAGTATTATCATGTGTATTTATATTTGGGTATTATACGCCTGTCATGGTGTATAGATATACATGTATTTCATAGTCCCTTTGGCCGCGGCTGACTTCACATGTTTTTTAGCAGTCTCCATTATACTATGTGGACTGCACATTAGGTTATTTTTTTCTATCATGTGTTTGTTTTTAAATTCTTTTTATCTACAATATTATCTGACTAGTTGCCGTAGTTATCATACATTCGGGTGGTCTTATCCATTTACAATCACCTTACGCTGTTCGGGTTATTCCCGATCACGTGGTGCTGTGTTTACATGCACCACGTGACTTCCGCGTTCTACAAGTATTGTCCCTTACACCGCACCGTAGCAGATGCAGCGTCTTGGTTCCTACGGCAACCACTGAGTATTTCACAGGGTGCACGTCCGTCTTCCCCTACATTCGCTGAAGAAGTCCCGCCCCCAGGACGCAACGTTCGGTAGGGAAAAACGTGACGTCACCCGCGACCATTCACCGGACTACATGTTTGTATTTGCCCTTTATTCCTGGCACTGGAATAAGTGCCTTGTTTGTAAGTGTTATTCTTTTGTCCATTAAATTTATTCATGTCCATGCGGAGAAACACTATGTACTGTCCTTTCTTTATATGAATGGATTCGATATTTGGCTGTGTTTGCTGACCCACTTTCGGAGAGTATTGCCTTCCACTGTCAGATCATTGCTGGATTCACATTGGAGATGAGCTTTATACACCCTCATGGGAATGCTTTATTTGACCTAATCTAGAGGGTCAAAACCGTGAGGTGAGCGGCCATTGTTACCATTGGTGGAGGTGTTCCTTTTCCACGCTACATCACCTGCATGTTTTGCGTTCATCACCAGTCACTTTTAATAAGATCATTTTCATGACTTTTATTTGGACTCTAATATAAGCGCTGCACTATCTTCTTATATACATTTACCACTTGCCGCCCGCCAATGACAAATTGACGTCGGCAAAGTGGTTGTAGAATCCTGACTGGACGTCATATGACGTCCTCAGGATTCTCAGCCGCTGCGCGCCCCCGGGGGCACGCATCGCGGCGATCGTTGTTGCGGGGTGTCAGTCTGACACCCCGCAACACCGATCTCGGTAAAGAGTCTCTCACGGAGACTCTTTACCACGTGATCAGCCGTGTCCAACCACGGCTGATCACGATGTAAACAGGAAGAGCCGTCGATGGCTCTTCCTCACTCGCGTCTGACAGACGCGAGTAGAGGAGAGCCGATCGGCGGCTCTCCTGACAGGGGGGGTTCGCGCTGATTGTTTATCAGCGCAGCCCCCCCTCGGATCGCCACATGGACCACCAGGGATGCCCACCAGGGAAGGGCAAAACAAAAAAAAATGGGGAAAAAAAAAGTCCAAAAAATAAAAATAAAAGTCTGAAAAAAAAAAAAAAAAGAAGATGCAAAAAAAAAAAAAAAAGATGCCAATCAGTGCCCACAAATGGGCACTGACTGGCAAAAAGTAAATCAGTGCCGCCCCACAGTGTCCATCAGTGACGCCCCACAGTGTCCATCAGTGCCACCCCACAGTGCCCATCTGTGCCACCCCACAGTGCCCATCTGTGCCACCCATGAGTGCCCATCTGTGCCGCCCATGAGTGCCCATCAGTGCCGCCTATATGTGCCCATCAGTGCCGCATACCAGCGCCGCCAATCAGTGCCACCTCATCTGTGCCCGTCAGTACTACCTTGTCGATGTCCATCAGTGCCACCATATCAGTGCCCGTAATTGAAAGAGAAAACGTACTTATTTACAAAAAAAATTACAGAAAAAAATAAAAACGTAATTTTTTTCAAAATTTTCGGTCTTTTTTTAGTTGTTGCGCAGAAAAAAAAAAAATCGCAGAGGTGATCAAATACCACCAAAAGAAAGCTCTATTTGTGGGTAAAAAAGGACGCCAATTTTGTTTGGGTACAGTGTAGCATGACCGCGCAATTGCCATTCAAATTGCGACAGTGCTGAAAGCTGAAAATTGGCTTGGGCGGGAAGGTGTATACGTGCCCTGTATGGAAGTGGTTAAGATTGGATACGTCTCATATAGCAGGAGTAACCATACGCCAGAAAAAGCCTAACGTAAACTACGTAAAAAAATGCGCCGGGCGGACGTACATTTCTGAATCGGCGTATCCACCCAATTTGCATATTGTTTGCGTAAATCGACGGAAGCGCCACCTAGCGGCAAGCGTAAATATGCAACTAAGATACGACGGCGTAAGAGACTTACGCCAGTCGGATCTTAGCCAAATTCCGGCATATTTTGTTTTCTGAATACAGAAAAAAGATACGCCGGAGCATCCTAGAAGTTACGCGGCATATCAATAGATACGCCAGCGTAACTTCTTTACGAATCTACCCCTATGTGTGATATTGTTAGTTTCTCCTGCTCTTGCCCTTCCAGCTCTGCTGATCCTCTGCTGCTCAGTCCTCTCCTCGGTCCCCGCTTACCTTCCACTAGCAGTGGTTCTCAACCTTCTAGTGCTGTGACCCCTTGATAAAATTTCCCAAGTTGTGGGGACCCCTAACAGTAGTTGGGATAAGTGGCAATGCTGGGGGGAGTTCTGATCGGCCAACTTAGGTGCTCTTGATCAAGGTCATCTGCTGATCGGAGAACTGTAGTGGGGACTTTTAATGGCAACTCTAATCACAGGTAGTGTTACTCATAGGCCCGGATTCAGAGACAAGTTACGACGCCGTATCTCCGGATACGCCGTCGTATCTCCGAGTGTGCGGGGTCGTATCTATGCGACTGATTCGTAGAATCAGTTACGCATAGATTTCCCTAAGATCCGACCTGCGTAATTCTCTTACACCGTCGTATCTTAGGCTGCATATTTACGCTGGCGGCTAGGTGGCACTTCCGTAGATTTACGCAAGGAATATGCAAATTAGGTAGATACGCCGATTCAGAAACGTACGTCCGACCGGCGCATTTTTTTACGCCGTTTGCGTAAGGCTTTTTCCGGCGTAAAGTTACCCCTCATAAAGCAGGGGTAAGTCATGTTAAGTATGGACGTCGGAAACACACGAACAGCGTCGTATTTTACGTAAGTCGTTCGCGAATAGGGCTGTACGCAGGGCTTTTTTTCTGGGGGAACTTAGTTCCACCACCTCTGGCTCAGACCCTTTGGTGCCTGCTCACCACAATCACTTGTAAACACAGAAGTCTGGTTTCTGTATATACAAGTGACAGCTCTGCACTCTGTGTGTAACCCCCCTGAACTCTGCACTCTGTATGTAATGCAATTCTGGTATTTAATGCACCTTTAAAACACTTCTACTGTTTGTGAAATCTGAACGGGGTCATGGTTGAGTTCCTGCACCTATTTTCGGAGAAAAAAAGCTCTGGCTGTACGTAAGTTACGTTCACGTCGAAAGCATTGACAGTTTGCGGCGTAATTTGGAGCATGCGCACTTGGAAACGTTAGATACGGGAAAAATACTTAAAAACGTCAAATACCTGGGGTCACAAGGAATTTAAATAAAACACGCCCACATCATCCACATTTGAATTAGGCGGGCTTACGCCGACACATTTACACTACGCCGCCGTAACTTAGGGCGCAAGTTCTTTCGGAATACGGAACTTGCGCCCTAAGTTACGGCGGTGTAATGTATTTGAAATACGTTACGCCCGCCGAAAGATACGTAAATATCTGAATCCGGGCCACTGTGTCTCCAGCTTTGTGGTGTCTCGCAGCAGTAAAAAATATACCAAAATCGGGAGGTGGGGTCTCCTCCAGCCCCTCCCACCTCACATTCCTCATCAGTCAGCTGACCTCTAGTCTCTACCCCCCACCCATGTCGGGAACTAAATGGGCGGCTGTGAAGAGGCAGAGTGGCAGCCGCGGGCTCCAGGAACAGCCCAGCTGGGCGCCCGCGAAAAGACTGGAAGAGTGGGGGAAGGCTTCAGGAACATCCCAGGATTCGGTGACCCCTGGTAAATCATCCTTCGACCCCCGAGGGGGTCCCGACCCCCAGGTTGAGAACCACTGCACTATAGAGTTCCCATGTTGCATACCACGTGTGTTGTCTGCTAGTTGCTCTGCTCTGGTCCGGAACCCCGCTCACCAGATGCGACGTCTGCACCAGACCCTTCCACGATATATACACATGAACCGGAAGTGACTGCTGACATCTTTGCGGTTCGCTTGTTGGTTTCCCAGTGCATCCTGCGATATCTAATTTCTGCAATACCGCTAAAGGAAAGGCTCAATAAAAGCCCCTAAAAAACTTCAGGTGCGAGTAGTGGCGCCATCTGGTGGTGAGCTGTTGATATTACAAGTTATTACCACCAGATGTGTAAACTGTCGCCATCTGGTGGTGGCCGTTGGTATTACAAGTTAAGCATTACAAGTTAAACAGCAATTCTAATGTAATTTTTCACTATTTTCACTGCCATCTCCTTCCCTCTAATTAGAACCCCCAAACATTATATATATTTTTTATCCTAACACCCTAGAGAATAAAATGGCGATCGCAATACTTTCTGTCACGCCGTATTTGCGCAGCGGTCTTACAAGCGCACTTTTTCGGGAAAATATTACACTTTTTTTAATTAAAAAAATAAGACAACAGTAAAGTTATCCGCATTTTTTTTTAATATTATGAAAGATAATGTTACGCAGAGTAAATTCATACCCAACATGTCACGCTTCAAAATTGCGTCCGCTCGTGGAATGGCGACAAACTTTTACCCTTTAAAATCTTTATAGGCGACGTTTAAAAAAAAATTCTACAGGTTGCATGTTTTGAGTTAAAGAGGAGGACTGGGGCTAGAATTATTGCTCTCGCTCTACCAATCGCGGCGATACCTCACATGTGTGGTTTGAACACCGTTTACATATGCGGGCGCTGGTCACGTATGTGTTCGCTTCTGCGCGCAAGCTCGTCGGGACGGGGTGCGTTTTCTGGCTCCTAACTTTTTTTAGCTGGCTCCTAGATTCCAAGCAAATTTGTCAAACCCTGCTTTATACCCCCATGCTTTCTTGTTGCTTCATTTTAGTTTTAACTGCTTCCGGACCAGTGCCGCAGTTATACTGCAGCAGGCTGGCCCCCTGCGCGAACCGTTGTAGCTGTACGCTGGCTCTTTAAGGCGCCTCTGGCGGCACCCGCATGTCCCCGATGCATATCCCCGGACTTGATGCGAGTGCCCGGTGGTCGCGATGACCACCGGGCACCCACGATTGCTCATTAAAGAGCGAGAACCTGAGTGTGTGTGTGTAAACACACACAGCCCGGTTCTCTCAGGGGCGAGGGGACTGATCGTGTGCTCATACTATGTATGAACACCGATCAGTCTCTTCCCTTAGTCAGAACACACATTAGGGAACACATTTAACCCCTTTCCCTGCCAGTGACATTGTTACAGTAATCAGTGCATTTTTATAGCACTGATCGCTGTATAAATGCCAATGGTCCCAAAAATGCGTCAAAAGTTTTTCGATGGGTCCGCCATAATGTTGCAGTTCCAAAGAAGAAAAAAATAAAAAATAAATAAAATAAAAAAAGACAACCCACACATGCAGATCACCGCCATTACTAGTAAAATCTATCCCCTATTTTGTAGGCTCTATAACTTTTTGCGCAAACCAATCAATATACGCTTACTGCGATTTTTTTTTACCAAAAAATATGTAGAATACATATCGGCCTAAACTGAGGAAAAAACATTTTATAAAATTGGGATATTTATTATAGCAAAAATTACAAAATAGTGTTTTTTATTCCTAAAATGGTTGTTGTTTTTTCGTTTATAGCAGAAAACATCGTCAGTTAACCACTTAAGGACCGGACCAATATGCTGCTAAATGACCCAAGGGGTTTTTACAATTCGGCACTGCGTCGCTTTAATAGACAATTGCGCGGTCGTGCGACGTGGCTCCCAAACAAAATTGACGTCCTTTTTTCCCCCACAAATAGAGCTTTCTTTTGGTGGTATTTGATCACCTCTGCGGTTTTTATTTTTTGCACTATAAACAAAAATAGAGCGACAATTTTGAAAAAAATTCGATATTTTTTACTTTTTGCTGTAATAAATATCCCCCAAAAACATATATATTTTTTTTTCCCTCAGTTTAGGCCGATACGTATTCTTCTACCTATTTTTGGTAAAAAAAAAAAAAAAAAAAAAAAAAAAAAAAAAAATCGCAATAATCGTTTATCGGTTGGTTTGCGCAAAATTTATAGCGTTTACAAAATAGGGGATAGTTTTATTGCATTTTTATTATTTATTTATTTTTTTACTACTAATGGCGGCGATCAGCGTTTTTTTTCGTGACTGCGACATTATGGCGGACACTTCGGACAATTTTAAACACATTTTTGGGACCATTGTCATTTTCACAGCAAAAACTGCATTTAAATTGCATTGTTTATTGTGAAAATGACAGTTGCAGTTTGGGAGTTACCCACAGGGGGCGCTGTAAGAGTTAGGCTTCACCTAGTGTGTGTTTACAACTGTAGGGGGGTGTGGCTGTAGGTCTGACATCATCGATCGAGTCTCCCTATAAAAGGGATCACTCGATCGATGCAGCCGCCACAGTGAAGCACGGGGAAGCCGTGTTTACATACGGCTCTCCCCGTTCTTCAGCTCCGGGGAGCGATCGCGACTAGAAACGAATATCTGCGCCATCGTCCCGGATCGCTCCCCGAGGGGAATCCGCCCGCCGCATGTAGCAGGGGGGGGGGGGGGTCCCGATCGGACCCCCGACCCGCGGAAAGGCAGGGACGTACAGGTACGCCAATGTGCCTGTACGTGCCATTCTGCCGACGTAAATGTACATGAGGCGGTCGGGACGTGTATGTCCTGTATGTATCCTTACCTGTCAAATGTCTCCCATCTGTCTGTTATAAGAACTGAAAAACTGCAGATTCTGTGGGTGGATCTTTGGTCTGGAGCTCAGTGGGTGGAGTCGTGATGTCAGTAGACTCCCCGCCCTCCTCTACACTCCCCTTTTCAACATGCATTTTTGTCTGTGTATTCCTTACACTGAATTCTGCTATGATCACTAACATCCAGTCAAAATCCAGAAAAGTAACCACATGACTTCAGAAAAGGAGTAGGGGTGGGAAATAAAAAATACTGTTTGTCTCGGGCTAGTGCATGAGATATGTAAATAACCTGTCACTCACAGCAGGGGGGGGGGGTTTTGGGAGAGAAGGGACAAAAGTTTTTCTCCTGTTTGTTTATCTCGAAGAAAAAAAAAAAAGAAAGAAGAAAAAAAGAAAAAAGAAGAAAGAAGGATTAACTCTTTGTGGCAAGACTGGGCACAGATGATAGGAAATCCTATACTATATATTGTGACAGCAAAAAATAAAAAAATTCAGGTTTACATTCACTTTAAAAGGAACCCTAAAGCAGGGCTCGACAAATCCCGGGCGCCAGGTCGCCATGGCGACTAGAAATAGGGTCCTGGCGACTTGGCTTGGAAGGGGGGCAAAAAAATTTTTTTGTGAGCTGGAGCCATCTGGTGGTGGTCGTTGGTATTACAAGTTAAGCATTACAAGTTAAACAGCAATTCTAATGTCATTTTTCACTATTTTCACTGCCATCATCTTCCCTCTAATTAGAACCCCCAAACATTATATATATTTTTTATCCTAACACCCTAGAGAATAAAATGGCGATCATTGCAATACTTTCTTTCATGCCGTATTTGCGCAGCGGTCTTACAAGCGCACTTTTTTGGGAAAAAATTACACTTTTTTTAAATTAAAAAATAAGACAACAGTAAAGTTATTCCCATTTTTTTTTAATATTATGAAAGATAATGTTACGCCGAGTAAATTCATACCCAACATGTCACGCTTCAAAATTGCGTCCGCTCGTGGAATGCCGACAAACTTTTACCCTTTAAAATCTCCATAGGCGACGTTTAAAAAAACTCTACAGGTTGCATGTTTTGAGTTACAGAGGAGGTCTAGTGCTAGAATTATTGCTCTCGCTCTACCAATCACGGCGATACCGCACTTGTGTGTTTTGAACACCGTTTACATATGCGGGCGCTACTCGCGTATGTGTTCGCTTCTGCGCGCAAGCTTGTCGGGACGGGGCGCGTTTTCTGGCTTTTAACTTTTTTAGCTGGCTCCGAGATTCCAAGCAAATTTGTCAACCCCTGCCCTAAAGGCAAAAAAACTTTAAAAATAAATAACAAACATGTTATACTTCCACTGTGCAGTTCGTTTTGCACAGTGTCTCCCCTAACCCTGTCTTCTGGGGTCCCTCGGCGGCAGTCTCGGCTCCTCCTCACAAAAGCTTTCCACCTTCGAGCTCGCATGGTGGAAAGCTTTTGCGGGCGCGCTCCCGTGATACAGCGGCGGGCATAGCCGCCGACTGTATCACTCGGCGTCATTGGATGTGATTGACAGCAGCGCCAGCCAATGGCTGCGCTGCTATCAATCCATCCAGCCGAGCCAATCAACGGCCAGGCTGGGAACCGAAGAGGATCACAAGGACGCAAGCGGGACTTTCGAGGGGTGAGGTAAGTGAAACGGGGGTTTGGGGGGCGATACCATCGGATGTTTTTTCACCTTAATGCATAGGATGCATAAAGGTGAAAAAACATGAACCTTTACAACCTCTTTAACCACTTAAGCCCCGGACCAATATGCTGCTAAATGCCCAGAGGCGTTTTTACAATTCGGCACTGCGTCGCTTTAACAGACAATTGCGCTGTCGTGCGACGTGGCTCCCAAACAAAATTCGCGTCCTTTTCTTCCTACAAATAGAGCTTTCTTTTGATGGTATTTGATTGCCTCTGCGATTTTTATTTTTTGCGCTATAAACAAAAATAGAGCGACATTTTTGGAAAAAAAACAAAAAAAAAAAACAATATTTTTTACTTTTTGTTATAAGAAAAATTGAATAAACTAAATTTTAGACAAACATTTAGGCCAAAATGTATTCAGCCACATGTCTTTAGTAAAAAAAAAAAAAAAAAAAAAAAATTGCAATAAAAAAATAAATAAAAAAAAATTAGCTTCCTAGCGGCAACAGTGACACTAATACAGCGATCAGAAAAATGATCGCTTAGTGACACTGGCAATAGGGAGTGAAAGGGTTAACTAGGGCGGTGATCAAGGGGTTGAAACTTTATTAGGGGGGGGGGTACGGGGCTACCCTGGACCTAACACTAACTGCCTGTCACACTGACACTAAATGCAGTGATCAGTACATATATGATCACTGCATTCAGTGACAGTGTGACAGGGGGGTTGGGGGTGGTGATCGGAAGGGGTTAAATGTGCCTATGTGTACTGGTGTCAGTGTAGTGTTGGTGCGACTTACTGTGACTCTTCTCTCATCTCGGCGGGTTTGAAAATACCGCCGAGATGCGAGCTGCATCACTTCCTCTGCCTATGTTTACATTTTACAGGCAGAGGAAGTGACACGGCGGCAGCTCACAGGATTGGCTGGAAGCGATCACGAGGGGGCGGACAGAAACGAACAGCCGTCCCCTCGAGTCGGATCGCTCCCGGAGGTAAGCCGCCCGCAGCTGAGGGGGTCCCGATCGGACCCCCGACCCGCTAGAAGGCAGGGACGTATATATACGCCCATCTGCCTGTACGTGCCATTCTGTGGACGGAAATAGTCGTGCGGCGGGCGTTAAGTGGTTAAGCAAAGCAAACAAAATGGTTACCTTAGAGTCCTGTTCACACATTTCATTTAGCGACAGGGGCTTTGATTGCTATGGAGAGTGTTTTAAAAAAGCGCGTCCAATGCCGCACTTTGAAGCAAGTGTAAACAAGCCCTTAGTGAGTCAAGTCAATAAACAGTTAGCAAAATTTAAAGAATATATAAATCCATTTTTTTAAACCTTTGGATAGAGTAGGCAATGGCTCAGATTCAATAAACAATTGCGCCTGCGTAACCATAGTTACGAAGCGCAACTGCTGACTTGCGCCGGCGTAACGAGTTCTCCTGATTCAGAGAACTCGTTACGCCGACTGCAGCCTAAAATCTGCGTGGCATATGGCTCTTATGCCACGCAGATTTTAGGCTGCATTCTTGCGTTGACCGCTAGGGGGCGCTCCCATTGTGGTCAGCATATAGTATGCAAATTGCATACTTACGCCGATTCACAATGTTGCGCGGGCCCTGCGTACGCAAGTTACGGAGTTTCCGTACGGCGTCTTTAGAGTAAGGCTGCCCCTTCTAATAGTAGGGGCAGCCAATGCTAAAGTATACCCTCCGTTCCTGCGTCGTGAAATTTGAATTTCACGCCGTTTGCGTAAGTGATACGTGAATGGCGCTGGACGTCATTTGCAGCAATGCACGTCAGGAAAGTTTCCCGAAGGCACATGCGCTTTACGATCGGCGTGGGAACGCGCCTAATTTAAATGATTCGGGATCATTTACATTGCGCGCGCGCTTACGCCGGGCAATTTTGCCGGCGCGCCCTCGCAATTTACGGAGCTACTGCTCCGTGAATCGAGGGCAGCGCAAAATATTTGCGGGGGCGCAGGGCAAAATCGTTGCCCTGCGCCTCCGCAAATAGAGCGCGGATCTCTTTGAATCCGGGCCAATGACTCAAACCTCTGGAAGGTACAGAACAAGCGTCCCCAATAAAGATTTCCCCCTCTATTCCCGTTTCAGTGCAAAATGTTGGATCCCTTCCTAATGTTTTCTAGGATAATAATTCGAGAACGCACTTAGCAGGGACACAGACAGCAATAAAAACTTGGCTCTTATTTGCTGGCTGCCAACCATTTCCTACTGCATACAAAACTTCAAAGTTTAGCCTTCACCACATGTAAAAGGTACGAGTTAGTGTTTTCCTTTGCACCTAAGTAAATTCTATGGCAATATGTCCGATAGTGGAAAAAGGGAGCGGTCTTTATGGTTATAATTAGGGTTGTCCCGATACTAGTATCGGTATCGGGACCGATTCCGAGTATTTGCGGGAGTACTCCCGCAAATACCCCCGATACCGAAATAGAATACTCCCGCCCCCTGCTGCATCCCCCACTTGGTTAATACGGGTGGGGAACATTACAGCATTCATTTGAATAGCTGTAGTCTTTCCCGCCGCGTATAGACACTCCCCCTTGCTCGGGTGAACTGTCCAATCCCGAGCAAGGGGGAGTGTCTATACGCAGCGCGGCGCGAATCATTACAGCTATTCAAATGAAAGCTGTGATGTTCCCCGCGCGTATTAACCAGTCGGCGGCAGCGGGGATGCGGCGGGATGCAGGTAAGGGGGACATTGCTGGATATGGGGGGGGAGACATTGCTGGATATGGGGGGGGAGACACGGCTGGATATGGGGGGGGAGACACGGCTGGATATGGGGGGGGGAGACACGGCTGGATATGGGGGGGGAGACACGGCTGGATATGGGGGGGGGGGGGAGACACGGCTGGATATGGGGGGGGGGGGGGAGACACGGCTGGATATGGGGGGGGGGGGAGACACGGCTGGATATGGGGGGGGGGGGAGACACACGGCTGGATATGGGGGGGGGGGGGGGGAGACACGGCTGGATATGGGGGGGGGGGGAGAGACACGGCTGGATAGGGGGGGGGGGAGACAGGGCTGGATATGGGGGGGGGGGGGAGACACGGCAGGATATGGGGGGGGGGGGGGAGACACGGCAGGATATGGGGGGGGGGGAGACACGGCAGGATATGGGGGGGGGGGGGAGACACGGCTGGATATGGGGGGGGGGGGGAGACACGGCTGGATATGGGGGGGGGGGGGAGACATGGCTGGATATGGGGGGGGGGGGGGGGAGACATGGCTGCATTTGTGGGGGGACATGGCTGCATTTGGGGACACATTTAAAAAAAAGTATCGGTATCGGCGAGTACTTGAAAAAAAGTATCGGTACTTGTACTCGGTCCTAAAAAAGTGGTATCGGGACAACCCTAGTTATCTTCTACTCGATCCTGAACTCTTTGGGATCGAAGTGCTTACTCAGCAGCACGATTAGCAATTCAAGGTCCTTTAAACGTTATTGGAAAGAGCTCCCCCTTGCTTTAGTCCTCCATATAGAAGAAAAAGAGAGAGTCTTATTTCCAATCCTTAGTGGGTCTTCCAATGCCTCTTCAGCTGGCTCTTCAGCCCAAACCCCTTTCCACAATCAGAACACTGGAACTTCTTTTCACGCATGTGCGTCTTTTCGTGGTTGCTGCAGTGCGAGCGCCGGGCAAAGGACCTCCCGCAGTGTTGACAAGGGTACGGCTTCTCACCCGTGTGACAAAGCATGTGCTTAAGCAAGTGCGAGCGATCTGCAAAACCCCGGCCACAATCCGTGCACGTGAACGGCTTCTCGCCCGTGTGCATGCGCTGGTGGATGACCATGTGCGATTTGAATGAGAACTTTTTATCGCACTCGCCGCACGAGAAAGGCCTCTCCCCCGTGTGATAGCGCCGATGGGTCACCAAATTTTCTTTGTTTGTAAAACGCTTGCCGCAAGCCTCACAGGTGTATGGCTTCTCGCCCGTGTGAATGCGTTTGTGCCGCGACAGATGTGAGCTCTTGACGAAGGATTTCCCGCACTCGGTGCAGGTAAATGGTTTTTCTCCGGTATGAATGCGACTGTGTTTAATAAGGTTCGCCAGGCAGGAGAAACCTTTGCTGCATTCGGTGCAGGAGAACGGGCGCTCGCCGCTGTGTAATCGCTGGTGTACTTCAAGGTTAACGAGGCGGGGGAAATGCTTGCCGCAGGTGGGACAAGCGAACGGCTTCGCTTCAGCGTGCTGCTTCTTGTGCTGGATAAGAAGCTGCCTGTTAGACAGAAAAATGTCGCAAATGTTGCATTTAAACACCCGGGTGTGTGCTCTCTGATGAGATAAGTAGGCCGCCTTGTTCTGGAATTTGCGGTCACACTCCTTGCACTTCACCATCAATCGGGGGTCAAAGGTTTCCTCGCTGTCATCAGTTTTGTACCCCGTACCGTTTTCTGAGGTATGGTTATCCTGGGAGGGAGGCTTCCTGTCCTTTTTCTTGATGTACCTACTTTTTCGCGGCCCTCTCACTTTTTTAGTTCCTCCGCGTCTTGGTTTCGGCTTGGCTGTTTCTTTGAGAACTGTTCGGCCTGTTAAAACACGGGTTGAAAGTGAAAAATAACCGGTAAGACACAAACAATACAAAACTTTCGCACAACGAGGGGTTTCAAATTATCCATTACAGGGGGGCAAAAAAGTATTTAGTCCCCACGAATTGTGCAAGTTCTCCCACTTAAAGCGGAAGTTCACCCAATTCGGTTTTTGTTTCTATTTACCCCTTAGCTTCCTGCTCGTTTTGTCTAGGGGAATCGGCTATTTGTTTTAAAATATGATCCGTACTTACCGTTTTCGAGATGCATCTTCTCCGTCGCTTCCGGGTATGGGTCTTCGGGAGCGGGCGTTCCTTCTTGATTGATAGTCTTCCGAGAGGCTTCCGACGGTCGCATCCATCGCGTCACTCGTAGCCGAAAGAAGCCGAACGTCGGTGCGGCTCTATACTGCGCCTGCGCACCGACGTTCGGCTTCTTTCGGAAAATCGTGACGCGAAGGATGCGACCGTCGGAAGCCTCTCGGAAGACTGTCAATCAAGAAGGAACGCCCAGTCCCGCAGCCCATACCCGGAAGCGGCGGAGAAGATGCATCTCGTAAACGGGTAAGTACGGATCATATTTTAAAACCAATAGCCGATTCCCCTAGACAAAACGAGCAGGAATCTAAGGGGAAAATGTGTGCGCTATGGGTGAACCTCCGCTTTAAAAAGATGAGAGGGGCCTGTAATTGTCATCATAGGTATACCTAAACTATGAGAGACAAAATGTGGAAACAAATCCAATCACATTGTCTGATTTGGAAAGAATTTGCAAATTATGGTGGAAAATAAGTATTTGGTCTCCTCTACAAGCAAGATTTCTGTCTCTCACAGACCTGTATCTTCTTTAACCCCTTCCCGACCACCACATGTAGATATACGTCGGCAGAATGACACGTACAGGCACATTGGCGTACCTGTACGTTCCCTGCCTTTCCGCGGGTCGGGGGTCCGATCGGGACCCCCCCCCCCCCCCCCCCCCGCGACATGCGGCGGTTGGGTTCCCACAGGGAGCGATCCGGGACGACGGCGCGGCTATTTGTTTATAGCCGCTCCATATCGATCTCTCCCCGGAGCTGAAGAACGGGGAGAGCCGTATGTAAACACGGCTTCCCCGTGCTTCACCATGGCGGCGCATCGATCGAATGATCCCTTTTATTAGGGAGACTCGATCGATGACATCATTCCTACAGCCACACCCCTCTACAGTTGTAAACACACACTAAGTGAACCCTAACCCTAACACACACTAAGTGAACCCTAACTCCTACAGCGCCCCCTGTGGTTAACTCCCAAACTGCAACTGTCATTTTCACAATAAACAATGCAATTTAAATGCATTTTTTGCTGTGAAAATGACAATGGTCCCAAAAATGTGTCAAAATTGTCCGTCATATAATGTCGCAGTCACGAAAAAAATCGCTGATTGCCGCCATTAGTAGTAAAAAAAAAAAAATGCAATAAAACTATCCCCTATTTTGTAAACGCTATAAATTTTACGCAAACCAACCGATAAACGATTATTGCGATTTTTTTACTAAAAATAGGTAGAAGAATACTTATCGGCCTAAACTGAGGGGAAAAAAAATGTTATATATGTTTTTGGGGGATATTTATTATAGCAAAAAGTAAAAAATATTGAATTTTTTTCAAAATTGTCGCTCTATTTTTGTTTATAGCGCAAAAACTATTTTGTTTGGGAGCCACGTCGCACGACCGCGCAATTGTCTGTTAAAGCGACGCAGTCCCGAACTGTAAAAACACCTTGGGTCTTTAGGCAGCATATTGGTCCGGTCCTTAAGTGGTTAAGAGGCTCCTCTGTCCTCCACTCATTACCTGTATTAATGGCGCCTGTTTGAACTTATCAGTATAAAAGACACCTGTCCACAACCTCAAACAGTCACACTCCAAACTCCACTATGGTGAAGACTAAGGATGAGCTCCGGCGTGTTCGCAGTCCATGCAGAGCACGCCAGGAAGTCGGCACCGCGCTGCGCTAATCACAGGCAGGGAGACATTTCCCGATCTCTGCAGCCGAGCATCGGGATAATGTCTCCCCGCCTGTGATTAGCGCAGCGCGGTGCCGACTTCCTGGTGGGCTCTGCACATGGAGTGTGCGAACACGCCGGAGCTCATCCTTCGTGAAGACCAAAGAGCTGTCGAAGGACACCAAAAACAAAATTGTAGACCTGCACCAGGCTGGGAAGACTGAGGGGCAGATCCACGTACATCGGCGCATTGTTGCGGCCGGCGTAGCGTATCTCCGATACACTACGCCGCCGTAACTTACAGCGTATTTTCCTTATCCTCAAAGAAGTTGGGCCGTAAGTTACGGCGGCGTAGTGTAATTTTGGCGGCGTAAGGGTGCGCAATTCAAATCGATGTGATGGGGGGCGCGTTTTATGTCAATACGTTGTGAACCGACGTAAATTAAGTTTTTTTTGAACAGCGCATGCGCCGTCCGTGGGGGTATCCCAGTGCGCATGCTCGAAATTAAACCGGAACAAGCCAATGCTCACGACGGAGACGTCATTCTACGCAAATCCCTATTCGCGAACGACTTGCGCAAGCAACGTAAAAAATTCAAAATGCGACGCGGGAACGACGGCCATACTTAACATTGAGTACGCCTCATATAGCAGGGGTAACTATACGCCGGAAAAAGCCGAACGCAAACGACGTAAAAAAATGCGCCGGACGTACGTTCGTGGATCGCCGTATCTAGCTAATTTGCATACTCGACGCGGAATTCGACGGAAACACCACCTAGCGGCTGCCGGAAAAATGCACCCAAGATCCGACGGCGTACTAAGACGTACGCCTGTCGGATCGAGCCCAGATGCAGTCGTATCTTTGTTTTGTAAATACAAAACAAAGATAAGACGCGGGAACTTTGAAATTACGCGGCGTATCAATAGATACGCCAGCGTAATTCTTCTGTGGATCTGGCCCTGAATCTGCAATAGGCAAGCAGCTTGGTGTGAAGAAATCAACTGTGGGAGCAATTATTAGAAAATGGAAGACATACAAGACCACCGATAATCTCCCTCGATCTGAGGCTCCACGCAAAATCTTATCCCGTGGGGTCAAAATGATCTTAAGAACGGTGAGCAAAAATCCCAGAACCACACGGGGGGGCCTAGTGAATGACCTGCAGAGAGCTGGGACCAACGTAACAAATGCTACCATCAGTAACACACTACGCCACCAGAGACTCAGATCCTGCAGTGCCAGATGTGTCCCCCTGCTGAAGCCAGTACATGTCCGGGCCCGTCTGAGGTTTGCTAGAGAGCATTTGGATGATCCAGAAGAGGATTGGGAGAATGTCATAAGGTCAGATGAAACCAAAGTGGAACTGTTTGGTAGAAACACAACTCGTCATGTTTGGAGGAGAGAGAATGCAGAGTTGCAACCAAAGAACACCATACCTACTGTGAAGCATGGGGGTGGCAACATCATGCTTTGGGGCCGTGTCTCTGCAAAGGTTACAGGACGACTGACCAGTGTACATGAAAGAATGAAAGGGGCCATGTATCGTGAGATTTTGAGTGCAAACCTCCTCCCATCAGCAAGGGCATTGAACATGAAACGTGGCTGGGTCTTTCAGCATGACAATGAGCCCAAACACACCGCCCAGGCAACGAAAGGAGTGGCTTCTTAAGAAGCATTTCAAGGTCCTGGAGTGGCCTAGCCAGTCTCCAGATCTCAACCCCATAGAAAACCTTTGGAGGGAGTTGAAAGTCCGTGTTGCCCAGCAACAGCCCCAAAACATCACTGCTCTAGAGGAGATCTGCATGGAGAAATGGGCCAACATACCAGCAACAGTGTGTGACAACCTTGTGAAGACTTACAGAAAACGTTTGTCACTGCCAACAAAGTATATATAACAAAGTATTGAGATGAACTTTTGATATTGACCAAATACTTATTTTCCACCATAATTTGCAAATAAATTCTTTCCAAATCAGACAATGTGATTGGATTTGTTTCCACATTTTGTCTCTCATAGTTGAGGTATACCTATAATGACAATTACAGGCCTCTCTCATCTTTTTAAAGCGGATGTTCACCCCTACAATATACTTTTTCCCCTTAGATGGATGCTCGTTTTGTCTAGGGGAATCGGCTAGTTTTAAAATATGAGCCGTACTTACCGTTTTCGAGATGCATCTTCTCCGTCGCTTCCGGGTATGGATCTTCGGGAGCGGGCGTTCCTTCTTGATTGACAGTCTTCCGAGAGGCTTCCGACGGTCGCATCCATCGCGTCACGATTTTCCGAAAGAAGCCGAACGTCGGTGCGGCTCTATACTGCGCCTGCGCACCGACGTTCGGCTTCTTTCAGAAAATCGTGACGCGATGGATGCGACCGTCGGAAGCCTCTCGGAAGACTGTCAATCAAGAAGGAACGCCCGCTCCCGAAGACCCATACCCGGAAGCGACGGAGAAGATGCATCTCGAATACGGTAAGTACAGCTCATATTTTAAAACAAGTAGCCGATTCCCCTAGACACAACGAGCATTAATCTAAGGGGATTGTTTGAAAAAATAGATTAATGGGTGAACTCCCGCTTTAAGTGGGAGAACTTGCACAATTGGTGGCTGACTAAATACTTTTTTGCCCCACTGTATTTCTCTATCTTGGAGTACAGGGCAGGACACAGGCTGCGTATCCATAGACCTTGGGTCATAGGCTGCTACCTTCAGGTGATCAGATGCTGGCAAAGATTACACCCCGGGCATTATTCTAAGAGCAAACCCCCGTCCAAAAGTCCTCAATTTTTAGCAAGCAATATAGAGCAACAGAGGGGAGGGTGGCATGAGCCCTGTATTAGAGTACTCCAAGATACAGAATATACAGGCAAGTCAAAAAAAATAAAATAAATAAATGCAGTCATGGCAAATTAGCCATCATAAAAAGCATTAAAATGGTTGTAATCCCTCAAGTAGTAGTCAATCGAGATTGCACGTTTTTTGTTTGTCACTTTTATATTTTCCGTTAACTTTTTTTGTATAGACCTAGGTTTGTCCCAAGCATGTTTGAAGCAATTTACTGTTGACTGTCTCACTACCTCTGCTGGATGTTTATTCCAAGCGTAAAACTACCCTGTCAGTAAAATAATACTTTCCTAAAATTCATTTTGAAATATACCCCGACTGGCCTCATGTAGGAGGATTGGTTTCATCTCTATCACCTAAGTTCTACCCGTTTATCTGAAGTCTTCTCTACATGCTTTCAAAGATTCCAGAATTTATAAAGCTTGTCCAAAAGGTTTATAAAAAAAAAAAAAAAAAAAAAAAAAAAAAGGGGGGGGGGGAAGAGAACTGAAATGACTACACTGCAGAACTCAGCTCTGAGAGCCAATTGGGGGCAAGGAACACCCCCTTCACACAGGAATCCTAAGTACTTGCATATCAAAAGTTAGTTTTCCCATTGGAGTCAATGAAAACGAAAATAATTTGTCCCTGCATTGACTGAAATGTGATTGTAACGGAATGGACCGTGACACCCAGAGACTTCTGAAGGATGTGGGGTACTCCTGTGCCAGCTTCACCAATGACTCTTGGGTCTAGGGTCATCCTATGTCCGATAGGGGCATAGGATGACTGAGAACTGATATCTCGGATTACATGAGATGGGACATTAAGGATAATTCATGTTTTGCAGGATATCTTAGAATAGTACAAGTTGTTCCTTATGAACAGGTCAATAGACTGTTGAGGTGTTAATTGAGCCGGGCTCATAAGATATTCCATTGTCCATTGTGTGATGCTAATACTGTTTTGTGTCTATTGTACTGATTAAGTCTGTAAAGGTCAGATGTCTAACTTTGAGGTGTTAATTGAGTCTGGCTTCTGAAAGACCTTTCATTGTTGATGCTAATCACACTGTATGGTGTGAAAAGTCTATGATAGATGTGGAATGTGACTGAGCACCCTCTAAAGGTCAGACGTCTGTGTATTGTGTATCAGGTGTGAATAGCTTATTGTCGGAGACAGAACGTCTGACATAGGAATGTGTATTATGCAGGTGAATAGCTTATTGTCGGAGACAGAACGTCTGACATAGGAATGTGTATTATGCAGGTGAATAGCTTATTGTCGGAGACAGAACGTCTGACATAGGAATGTGTATTATGCAGATGAATAGCTTATTGTCGGAGTCAGGACGTCTGGGGGATAATTAACTCATCTGAATGTCATTATCTAAAAGAGTGTGTATGAAGCCCCATTGTGTGATGTTTTGGGGGTGGAGAGTTTCATTGTCCCTGTGCTTATTGAAGCATGCTTGTAACTGTATGAAAACCTGAGTTTTACCATTAAAAGATTCATTGATTTTGGAACCAGTAACAGAGCTGTCTGTCTCATTATTTCTGGGGAAAATCCAATGGGTCCTGTCTGCTGGATTGTGGAGTGCCGGATAAGCTGTCGTGGTTGATGGAATGGAATATCGTAAACGGTGGTGACCGCTACAGGGATGACTTCAATGGGATGCCAGAGAGCCTCGGAATGGCCGAAAAGGCCCAAGGACACTTTGGCTCTGGTTCCTGCGCCCCCGTACCTCAGGCCAAGTGAGGCACTGCAGGTCAATGTTCAGCTCTGCTTGGCTCCTGCGCCCCCGTACCTCAGGCCAAATTAGGTACTGCAGGTCAATGTTCAGCTCTGCTTGGCTCCTGCGCCCCCGTACCTCAGGCCAAATTAGGTACTGCAGACCTATTTAGCTTGAATTCTGCTCGTCTTGCGAGTCATCACTCGCTAACAGAGTCAGAATTTTTTTAAAAAAAAGTTGCTCGCAAATCAAAATGCTCTCAAACCAAGTTACTCTTAAACCGAGGTTCCACTGTATTGACTCCTGAGGCTTGAATATAAATGTACATCACACCTTTCACATATTTAGGCTGCATTCACACCTAGGCGTACTGAATCGCCGCTTTTTGTCCCGCGAATTGCGGCGGAAAATAGCGGCATTTTGTACCGCGATTCGCGGCGACAAAACGCCGCGATTGTGAATGCAGCCTCACCCCCTCTATGGAAATGGTTCACATCTCCTATGTCCGGGACCTTTTTTCAGGCGGCAGGCGTTGAGATGTGAACCATCTCCATAGCCGACCATGTAAAATCATCCCTCCAGCTTATGAGGGGCGGCTGCGGCGTCGCGCTTCAGGCGTATATACGCCTAGGTGTGAATGCAGCCTTATTTGTAAAAAAAAAAAAAAAATATTGAAAATCATTTTCCTTCCACTTGTACAATTATATGCCACTTTATGTTAGTCTATCACATAAAATCCCAATGAAAAACACATTTACGTTTTATACTTTTTCAAGGCACTGTGTATAATAATTTACTGAAGACCGTAGTAAAGCACATCTACATCTTAAGTGAAAGTTCTTCTCTGCCGTTTTGCAGGAATAACCTTACCAGCTTCTGATTGCGTCCCTTAACCCTTGAAGACTTACGTTGTAATCGCTCAGATCGCGGAGTTTCTATAGCTTCTATAGGGGTGTCGCTGTAGAGGCTCTTGTGTTCGTTATAATACTCCCATTCATCTGTGGTGAAGAAAACTGCAACATTTTCATGTTTGAGAGGGACCTGGAGAAATAAATAACATGATCAGTGTATGCAAAAGGCACTCTTTTGGATTGAGTGCAGTGGTTAGACCAGTGGCGGTGTGTCCATAGTGGGCGCAGGAGCTCCGCCCCCTCTCCTGCACCCACTCAACAATACATAGATTCATGCATTGCATGAATCTATGTATTGTCGCCGCTGCTGTCCACTATTCAGGTGGCCGGCCCCCTGTTGAGCGCCGGCCATCTGAATAACAGCAGTTGGTTGGCTTTGGAAGTGCCTATCAGAGCCAGTGGCTCCGATAGGCTTCCCAATTACAGCCTGTGGGCTCTAATCGGCTTCCAAATAGTTAACGCACAGGGTGTTAACACTGACATGCGTCTCAGCCAATCAGGTTCATCGGGTCTGATTGCCGATAACTTGATGGGCTGAAGCGACATTGAGGGTGGGAGAAGACATCGAGGGATCGTGGAGGAGGATGGCTGACCCGAGAAAGGCAAGTGCCGACAGGGGGGCAATCTGACGGCATTTTGCAGGGGGCACAGCGGCAGATTTTTGCAGGGGGCACAGCGGCAGCTTTTTGCAGGGGGCACAGCGGCAGCTTTTTGCAGGGGGCACAGCGGCAGCTTTTTGCAGGGGGCACAGCGGCAGCTTTTTGCAGGGGGCACAGCGGCAGCTTTTTGCAGGGGGCACAGCGGCAGCTTTTTGCAGGGGGCACAGCGGCAGCTTTTTGCAGGGGGCACAGCGGCAGCTTTTTGCAGGGGTTTTTTTTCATTTGTTTGCGCCCCCAAAAATTTTGAGCACCAGCCGCCACTGGGTTAGACTGAGATTGACCCTTCTATCTGCCCTGCTGACCCCTGTCCCAAGGAAATACGACATTTTAAAGATGTCACGAGATAAATTGTTGAGGCAAAAATCTTCATGAAATCCACACATCACCCCGCCTCAGTACTTTCCTCTCAAGAGCCATCAGCCCTGATATGCAAATATCAAATGCATTGCTGGGTGGATGTCACTCTGGAGGAGTGTTCATTCTTAGGAAGGCTGCATCTGCATATAGGCCACCCTAGGTTTTGCCCGCAATTGATGCCCAAGCTCCATGATTAAAATAAATGAATAAAAGTGGGTGGGCCAGGGACAGTGAGACTGGGGCAGAAAAGACTAGATGATGCTGATGACCTCCAGCCAGACATTTTTTTTTATCTAGTAACGGCGGCTTTCTGCGATTTTTATTTCGACCGTGTCATTGCGACGGACACGTTTTTGGGACCATTCACATTTATACAGCGATTAGTGCTATAAAACTGCACTGGTTACTGTGTAAATGTGACTGGCAGGGAAGGAGTTAGCACAAGGGGGCGCTGAAGGGGTTAATATGTTCCCTAGTGAGTGATTCTAACTGTAGGAGGAGGGGAACGATGTGTGTTCCTCTGTACTGGGAACACATCGGTCTCGTCTCCTCTGACAGGACATGGATCTGTGTTTACACACATCCATGGTCCTGCCGTGATCACAGGCAATCGCAGGTGCCCGGCGGACATCGCGGCCCCGTGCAGCGGGTCCCAAGCAGTGTGACGGGCGCACATCACCTAGCTGCCCGGGAAGCACAGGACGTCATATGACGTCCACCCGGAGGGAGGGTTCCCTACGACGTCATTTTACAATGACTCGGTAGGGAATGGGGTTAACAGAAATTAACCACTTGGTTACTGGCCCATAGTCAAAAGACGTCCTGTTTTTAAAGATGGATATCTCTGTAACGGCAGCAGCTGCTGCCACAAACGAGGTATCCATCTTTAGTGTGCGCGGTCCTGTAAACGATAACAGCGGTCTCCAGAGCGGATTTGCCGCGAGATCGCTGTTATCGGTGGCGGGAGAGGGGCCCCCCCTCCCGCCGCTCTCCCGCGCCCTCCGCCGCTTACCGGAGCCGTCGGTGGAGAGAGGAGGAGATCAGGGCCGTTCGGCTGGTGACTGGGGACGAGACTGAAGGAAAAATCTCCTTCGCCCGTCCCCATAGCTCTGCTGGGCGGAAGTGACGTCAAAACGTCAGTCCCGCCCAGCGTCTTAAAGCAACATTTCTTTTTTTTTGTCATTTGAAAATGAATTTTTTTTTTTTTTTTCTTGCATTTTAGTCTAAATATAAGATCTGAGGTCTTTTTGACCCCAGATCTCATATTTAAGAGGACCTGTCATGCTTTTTTCTATTACAAGGGATGTTTACATTCCTTGTAATAGGAATAAAAAGTGATCATTTTTTATTTTTTTTTATTTCAGTGTAAAAAAATTAAACTAAATAAAAATAAATAAGAAAACAAAAAAAAATTTTTTTTAAATGCCCCGTCCCGACGAGCTCGCGCACAGAAGCGAACACATACGCGAGTAGCGCCCGCATATGAAAACGGTGTTCAAACCACACAAGTGCGGTACCGCCGCGATCGTTAGAGCGAGAGCAATAATTCTAGCCCTAGAGCTACTCTGTCACTCGAAAAATGCAACCTGTAGAATTTTTTAAACGTCGCCTATCGAGATTTTTAAGGGTAAAAGTTTGACGCCATGCCACGAGCGGGCGCAATTTTTAAGCATGACATGTTGGGTATCATTTTACTCGGCGTAACATTATCTTTCACAATATATAAAAAAATTGGGCAAAATTTATTGTTGTCTTATTTTTTAATTCAAAAAAGTGTTTTTTTTTTTCAAAAAAAGTGCGCTTGTAAGACCGTTGCGCAAATACGGTGTGACAAAAAGTATTGCAATGATCGCCATTTTATTCTCTAGGGTGTTAGAAAAAAAAATATATATATATATATATATATATATATAATGTTTGGGGGTTTTAAGTAATTTTCTAGTCTCGTAAACACCGAATCTGAAAAACAGGCTCGATAATCAAGTGGTTAAACAGAACAGTTATTTGGAGTGTGGTAAAAAGATAAAATAAAAAAATACAAAGTGAGCATGCCAACTACTTGGCCATCACCATGCCTGGAACCTTTGGTGGTCCTCACCTCTCCAGTCAACAGCTGAATCATGTTGTTAGTGAGTTCTAGAATCTTGTCATTGTTGTTGATCTCACTTGTCGGAGGCAGATGATCCAGGCTGAACCCTCCAGGGATGCGGAGGTCACTCGGCTTCTTCACCAGGATGTATTCCTGTGGATTGACACACAATGTTCAGATAGGTCGTCAAAGGCCTTCAATGTGAAAGAGCAATGTATCAATTTCACCTGACTAGGCAAAGGGACCGTCTCTTCAATGGGACCCTTTCACCAGTTTTCAGTTTAAACTGTTCTTTAAAATATGGACAATATAAAAGAGATGGATGGGAGAGGTTGTCAAGGTGGACAATATAAGACAGTAGGATGGGGGAGGTTGTCAAGGTGGACAATATAAAAGACAGTTGGATGGGAGAGGTGGTCGAGGTGGACAATATAAAGACAGTTGGATGGGGCGGTTGTGGAGGTGGACAATATAAGACAGTAGGATGGGAGAGGTTGTCGAGGTGGACAATATAAAAGACAGTAGGATGGGAGAGGTTATCAATATAAAAGACAGTAGGGTTGGGGAGGTTGTCGAGGTGGACAATATAAGACAGTTGGATGGGAGAGGTTATCGAGGTGGACAATACAAGACAGTAGGATGGGAGAGGTTGTCAAGGTGGACAATACAAGACAGTTGGATGGGGGAGGTTGTCGAGGTGGACAATATAAGACAGTTGGATGGGAGAGGTTATTGAGGGGGACAATATAAGACAGTTGGATGGGAGAGGTTATTGAGGGGGACAATATAAGACAGTTGGATGGGAGAGGTTGTCGAGGTGGACAATATAAAAGACAGTAGGATGGGAGAGGTTATCAATATATAAGACAGTTGGATGGGGCGGTTGTCGAGGTGAACAATATAAGACAGTAGGATGGGAGAGATTGTCAAGGTGGACAATATAAGACAGTTGGATGGGAGAGGTGGTCGAGGTGGACAATATAAAGACAGTTGGATGGGGTGGTTGTGGAGGAGGACAATATAAGACAGTAGGATGGGAGAGGTTGTCGAGGTGGACAATATAAAAGACAGTAGGATGGGAGAGGTTATCAATATATAAGACAGTTGGATGGGGCGGTTGTCGAGGTGAACAATATAAGACAGTTGGATAGGAGAGGTTATCAATATAAAAGACAGTAGGATGGGGGAGGTTGTGGAGGTGAACAATATAAGACAGTTGGATGGGAGAGGTGGACAATATAAGACAGTAGGATGGGGGAGGTTGTCAAGGTGGACAATACAAGACAGTTGGATGGGAGAGGTGGTCGAGGTGGACAATACAAGACCGTTGGATGGGGGAGGTTGTCGAGGTGGACAATACAAGACAGTTGGATGGGAGAGGTTGTGGAGGTGGACAATACAAGACAGTTGGATGGGAGAGATTGTCGAGGTGGACAATACAAGACAGTTGGATGGGGGAGGTTGTCGAGGTGGACAATACAAGAAAGTTGGATGGGGGAGGTGGACAATACGAGACAGTTGGATGGGGGAGGTGGACAATACGAGACAGTTGGATGGGGGAGGTGGACAATACGAGACAGTTGGATGGGAGAGGTAGGGTTGGGGAGGTTGGGGAGGTCTCTAGCACTTGTGGGGTTGGAGGAAGGATTCTGTAACATTTCTAGATGGAGATGTTGCCCTCAGAGAGATTATAGGAAGCTCCCACCTAATAACAGATTCAGAATCTCTCACCTGACCAGTCAGGAGGAAGGCGATCTCCATGGTGATTTTTAGGATCCTTTCTGGGAATGGATCCAATCCCTTGTCTTTTTCCTCCAGGTCACAGAACTGGTCGGTATACTGGAGGTAATCCATGCTGTAATCACTGGAGGAACGGTAGAAGAATACACCACATGAAGAGCAAGAAAAAGGAAATGAACAATAATAATACATCCAATCTAATTAAAAAGTAGGATATTTGATGTTTTTGACTGATGAAAATATTATATTACAGGTATTTATATACACACACATTGTACAATCACATCAGCCCCTGTCCCCAAGGAGCTTACAATCTAAGATCCCCAACTCACATGTATACCAGCGCACTCTCCTCTACAGCCCAGAGATTTTAGAGCTTATCCGAGCTGTCAGAATAAAGGGGGCGGAGAGCTGAAGTTATACACGGCAGAGCTCAGTGAGGAGATCCCCGAGAGCTGATTGGGGAGGGAAGGGACCCACCCCCTTCACACAGGAACAGAGCTGGGGCTGTCAATCAGCTGGAAGTCCCTCCACTGTCACCATGTTTCTCTTGGTGTCAGAAGTGACTCATGCTGACAGCAGAGGAATGAAGCCGCAGACGGAAATGACACTTGGTGCTCTGGATTGAGACAAGTACACACTAGAGGGATGAGCTTTGTTCCCTCTGCGCCGCCCACCTCCTGGCCCTTTGAGGGTCCTAAACGCCGGGAGGCAGAGGTGGGCATTCGGTTTATGTACCGTATTTATCGCGGTATAACGCGCTCCCGCGTATACCGCGCACCCCTAAAGTGGCCCCCAATCCTGTGGGAAATTTTTTTTTTATTTTTTTTTGTACTTACAGTTTTGGTGTCTTGCGCGGCGGCCTCGTCGGGTCCGGCGTCCTTCTGCGGCTTCGGGCGTCTGTCTTCGGCGGGTCCGGCGTCTGTCTTCGGCGGGTCCGGCGTCTGTCTTCGGCGGGTCCGGCGTCTGTCTTCGGCGGGTCCGGCGTCTGTCTTCGGCGGGTCCGGCGTCTGTCTTCGGCGGGTCCGGCGTCTGTCTTCGGCGGGTCCGGCGTCTGTCTTCGGCGGGTCCGGCGTCTGTCTTCGGCGGGTCGGGGGTCCTCTTCGGCGGGTCAGGGGTCCGTTTCGGCGGTCCGTCTTCGGTGGGTCGGGGGGTCCTCTTCGGTGGGTCGGGGGTCCTCTTCGGCGGGTCCGGCGTCTGTCTTCGGCGGGTCCGGCGTCTGTCTTCGGCGGGTCCGGCGTCTGTCTTCGGCGGGTCCGGCGTCTGTCTTCGGCGGGTCCGGCGTCTGTCTTCGGCGGGTCCGGCGTCTGTCTTCGGCGGGTCCGGCGTCTGTCTTCGGCGGGTCCGGCGTCTGTCTTCGGCGGGTCCGGCGTCTGTCTTCGGCGGGTCGGGGGTCCTCTTCGGCGGGTCAGGGGTCCGTTTCGGCGGTCCGTCTTCGGTGGGTCGGGGGTCCTCTTCGGCGGGTCGGGGGGCCGTCTTCGGCGGGTCGGGGGTCCTTCTGCAGCGTCCTCGCGTCCTCCCCGCTCGTTTCCCGCCACGAGTTTGAATACTGCGCCGGCATATACCGAGCGCAGTACACTCGTGAATCTTCGGGCAGTCTCGGCAACTGTCGCGCTGACGTCCTGTACGCTCAGGACGTCAGTGCGAGAGGCGCCGAGACTGCCCGAAGATTCACGAGTGTACTGCGCTCGGTATATGCCGGCGCAGTATTCAAACTCGTGGCGGGAAAGCGGGTATCGGCGTATATCGCGCACCCACGATTTTGCCCTGATTTTCAGGGCAAAATAGTGCGCGGTATACGCCGATAAATATGGTAACTGCTGCGATTGGCTGTCAACATGATCGGAAAGCTCCCGATCGCTAGCATGCGTCGGGAGCTTTCCAGTAACCGCCGACTTCCATGCCGTCAGCACAGAGTGTTACACAGGGCTGAGGCTGCTCATCACTGGGTAGAGGGCGAGGGCTTAGACCCCTTACACACTGAGCTGCCCCATGCATCGGCGGTAAAACGCTGCTATTTTTAGTGGCACTTGCCATCGGTTCTGCGGCACTTTTTGCCCGCTAGTGGGGCAGTTTTAACCCCCCGCTAGCGGCCGAAAAAGGGTCAAAACTGCCCACAAGGCACCACTACAGCTGCGTTTTGACCATTGATTTCAATGGGCAGGGGCGCTGCAAAGAAGCCGCTTGCAGGACTTTTTTGGACGTCCTGCCAGCGCACCAGTCCAGTGTGAAAGCACTCAGGCTTTCACACTGGAGGGAACGGAACCGCTCTTTTAGGGCGCTTTGCAGGCGCCATTTTTAGCGCGTTGGTGCCTGCAAAGCGCCTCAGTGTGAAAGGGGGTCTTACAGCCACTTCAAGGCTACATTCACACCCGCTATTTAGGCCGGTGCGATTTGAAGTGGTAGGAATCTTCCCGTCCCCGCAGCGGCTCGGCCGCCGTCCCCATTCGCTAGAACGCCAGCTCGCTGGTGGCTGCAGCTATTCACGGCTCTCTGCACAGCCAGCGATTCCCAGCAGCGATCGCTACTAGACGCACACAATAGCTAGATTCAGAGAGACTTAGGCTGGCGTATCAGCGTCGGCGCTAATTTAAGCGTATTCTGGTAACCAGATACGCTTAAATTAGGCTCAGATACGAGCGGCGTAAGTGTCTTACACCCTCGTATCCTAAAGTGTAATTTTTAGGCTGACCGCTAGGTGGCGCTTCCATTGCGTTCGGCGTAGAATATGTAAATCAGTAGATACGCGTATTCACGAACGTACGCCCGGCCGACGCAGTACAGATACGCCGTTTACGTAACGCATTATCAGGCCTAAAGTTATTCCATCAAATAGCTGGAATAGTAATGTTAAGTACGGCCGCCGTTCCCGCTTCGAAATTTGAAAATTTTACGCAAGTCGTCCGTGAATAGGGTTTTACGTCATTTTCGTCCACGTCGAAACCAATAGGACCGTGCGGCGTACTTTGCCGCAATGCACACTGGGATATGTAGGAGGACGGCGCATGCGCCGTTCGTAAAATACGTCAATCACGTCAGGTCAAGCCTCATTAACATAAAACACGCCCCCTCAGCCGAATTTGAATTAGCCGCCCTTACGCCCGCCCGATTTACGCTACGCCACCGTAACTTAGCAGGCAAGTACTTTGTGAATCATGTACTTGCCTCGCTAACTTACGGCGGCGTAGTGTAAATGCCATACGCTACGCCGCCGCAACTACGCGCTCGCCATCCTGAATCTAGATAAAAGTGCGCCCAGCGATCATTACTGGCTGTGCAGGGAGCCGCGATTCGCTGCGACCACCAGCGACCTGCCATTATAGCGAATAGGTGCGGCGGCCAGAACATTCCGGCCACTGCAATTCGCACCGGTGTGTGAATGTAGGCTTACCTGCAATTCCTTGGCATGCTCAGGTGTCTTCTCTGCATCTGGTTAGGAACCTACAAATAGGGGGAGGGGGAGCGGTTCAGGGATCACCTGTGTGTATGAGAAAGGGGGAGCGCGAGGGAAGCCGACTATACTTTACATGAAGGCTGAACTTCCACAACTAAAAGATTATTAATAATAAATACAAAAAATTATAATAACAAAAAAAGTTAATAAAAAAACAAACGATAAAAAGTATTTAATAATAATAATAATAATAATAATATTATTATTAAATACTTTTTATAATTTTTTTTTCTAATATTAATATTATTAAATACTTTTTGTTTGTTAATTTTAACTTTTTTGTTATAATTTTTTGTATTATTATTAACTTTTTATCGTTAGTTTGTTTTTTCTAATAATAATAATAATACTACTAATACTACTACTAATAATAATAATAATAATATTATTATTATTATAAAAACCAAACCAATGATAAAAAGTATTTATTATTATTATTATTATTATTATTAGAAAAAACAAACCAACGATAAAAAAGTATTTAAAGCGGAGGTTCACCCAAAAAAAAAAATGTTTAACATTACATTCAGCCGAGTTGTCCTAATGACAATCGGCTGTTTTTTTTTTTTTTTTTTTTCCCCGTACATACCGTATTTTCACCGCCGCTTCCGGGTATGTCTTCTGCGGGACTGGGCGTTCCTAATTGATTGACAGGCTTCCGACCGCCGCATACTACGCGTCACGAGTTGCCGAAAGTCGGTGCGGCTCTATACGGCGCCTGCGCACCGACGTTCGGCAACTCGTGACGCGCAGTATGCAGAAGACATACCCGGAAGCGGCGGTGAAAATACGGTATGTACGGGGGAAAAAAAACAGCCAATGTCATTAGGACAACTCGGCTGAATGTAATGTTAAAAATTTATTTTTTGGGTGAACCTCCACTTTAAATATTTTTTATTGTTTGTTTATTTTATTAACTTTTTTGTTATAATTTTTTGTATTATTATTATTTACTTTTTATCGTTGGTTTGTTTTTCTAATAATAATAATAATAATAATAATAATAATAATAATAATAATAATACTTTTTATCATTGGTTTGGTTTTTATTATTATTATAATAAAAACCAAAGAGAAAAAGTATTTAATATTATTATTATTTACTTTTTATCATTGGTTTGTTTTTAATAATAATAATAATAATAATAATAATAATAATAATAATAATAATAATATTATTAGAAAAAAACAACGATAAAAAGTAATAATATTTCTATTACTTTTTATCATTTGGTTATAATAATAATAATAATAATAATAATAATAATAATAATAATAATAATAACAACAACAACCAAACCAAAATGATAAAAAGTATTATTATTATTATTATTATTATTATTATTATTTTAATAATTAGAAAAAAACAACGATAAAAAGTAATCATATTTCTATTACTTTTTATCGTTTGTTTTTTTCTAATAATAATAATAATATTATTATTAATATTAAATACTTTTTATCATTGGTTTGGTTTTTATTATTATTATAATAAAAACCAAACCAATGATAAAAAGTATTTAATATTATTATTATTTACTTTTTATCATTGGTTTGTTTTTAATAATAATAATAATAATAATAATAATAATAATAATAATAATAATAATAACCAAACCAATGATAAAAAGTATTTAATATTATTATTATTATTATTAGAAAAAACCAACGATTAAAAAGTAATAGAAATATTATTACTTTTTATCGTTGTTTTTTTCTAATAATAAACAACAACAGCAATAATAAAACAAAAAGTAAATAAATAAAAACAAATCAACGATAAAAAGTAACCAATGATACAAAGTATTATTATTATTACAAAAAAAGTAAATAAAAAAACAAACCAACGATAAAAAAGAATACAATAATATTATTATATAATAATAAAACAAAACAAAAACAACAAACACAGAACTTTGTATCTCTGAAGTCATGGAAGATATGGACAGATCTGAAACAGAAATACCAATATGGGGGGAGGGGAGGGGGTGACCTTTGAACCAGCTAGTGGACCCCTCAGGATATACACTGATCTCCATCCATCACCACACACACCCCCCCATCATTATATTATACAGTACACGTTTTATATCGCCCCTCCGCCCCCGGTCCGCACTCCTCACCCTCCTCTGTACACGGAGAGGACGGATCCCGCCACCGACCTGCACACGACCCTCTCTTTGTTGTGCTCCAAATCTGGACCAAAGCTCCAGAGATCAGCATCACACGACGTACGGACGTGCGCGTCCACGCCGCCGGGAACACATTGCGGGCGCGCTCAACTACTTGGCCCCCGAGAGGCATGCTCGTGCACGCGGGAGACTTGGAGTTGGAATGTGCGGGAGAGAGGAGAGGGAGGATGGGATTAGATAGATGACATGGAATAGATAAAATAGATAGATTACATAGAATAGATAGAAAAAAAATAGAGATAGCTCCTACATTGTAAACTAGATTAATCTATATCTAACTATCCATCCTATAATTTTCTATCAATTCTATTTATTTTATTCTATCTATCCCTATTCTAACGAGCAGGGCCCTCCGATTCCTCTTGTATTAAATTGTATTGTAACTGTACTCCCCCCCCCCATGTTATAGAGCACAACCTATATATAAATATTGTATAATAATAGATAGATACGAATAGAATAAATAGAATAGAATAGATTGATAGATATAATAGAATAGATATATATCTATTATATTTTATTCTATTTGGTGTCAGTGGAAGGAGGAATAGTGCCCCGTCTTTGGTGTCAGTGGAAGGAGGAATAGTGCCCCGTCTTTGGTGTCAGTGGAAGGAGGAATAGTGCCCCGTCTTTGGTGTCAGTGGAAAGAGGAATAGTGCCCCGTCTTTGGTGTCAGTGGAAGGAGGAATAGTGCCCCGTCTTTGGTGTCAGTGGAAGGAGGAATAGTGCCCCGTCTTTGGTGTCAGTGGAAGGAGGAATAGTGCCCCCGTCTTTGGTGTCAGTGAAGGGAGGAATAGTGCCCCGTCTTTGGTGTCAGTGGAAGGAGGAATAGTGCCCCGTCTTTGGTGTCAGTGGAAGGAGGAATAGTGCCCCGTCTTTGGTGTCAGTGAAGGGAGGAATAGTGCCCCGTCTTTGGTGTCAGTGGAAGGAGGAATAGTGCCCCGTCTTTGGTGTCAGTGGAAAGAGGAATAGTGCCCCGTCTTTGGTGCCAGTGGAAGGAGAAATATTGCCCCATCTTTGGTGTCAGTGGAAGGAGGAATAGTGCCCCATCTTTGGTGTCAGTGGAAGAAGGAATAGTGCCCCATCTTTGGTGTCAGTGGAAGAAGGAATAGTGCCCCGTCTTTGGTGTCAGTGGAAGGAGGAATAGTGCCCCATCTTTGGTGTCAGTGGAAGGAGGAATAGTGCCCCGTCTTTGGTGTCAGTGGAAGGAGGAATAGTGCCCCGTCTTTGGTGTCAGTGAAGGGAGGAATAGTGTCCCGTCTTTGGTGTCAGTGGAAGGAGGAATAGTGCCCCGTCTTTGGTGTCAGTGGAAAGAGGAATAGTTCCCCGTCTTTGGTGTCAGTGGAAAGAGGAATAGTGCCCCGTCTTTGGTGTCAGTGGAAGGAGGAATAGTGCCCCGTCTTTGGTGTCAGTGGAAGGAGGAATAGTGCCCCGTCTTTGGTGTCAGTGGAAAGAGGAATAGTGCCCCGTCTTTGGTGTCAGTGGAAAGAGGAATAGTGCCCCATCTTTGGTGTCAGTGGAAGGAGGAATAGTGCCCCGTCTTTGGTGTCAGTGGAAAGAGGAATAGTTCCCCGTCTTTGGTGTCAGTGGAAAGAGGAATAGTGCCCCGTCTTTGGTGTCAGTGGAAAGGGGAATAGTGCCCCATCTTTGGTGTCAGTGGAAGGAGGAATAGTGCCCCGTCTTTGGTATTAGTGGAAAGAGGAATAGTGCCCCGTCTTTGGTGTCAGTGGAAGGAGAAATAGTGCCCCGTCTTTGGTGTCAGTGGAAGGAGAAATAGTGCCCCGTCTTTGGTGTCAGTGGAAGGAGGAATAGTGCCCCGTGTTTGGTGTCAGTGGAAGGAGGAATAGTGCCCCCGTCTTTGGTGTCAGTGGAAAGAGGAATAGTGCCTCGTCTTTGGTGTCAGTGGAAGGAGGAATAGTGCCCCGTCTTTGGTGTCAGTGGAAGGAGGAATAGTGCCCTGTCTTTGGTGCCAGTGGAAAGAGGAATAGTGCCCCATCTTTGGTATTAGTGAAAAAAGGAATAGTGCCCCATCTTTGGTATTAGTGGAAGGAGGAATAGTGCCCTGTCTTTGGTGCCAGTAGTAAGAAAAGTGTCCCATCATTTATATGAGTCCGAGGAATTATGCCCCTTTGTTGGTGACAGTGAAAGTAAAAGGGCTCCATCATTGGTACTAGTGGGAGGAATTATGCCCCACTCTTGGTGTCAGTGGAAGGAATGGTGCCTCGTCGTTGGTGTCAGTAGGGGGAATAGTGCCTTGTGGGCCAAATAAGAGCAAGAAAAGGGCCCCCTCTGGCCCACGGGCCTCAGGTTGGAGACCAGTGCTCTAGGTGAAATCTGTACATACATGTAGACCATATGATCGTCTCCTCGTCATACATGCAGAGTCCGGCCATGAACAGATGTTCCAAGCCTAAGCAGCAAGGTCACCTATTATTCTCTATTGCTAGGATCTTACACAAAGAAAACACTGGCCAATAGGAAGCCATTAGGAAAGTAGAGAGGTGAGGGAATTGAATTCTCAAGTTACTGTGTTGGGTAGAATGTCTATGCGCCCGCCTTCCAATTACAATGCCAATCCAAATCTCTGCAGTCTGGAGCAATGCCCGACACTTCCAGTCATGGGGAGAGGGCGGCATCCTCCCACATTCAAAGTGCAGCGCGGGTCGTCTGAGGGAGTTTCCAATAATACAGCAACACTGGAAATCTGTGATCAATACAGCAGGAAGGCGGGTACATGTTAGGAGTGCCCAGGGTAGTACCCACAATTACCCACTAGATCTTACTGTAGTTAAAGTTGGGAATTCTATGATGAAGGGTAGAAAGTGGAAAAGGTCCTCAAAGTAGGGATTGGTGTGTACCACCGGTAGTAAGAAAATGCCAGCCCTGCCCCTGCCAGTGTGGGGCGTCTTAGGAAAGAGGACTCTGGTGGAAAGCTGCCTGGGGATTTGGTTGTGGGAAGCTGCCTGGGGAGTTGGTTGTGGGAAGCTGCCTGGGGAGTTGGTTGTGGGAAGCTGCCTGTGGAGTTGGTTGTGGGAAGCTGCCTGTGGAGTTGGGAAGCTGCCTGGGGAGTTGGTTGTGGGAAGCTGCCTGGGGAGTTGGGAAGCTGCCTGGGGAGTTGGTTGTGGGAAGCTGCCTGGGGAGTTGGTTGTGGGAAGCTGCCTGTGGAGTTGGTTGTGGGAAGCTGCCTGGGGAGTTGGGAAGCTGCCTGGGGAGTTGGTTGTGGGAAGCTGCCTGGGGAGTTGGTTGTGGGAAGCGGTGCAAGTTCCGGGACATGTAAAGATCTGCTTTTTGAGGCTCTAGATTCTGGGAGCTTCCCCTTTGGGTGAAGGAGAGGTGCGGGTGTAATGGAATGTTGGACTCTGGCAAATCTCGAAAGGTATGGGCTGCTCATTGACTAGGTCTCCAAACTGCCCAAGGGCCAGATGTGGCCCTTTGGTTGCTATTATCTGGCCCTTGGGGCACTATTCTTCCCACTGATACAAGACACTATTCTGCCAACTAACATCAACGATAGGGTACCATTTCTCCCACTGACACCAACAATTTGGGTACTATTCCTCCCAATTATGGGGTACTG
This sequence comes from Rana temporaria, assembly GCF_905171775.1. Classification (NCBI taxonomy): domain Eukaryota; kingdom Metazoa; phylum Chordata; class Amphibia; order Anura; family Ranidae; genus Rana; species Rana temporaria. The sequence continues at coordinate 163,447,540 of NC_053496.1, read as the reverse complement.
TTCCTCCAAATAATACTAACAATGGGGCACTATTCCTTCCACCAAAACCAATGATGGGGTGCTATTCCTCCCACTGATACCACAAATGGGGCACTATTCCTCCCACTGATATCAACAGTGAGGCACTATTACTCCCAATGATACCAACGAAGGGGTACTATTCCCCCCAAGGATACCAACTAAGGGGTACTATTCCTCCCAATGATGGTGTACCGTTCCTCCCAATAATACCAACAATGGGGCACTATTCCTCCAAATGATACCAACTAAGGGACCCCATTCCTCTCAATGGGATGCTCACCTACTAGGCCAGTGGTCTCCAAACTGCAGCCCAAGGACAAGATGTGGCCCTTTGCTTGCTCTTATCTGGCCCTTGGGGCACTATTCCTCCCACTAATACAAGACACTATTCTGCCAACTGACATTAACAATTGGGTTCCATTTCTCCCACTGACACTAACAATGCGCCACTATGCCTTCCAATGATGGAGTACTATTTCTCCCACTGATACCTATGATGGGGTACTATTCCTTACAATGATACCTATCATGGGGTTCTATTCCCCCCAATGATACCTGTGATGGGGTACTTATCCTCCCAATGATGGGGTGCTATTCCTTCCAATGACACCTATGATGGGGTACTATTCGTCCCAATTATGGGGTACTATTCCTCCCAATGATACCCATGATGGGGTTCTATTCCCCCCAATGATACCTTTGATGGAGTACTTATCCTCACAGTGACGGGGTACTATTCCTTCCAATGATACCTATGATGGGGTACTATTTGTCCCAATGATGGGGTACTATTCCTCCCAATGATACCCATGATGGGGCACTATTCCTCCCAATGATGCCCATGATGAGGTACTATTCCTCCCAATGATACCCATGATGGTGTACTATTCCTCCCAATGATGTGGTACTATTCCTCCCAATAATACCTGTGACGGGGTACTTATTCTCCCAGTGATGGGGTACTATTCCTTCCAATGACACCTATGATGGGGTACTATTTCTCCCAATGATGGGGTACTATTCCTCCCAATGATACCCATGATGGGGTACTATTCCTCCCAATGATACCTGTGATGGGGTACTATTCCTTCCAATGACACCTACGATGGTGTACTATTCCTCCCAATGACGGGGTTCTATTCCTTCCAATGACACCTATGATGGGGTACTATTCCTCCCAATGATGGGGTACTTATCCTCCCAATGATGGGGTACTATTCCCCTCAATGATACCAACAATGGGACACTATTCTTCCCAATTATACCAAAAATGGGGCACTATTCCTCCCCCTAATACCAAATGTGGTGATAATTACGCCAGGAAAAAAGTCCAGTCCTGCTGGCCACAGTCCAGTCCCCTGGAGGACAATAAACTGGCCCTTTGTTTAGAGCCGGGGATCCGACTTGAAGTCTCCCCAAGTCGCGCGGGTGAGAAAATCAATGGAAGTGAATGGAGCCGTCTTAATGTACACTACGGCAGTCGCTCCGACTTCAGAAAAGGTTCCTGTACTACTTCAATCCGACTTCTATCTAGGCGACTTGTACCCATTGATTTCAATGGAAGTCGCCTAGATAGAAGTCGGATTGAAGTAGTACAGGAACCTTTTCTGAAGTCGGAGAGACTGCAGTAGTGTACATTAAGACGGCTCCATTCACTTCCATTGATTTTCTCACCCGCGCGACTCGTCTGATCCCAGGTCGCCTCTGTGTGAACCAGCTCTGAGAAAGTTTGGACACCTGGGACGAGGTTATCACCTCTGCTGTTCTCTGCAATGAAGGGATGAGCTGTCACTGTTGGGATAATGGAATGTAAATCAATTGTGTTTCTGTAAAGTGTTAAAAAGCTTCTGTTGTGTGGACTCTTCCTTCTCCTAACCTCAAGATGGCAATGTCTTCTGGGAAAAAAAAAAAAAACTTGCACTGGGTGAGGCTGCTATTGGGGTCCATTGCCATAGGACCTGAGGAAGGTTTTGAATGGGCTACTGGTAGTGCTGGTTGGGCAAGGTCTGGGGCCTTCCTTGTATTGGTGCATCAGAGAGCCTAAGGCAGGCATGTCCAAAGTCAGGCCCACGGGCCAAGTTCCGGTATAATGTGGCCCCCTGATAATTTGGATATATCTCTTGTGGCCCCTAGGGCCACAAAAGATATGTACTGTATTTATCAGCGCTGCCTCGGAGGGGACAGGGAGGGGGCGGGACGAGCGTTAGATTACATACAGGGGAATCTCCTGTTTACTCTGTGAGGCTACATTCATGGCAATAATGAGGCAGTATTCATGGAAATGGCGAGGCAGTATTCATGGCAATGGTGAGGCAACATTCAAAGCAATGGCGAGGCAGCATTCATGGCAATGGCGAGGCAGCATTCATGGCAATGGTGAGGCAGCATTCATGGCAATGGCGAGGCAGCATTCATGGCAATGGCGAGGCCGCATTTATGGCAATGGCGAGGCCGCATTCATGGCAATGGCGAGACCGCATTCATGGCAATGGCGAGGCCGCATTTATGGCAATGGCGAGGCCGCATTCATGGCAATGGCAAGGCCGCATTCATGACAATGGCAAGGCCGCATTCATGACAATGGCGAGGCCGCATTTATGGCAATGGTGAGGCCGCATTCATGACAATGGCGAGGCCGCATTCTTGCCAATGGTGAGGCCGCATTCTTGCCAATGGTGAGGCCGCATTCTTGCCAATGGTGAGACTGCATTCATGCCAATGGTGAGGCCGCATTCATGCCAATGGCGTGGCCGCATTCATGACAATGGCGAGGCCGCATTCTTGCCAATGGTGAGGCCGCATTCTTGCCAATGGTGAGGCCGCATTCTTGCCAATGGTGAGGCCGCATTCTTGCCAATGGTGAGACTGCATTCATGCCAATGGCGAGGCCTCATTCATGCCAATGGCGAGGCCGCATTTATGCCAATGGCGAGGCCGCATTTATGCCAATGGCGAGGCCGCATTCATGCCAATGGCGAGGCCGCATTCATGCAAATGGTGAGGCTGCATTTATGGGCACTGATTAGGCTGCATTCATGGGCACTGATTAGGCTGCATTCATGGGCACTGACCCTTATTTTGCTTCACAGTTCTTTATTTAGTGAATTGAAGGTGTGTGTTATACACTAATAAATACAGTAGGGTAGATTCAGGTAGGGGAGCGCACTGCTACGGAGGCGCAGCGTACCGTTTTTACGCTACGCCTCCGTAAATTACTGGAGCTACGCTTCATTCACGAAGCATTTGCTCCGTAATTTGCGGCGGCTTTTCGTAAAAAGGGCCGGCGTAAGCGCGCGTAATTTAAATGATCCCGTAGGGGGCGTGGATCATTTAAATTAGGCAGGTTCCCGCGCCGAACGTACTGCGCATGCTCTGTCGGGAAAATTTCCCAACGTGCATTGCGGTAAATGACGTCGCAAGGATGTCATTTGCTTCGACGTGAACGTAAATGGCGTCCAGCGCCATTCACGATTCACTTACGCAAAAGACGTAAATTTCAAAATTCGTGACGCGGGAACGACGTGTATACTTACCATTGGCTGCGCCTTCTAATAGCAGGAGCAGCCTTACGACGGAAGCGACGAACGCAAACGACGTAAAACACGACCTTATGGCTCTTATGCCAGTCATATCGTAGGCTGCATTCTTACGATGGCCGCTAGGGGGCGTTCCCGTTGTGGTCAGCGTATAGTATGCAAATTGCATACTAACGCCGATTCACAACCCTACGCGAGCCCCGCGTACGCAGTTTACGTCGTTTGCGTACGTCAGGTTTCGCGTAAGGCTGCTCCTGCTAATAGCAGGGGCAGCCAATGTTACGTATACCCGTCGTTCCCGCGTCGCGAGGTTTAAATTTTACGTCGTTTGCGTAAGTGAATCGTGAATGGCGCTGGACGCCATTCACGTTCACTTTGAAGCAAATGACGTCCTTGCGACGTCATTTGCCGCAATGCACGTCGGGAAAGTTTCCCGACGGAGCATGCGCCCTACGCTCCGCTCGGGAACGCGCCTAATTTAAATGATTCCCGCCCCCTACGGGATCATTTACATTAGGCGCCCTTACGCCGGGCAATTTTGAGGAGCGCCCACGCAAATTACGTGGCTACTGCTTCATAAATGAAGCGTAGCGCAGATAATTTGCGTAGGCGCAGGGTAAAAAAGGTACACTGCGCCTCCGTAAGGAGCGCGCAGCTGTACCTGAATCTACCCCAGTATGTTAAAAATCAAAAAAAAAATAACAGGAGCTCACTGTATGCCGAAGCAGTGTGAAGATCCATTTTGTTGTAATCTTTGATGGATCTGATGAAACAATATTCAACCCAACCAGCACCTGAAAACGTTGGGGCCAGTCAGCTGCGATAACATTCAAACATAGTTTGGCATTCAAACTATCTTAAAGTGGATATAAACCAGATACTGTCAGGGGGCGTGGCTTGCCGTGTCACGTGACTGATCGCTGTTCCCAACGACAGGGAAACACGATCAGGGACAGTGTCACTAGGCAGAACGGGGAGATGTTGTGTTTACACACACAACATCTCCCTGTTCTTCAGCTCTGTGACACGATTGCGGGACACCAGCAGCGATCTGATCCGTGGATCCCGTGGGCGTACCTTTACGCTCTTTTGCCTGTCCGTGCCATTTTGTCGGCGTAAAAGTGCGTGTGCTGGTCGGCAAGTGGTTAAAAAATCAATATTTTTTGCTAGAAAATTACTTGGAACCAGGGCTGAAACGATTAATCGATAAAAATCGATAATGAAAATCGTTGTCAACGATTTTCATTATCGATTAGTTGGTCCGCACCTTCCGTCGGTCCGCTCGCCCATTCAAAAAATCCTCCTGTCCCGTGATAACAGGCGCCGCCGTATTACGAGGCACGTCCGCGCCGCATGTCCACGCCTCTCCTCTGACGTCAGCTCCCCACTGATCTCAGCCCCACCCGCTGCTGCCTCGAGGGAACAGAGGCTAGAAGCAGCGGTGCCCCAGCATTGGTGTTCCTGGGAGGAATAGTGCCCCAGCATTGGTGTTCCTGGGAGGAATAGTGCCCCATCATTGGTGTTCCTAGGAGGAATAGTGCCCCATCATTGGTGTTCCTAGGAGGAATAGTGCCCCATCATTGGTGTTCCTGGGAGGAATAGTGCCCCATCATTGGTGTTCCTGGGAGGAATAGTGCCCCAGCATTGGTGTTCCTGGGAGGAATAGTGCCCCAGCATTGGTGTTCCTGGGAGGAATAGTGCCCCATCATTGGTGTTCCTAGGAGGAATAGTGCCCCATCATTGGTGTTCCTAGGAGGAATAGTGCCCCAGCATTTGTGTTCCCGGGAGGAATAGTGCCCCAGCATTGGTGTTCCCGGGAGGAATAGTGCCCCAGCATTGGTGTTCCCGGGAGGAATAGTGCCCCAGCATTGGTGTTCCCGGGAGGAATAGTGCCCCAGCATTGGTGTTCCCGGGAGGAATAGTGCCCCAGCATTGGTGTTCCCGGGAGGAATAGTGCCCCATCATTTGGTGTTCCCGGGAGGAATAGTGCCCCATCATTTGGTGTTTCTGGGAGGAATAGTGCCCCAGCATTTGTGTTCCCGGGAGGAATAGTGCCCCAGCATTGGTGTTCCCGGGAGGAATAGTGCCCCAGCATTGGTGTTCCCGGGAGGAATAGTGCCCCATCATTTGGTGTTTCTGGGAGGAATAGTGCCCCAGTATTGGTGTTCCCGGGAGGAATAGTGCCCCATCATTTGGTGTTCCCGAGAGGAATAGTACTGCTGCAAAGTTGTGTAATGTTAAATGTTTTTTAATCTGCAGCTTGAGTGCAACACTCAGTTTTTTCCTTATTACTGTTAAATAAACGAAAAATTCCACATTACGCTTTTTTAATGATTTTATCCGATTAATCGTAAAAATAAATCGGCCGATTAATCGATTATGAAAATAATCGTTAGTTGCAGCCCTACTTGGAACCCCCAAACATTATATATATTTTAGCAGAGACCCTGGGGAATAAAATGGCAATTGCTTCAATATTTTCTATGTCACACTGCATTTGCCCAGCAGTCTTTCAAATGCAATTTTTTGGGGAAAAAATACACACACACACACACAGTAAAGTTATTGTTACTGTTTTTTTTTTAATGTGAAAAATTATTGTTACGGCTGTGAGAATCGTGAAAGAAACGTGATCTATCTTCTAAGCAAAAAAAATGCGATTCACATTTTAGCCAGAATCGTGCGGCTCTAGTAGCGACCCTGCAGGTGTCACCATAGTAACCAGCTTCATATGGTGGCACACAGAGAAGAGGAGCCAAGAGTGCCAGGGGGGGGGGGGGGGGACTGCAGAAGAGGAGGACCTGGGCTGTTCTATGAAATACCATTACACAGAGCAGATAAGTATACCACATTTATTATTTTATTACATTTTTACAATTCGGCACTGCGTCACTTTAACAGACAATTGCGCGGTCGTGCGACGTGGCTCCCAAACAAAATTGGCGTCCTTTTTTCCCCACAAATAGAGCTTTCTTTTGGTGGTATTTGATCACCTCGGCGGTTTTAATTTTTTGCGCTATAGACAAAAATAGAGCGACAATTTTGAAAAAAAATGCAATATTTTTTACTTTTTGCTGTAATAAATATCCCCCAAAAATATATATAAAACAATGTTTTTTCCTCAGTTTAGGCCGATACGTATTCTTCTACCTATTTTTGGTTAAAAAAAAAAAAAATCGCAATAAGCGTTTATCGATTCTGGTTGCGCAAAATTTATAGCGTTTACAAAATAGGGGATAGTTTTATTATTTTTTTTTTTTTTTACTACTAATGGCGGCGATCAGCGATTTTTTTCGTGACTGCGACATTATGGCGGACACTTTGGACAATTTTGACACATTTTTGGGACCATTGTCATTTTCACAGCAAAAAATGCATTTAAATTGCATGGTTTATTGTGAAAATGACAGTTGCAGTTTGGGAGTTAACCACAGGGGGCGCTGTAGGAGTTAGGGTTCACCTAGTGTGTGTTTACAACTGTAGAGGGTGTGGCTGTAGGAATGACATCATCGATCGAGTCTCCCTATAAAAGGGATCACTCAATCGATGCAGCCACCATAGTGAAGCACGGGGAAGCCGTGTTTACATACGGCTCTCCCCGTTCTTCAGCTCCGGGGAGCGATCTTGATGGGGCGGCTATAAACAAATAGCCGCGCCGTCGTCCCGGATCGCTCCCCGAGGATTTCCGACCGCCGCATGTAGCAGGGGGGGGGGTCCCGATCGGACCCCCGGCCCACGTCTAAGCAGGCACATACAGGTACGTTGATGTGCCTGTCCGTGCCATTCTGCCGACGTATATATACATGCAGAATGGCACGGACAGGCACATTGGCGTACATGTACGTCCCTGCCTAGACGTGGGTCGGGGGTCCGATCGGGACCACCCCCCCCCCCTTAGTACATGCGGCAGTTCCTGTGGCTTCAGGAGCGATCCGGGACGAGGGCGCGGCTATTCGTTTATAGCCGCCCCCTCGCGATCGCTCCCCGGAGCTGAAGAACGGGGAGAGCCGTATGAAAACACGGCTTCCCCGTGCTTCACTGTGGCGGCTGCATTGATCGTGCGATTTCTTTTATAGGGAGACTCGATCGATCACGTCAGTCCTACAGCCACACCCCCCTACAGTTGTAAACACACACTAGGTGAACCCTAACTCCTACAGCGCCCCCTGTGGTTAACTCCCACACTGCAACTGTCATTTTCACAATAAACAATGCAATTTAAATGCATTTTTTGCTGTGAAAATGACAATGGTCCCAAAAATGTGTCAAAATTGTCCGAAGTGTCCGCCATAATGTCGCAGTCACAAAAAAAAAAAAAAAAATAATAAAAAAAAAAAAATCGCTGATCGCCGCCATTAGTAGAACAAAAATTATTAATAAAAATGCAATAAAACTATTCCCTATTTTGTAAACGCTATAAATTTTGCGTAAACCAACCGATAAACGCTTATTGCAATTTTTTTTACCAAAAATAGGTAGAAGAATACGTATCGGCCTAAACTGAGGAATAAAATGATTTTTTTTTATATATTTTTGGGGATATTTATTCTAGCAAAAAGAAAAAAATATTGATTTTTTTTTCAAAATTGTCGCTCTATTTTTGTTTATAGCGCAAAAAATAAAAACCGCAGAGGTGATCAAATACCACCAAAATAAAGCTCTATTTGTGGGAAAAAAAGGACGTCAATTTTGTTCGGGAGCCACGTCGCACGACCGCGCAAATGTCAGTTAAAGCGGAGTTCCGGACACAATTTCACTTTTTACATATAAATACCCCTGTAATACACAAGCTTAATGTATTCTAGTAAAGTTAGTCTGTAAACCAAGGTCCGTTTTGTTAGGTTGTTACAGCATTTAGACACTTTATAAAATAGAAATTGACTGGGGCCATCTTAAGTGTGGGCATCATGAAGCCAGACTGTATGACTTCCTGGATTTCAGCCTCTCAGATCTCGCACATGCTCAGTGCTGCACAAGCAGTGTCAGATCAGGTTTCAGCACCTGTGCTGTCCAAGTCACATGATTCTTTGAGACTGGGGAGTGCACAGACTCCTGGAAAGTTACACCCACTACATTCCCAGGAGTCTGTGCGGTGTAGGTTAGGAAGCATTAAGCACCTAGGTGCAGGAAGTGGGAAGATTAACTATTCTGCCTAGCAACAACACTTTGAAGGCATCTAAAAAATATATTTTTTTTCGTAAAGGACTAATGACATTTTTTTTAAAACTACTGATGTAATGTTATATTTATGGGTGGAACTCCACTTTAAAAGCGACGCAGTGCCGGAAGCTGAAATTTCGCCTGGGAACGAAAGGGGGTTTATGTGCCCAGTAAGCAAGTGGTTAAAAAAAAGGACAGCACTACAAGTCACAGCAACATAAAATAAAACCTGACACTGACGCATTTCGCACTGAAACTAGTGCTTAGTCGTAGCTTTTTAGCTAGGACTAAGCACTAGTTTCAGTGCGAAACGCGTCAGAGGTCGGGTTTTATTTTATGTTGCTGTGACTTGTAGTGCTGTCCTTTTTTTTTTTCATAAAGGTTTAGAGTGCGGCTGTCCAGAAACAATTTTTGTTCCTGCACTAAGGTAAAGGAAGCTATTTAGGGGAAAAAAAATAAATAAAAATTGTTAAGCCCCTTTAACCACTTGCCGACCGCGCACCGTCGTTATACGTCCACAAGGTGGCTCGGCTGGGCGAGAGCACGTAATATGACGTCCTCTCTCCCAGCCGCCACTAGGGGCGCGCGCGCCCCCCGCTCGCCCCCGACTCCCGTGCGTGTGCCCGGCGGGCGCGATCGCCGCCGGGCACACGCGGTCGCTCGGTACAGAGCAGGGAACGGGAGCTGTGTGTGTAAACACACAGCTCCCGGTCCTGTCAGCAGGGGAAATGCTGATCTTCGGTTCATACAATGTATGAACAGAGGATCCGTGTTTCCCCAAGTGAGGCAACCCCCCCCACAGTAAGAACACACCCAGGCATACTTAACCCCTTCCCCACCACCTAGTGTTAACCCCTTCACTGCCAGTGGCATTTTTATAGTAATCCAATGCATTTTTATAGCACTGATCGCTATAAAAATGCCAATGGTCCCAAAAATGTGTCAAAAGTGTCCGAAGTGTCCGCCATAATGTCGCAGTACCGAAAAAAAAAAAAAAAAAAAAAAAAATCGCTGATCGCTGCCATTACTAGTAAAAAAAATATAATAAAAATGACATAAAAATACTCCCTATTTTGTAAACGCTATAACTTTTGCGCAAACCAATCAATAAACGCTTATTGCGATTTTTTTTTACGAAAAATACGTAGAAGAATACGTATCGGCCTAAACTGAGGAAAAAAAATGTTTTTTTATATATTTTTGGGGGATATTTATTATAGCAAAATGTTAAAAATATTCATTTTTTTCAAAATTGTCGCTCTATTTTTGTTTATAGCGCAAAAACTAAAAACCGCAGAGGTGATCAAATACCACCAAAAGAAAGCTCTATTAAAAAAAGGACGCCAATTTTGTTTGGGAGCCACGTCGCACGACCGCGCAATTGTCTGTTAAAGCGACGCAGTCCCGAATCGCAAAAAGTACTCTGGTCTTTGGGCAGCAATATGGTCCGGGGGGGTAAGTGGTTAAACAGGATCAGAACATATTGGGTGGAGTTGCAATATCATTTACAAAATTTCGATACCCTCTCCATGGGTTTTCTGATGTTTAAGAAGAGTGGCGTTATTGTTGAAAGATTTGGCACACTTAGAACAAGAGTAAGGCTTCTCCCCCAAGTGAGCCCTCTGATGTGTGATGAGATTTGTGGTACGAGTGAAACTTTTCCCGCACTCTCGGCACGAAAAAGGCTTCTCCCCCGTGTGGATCCTCCGATGTCTCACTAGAAGCGACTTGCGATTGAATAATTTCCCGCAGTCGTTACAGGAAAATGGTTTCTCCCCTGTATGGATCCTCTGGTGAGCCACAAGTGCAGACTTCTGGGAAAAACCTTTCCCACATTCGGGACAGACTGCCCTGTTGGACTCTCTGTGACTTTTCTGATGCTTGACAAGGAACATTTTTGAGCAGAATTCTTTCCTGCATACCGGACAAGACAATTTAATTCCTTTATGTCCCTGTTGATGCTTCACAAGGTCTGATTTTTGAATAAAGCTTTTGCCGCAATCCACGCAGGTAAATGGCTTTTTGCCACTATGGCTCAATTGGTGTCTGATGTAATGAGAGTGTTGATTGAAGCATTTCCCGCACATCGTACAAGCAAAGGGCTTTTCCCCAGTGTGAATCATCTGGTGCCTCAAGAGAGCCGACTTTAGACTGAAACGCTTCCCACATTCTGAACAAAGGAAAAGCTTTTCGCCGCTGTGAATTTTTCGGTCCAATTTGTAAGAAAAATCTTTTCCACGGTCTTCTTGGTTGACCAATTGGTGTCCATCATCAAGGCCAGAGCTACAGACTAAGTTCTGCCCGCAGTCCAAAAAACCTTCCGAGTTGTCCACTTGACGTTCACCATTATGGGAGCTCCCAGCTTGGCGGTCCCGAATGTCGACTTCGCGTTCAGCAAGATTGGAAGTACCACCAACATTTTTTATGGAATCTGAAGACGGGCCTACTCTCTCTTCGTTGTGCGTTCTTTGGGAACTTGGATCTTGTGAATCAGAATCAATGGAGTCGACCCAACACGTATTGTCTCGTTGATGGCCATCAAGATTTGTGAAACTGGAAAAAGTTTTTGAAGAGATTTCTTTGTGCATTTGTTGATGCTTTGTAAGATGCGATTTACAAGCAAATGTTTTCTCGCAGTCGACACAAGTCCACTGCGGATTGCTAGAGCGACCAGTCAAAGATTTTGGGGTTGGCGAGGGATTCATGCGCGTTTCTTGTCCCAAAAAATTGGCCAACTTTTTGTCAAAAGCCTTAACAGCCGTGTTGATCTCAGTAACTGGCGTTTGAATATTTAAAGCATTTGTGTTGTACATCAAAATGTAAGTAGATGGCCACTCAGTCTGCGTTCCCTTTGTGGCTTCTGGTTGTCCACCTTGACGCGAGTTGAGATCATGTCCACTTTGAGTGCCAACAGTGTCCGTCTGCTTATTTGTTAGGGTCAGACCTCTGCAATTTCCGGTACTGGCTGCTGCTTCTGTTGTATTATTTTGTGACTTACATTCAATCAACAGTCCTTCTTTATCAAAAATTTTTGTATATCGTCTTACAAAAACATTGGAGGCTTCTGAAATGGGTAACAGTGTCAAGCTTCCGGGTTCACAGTCATCTGTTAAGAAAACATGTGGAAGTTTAATATGATAGTTTACGGTAGTAAAGAATTCATGCACAAAGTTCAAACCATAAAAACATAGGGCCATATTCTCCTAGATTTCCCGCGGGCGGCGCGTAAGCCATTTACACTCCGCCGCCCCAACCTACAGGAGCAAGTGCTGTATTCCCCAAACACTTGCTCCGTAGTTTGGGGCGGCGGAGTGTAAATGGCCCGGCGTAGCCACGTGTATCTCCAAGGGGGCGGCTTCTATTTAAATTAAGCGCGCCCCCGATTCTAACGAACTGCGCATGTGCCGGGCTTAAAATAGCCCAGTGCGCATGCTCCAGTTCTCGGCGTAAAACGTCAATGACGCCGACGTGTGCGTCATTGACGTAAAGTCGTATTCAAGAACGACTTAGGGAAACGACGTAGCCGACGGAAAAACACGACGCGGACCCGACGCCATACTTAACATGGCCTACGTGGGACTTGCGTAAACGTACCCTTCATATAGCAGGGGTAAGTTTACGCTTACGCAAACGACGTTAGCGACGGTTACGCGACGCGAAATCGTTCGGGAATCGGCGTATCAGGCTCATTTGCTTAAACAAATGAGACCTGAACGTAAAAAACGCCATCTAGCGGCGACCGGCGTAATTACATTTAAGATCCGACAGTGTAAGTGACTTACACATGGCGGATCTTAAGTGTATCTATGCGAAAATGATTCTAAGAATCAGTCGCATAGATACACGGGCCAAAAAAGAGAGATACGATGGAGTATCCTGAGATACTCCATCGTATCCTTACTCAGAATATGGCCCATAGACCATCCAAAACTAAAATACAGTAGAACCTCGGATTACAAGCATAATCTGTTCTCGTGATCCAAAGTGCTTGCATATCAAAGCGAGTTTTCCCATTGAAGTCAATGGAAACGAAAATAATTTGCTCCGCATTGACTTCAATGGCATGCAATACCGCATGTGGCCAGAGGTGTGGGGGTGGGGGCGCTGGAGAGCCTCAAAAACACACAGAAAGGCCTGAGGACAGCTTGGCTGACCTCGGTAAACCTTGGAAAGGCTTGGGAACTGACTTTTTCCAAGTCTTTCCGTGCATTTCCGGCGCCCCCCACATCAGGCCACACGCGGTACTGCATACTGCTGGGGCTTGAATCCTGCACATTTCCACTGTACTTGTCTTAAAGGGTTAGTAAAAGCAAAAAAAAAAGATTTCTTAAAAAAATAAAAACATGTTATACTTACCTCCACTGTGCAGTTCGTTTTGCACAGAGTGGCCCCGATCCAGGCATGAGCCTGTGCAAAGGACAGACGTCACAGGGGGGTGGGTGAATGGGCGTGTAAATGGGTGGGTAAATGGGAGTGAATGTATAAACTAACCAATCTGAATGCATATGTTTTGTGATGTCATTTGCCAATAAAAAGCAGCTCCCCATGCTGCAGAGAGATCTCTCCACCTTTGGGAACAAAGCAAGCAGACTCTTAGGTGGATTCAAGTACCCCGCCGCATCTTTGCGGCGGCGTATCGTATTTACACTACGCCGCCGTAAGTTAGCTAGGCAAGTACTGTATTCACAAAGTACTTGTCTGCTAAGTTACGGCGGCGTAGCGTGAATAGGCCGGCGTAAGCGCGCCGAGTTCAAATGAGGATGAGGGGGCGTGTTTTATGTAGATTAACTGTGACCCGACGTGATTGACGTTTTTTTACGAACGGCGCATGCGCCGTCCGTGTACATATCCCAGTGTGCATTGCGGCAAAGTACGCCGCAAGGACGTATTGGTTTCGACGTGGACGTAAATTACGTCCAGCCCTATTCACGGACGACTTACGCGAACAACATAAAATATTCAAATTTCGGCGCGGGAACGACGGCCATACTTAACATTACTAGTCCAGCTATTTGATGGAATAACTTTACGCCTGAAAATGCCTTACGCAAACGGCGTATCTTTACTGCGACGGGCGCACGTACGTTCGTGAATAGGCGTATCTAGTGATTTACATATTCTACGCCGAACGCAATGGAAGCGCCACCTAGCGGCCAGCCTAAATATTGCACCCTAAGATAGGACGGCGCAAGCCGTCGTATCTTAGATAGGTTTAAGTGTATCTCAGTTTGAGAATACACTTAAACTTAGGACGGCGCAGATTCCGAGTTAGGTCGGCGTATCTACTGATACGCTGGCCTAACTATCTGAATCTAGCTATAAGTGTCCATTCTTGCATTTTAATTTGAGCCAGCAAGCAGTACAGGTTATCCTGTATTGAGACAGGGCCCCCCATCGTTATCATTTATTAATGCATAGATTGCTTTAAGGTGAAAACTCCTTTAAAGCGGGGGTTCACCCTATCGACGGGAAAAAATTTTTTTTTTTTTTCTTTTACCTTAAAATCAGGCATTGTAGCGCGAGCTACAGTATGCCTGTCCCGAATTTTTTACCCCCGTACTCACCTTGTAGTCGTCCATCGAAGATACCAGGGAATGGGCGTGCCTATGGAGACGGAGGATGATTGACGGCCGGCTCTGGCGCGTCACGCTTCTCCGGAAATAGCCGAAATAGGCTTGGTCTTCACGACGCGTGCGCATAGCCTGTGCGCAGGCGCCGTGAAGAGCCGAGACCTACTCCGGCTGTCTTCGGGGAGAGTGACGTGCCAGGGCCGGCCGTCAATCATCCTCCCTCTCCATAGGCACGCCCATTCCCCGCGGGAGCCGAAATCTACGATGGACGACTACAAGGTGAGTACGGGGTTAAAAAAATCGGGACAGGCATACTGTAGCTCGCGCTACAATGCCTGTCTCGATGGTAAAATGTGTCGGGGGGGGGGGGTGAACTACCGCTTTAACCACTTGACCTCCGAAAACGTTTTACCCCCTTCATGACCAGAGCATTTTTTTTTGCTATTTAGCACCGCGCTACTTTAACTGGCAAGTGCAACACTGTACCCAAATGAAAGCAGCTTCAGCCTGCCTCCAATGCGTTTTGCCCTGCTCCCGGGGGGCAGAGCAAAATGCATCGGGGGCATGGCCTGGACGGAGCTGGGCTGAAGCCACTTTCACTTAGATTACATTCGGGCTTTGTTGGTGTGCAGTGACTATGGGGGTTTGGCTGTTCTTTATTGACTGCATGCATTGAGCAAGGATGGACTCTTTCCATGCCAGCACCTTCCATCCCCGGCATGGTTCACTGGAAATGTAAATGGCACCTGAAGCTTCCCTAATTTATGAGCACACAGTCAATGCCCCAAGCTGCATCCTGGTTGATGCACTTAACCCCCGGACCATATTGCTGCCCAAAGACCAGAGCACTTTTTGCGATTCGGCACTGCGTCGCTTTAACTGACAATTGCGCGGTCGTGCGATGTGGCTCCCAAACAAAATTGGTGTCTTTTTTTCCCACAAATAGAGCTTTCTTTTGGTGGTATTTGATCACCTCTGCGGTTTTTATTTTTTGCGCTATAAACAAAAATAAAGCGACAATTTTGAAAAAAAAAATGAATATTTTTTACTTTTTGCTGCAATAAATATCCCCCAAAAATATGGTTTGCGCAAAAGTTATAGCGTTTACAAAATAGGGGGTATTTTTATGTCATTTTTATTAATATATTTTTTTTACTAGTAATGGCGGCGATCAGCGATTTTTTTTCGGTACTGCGACATTATGGCGGACACTTGACACATTTTTGGGACCATTGGCATTTTTATAGCGATCAGTGCTATAAAAATGCATTGGATTACTATAAAAATGCCACTGGCAGTGAAGGGGTTAACACTAGGGGGCGGGGAAGGGGTTAAGTATGTTCCCTGGGTGTGTTCTAACTGTAGAGGGGGTGGCCTCACTAGGGGAAACACTGATCTTCTGACCATACATTGTATGAACAGAGGATCAGCGTTTCCCCCCCCTGACAGGACCGGGAGCTTTGTGTTTACACACACAGCTCCCGGTCCCCGTTCTGTAACGAGCAATCACGGGTGCCCGGCGGCGATCGCGCCCGCACGGGAGTCACGGACGAGCGGGGGCACACGTGCCTCCGGCGGCGCGCATGCGCCCCTAGTGGCCACTAAAAGAGCCGACGTAGAGCTACGGGCTCTCGCCCAGGAGAGCCGACCTGCCGCCGTAGAATGATGGCGGCTGGTCGGCAACTAGTTAAAGGGAGGACCCTCTTCCATATCCAGGTGGTCTAGCAGGTCTTGCCTGGGATGGATAATGTGATATGCTGTATTGAAAACAACCTTTGTGAGTAGAAGATATACAGCGACCCAACACTGACTGCAAAGGAACTGAAAAACGTATCTTACCCAACGAGCGTGGGTCGCCATCACAGCGATCTCCATCATGATGGTGGACATTCTCCGAAACATCTTCCGCCTACAGAACCAAGACATGTTAGCGTTACTCTTCCACAGCATTGCCGCCACCCCCCCACCAATTCAGAATTTTACTACTGGATAACCTCCCGTAGTTCCCGACATCGCTCACCTCGCGGGTCAGCAGCGCAGCCATCTTGTTGATGACCTCTAGTACTTTCTTGCTATTTCTCTCAGGTATCCGAGAGGGAGGATGTGGTTTTTCATTGGGGCGACGGGTGGATGTCGCAATGTCACCAGAGATCTTCTTCACCACCATGTAGTCCTGTGTATTAAGCGATAGATTCAGATACAAAAATATCAACTTACACCTCAGCGCCGGAAAGTTTTACCCCCTTCATGACCAGGCCATTTTTTGCTACTTAGCACTGCGCTACCTTAACTGGCAATTGCTCGGTCATGCAATGCTGTACCCAAACCAAATATATATCTTGGGCTAGATTCAGGTAGCTGCGCCCCTTCTTACGGCGGCGCAGCGTATCGTATTTACGCTACGCCGCCGCAACTTACAGGAGCAAGTGCAGTATTCACAAAGCACTTGCTCCGTAAGTTGCGGCAGCGTAGCGTAAACGGGGCCGGCGTAAGCCCGCGTAATTCAAATGTGGAAGGGGGGGCGTGTTTTATGCCAATATGTGATGACCTGACGTGATTGACGGCATGCGCCGTCCGTGTACATATCCCAGTGTGCATTGCTTCAAATGACGTTGCAAGGACGTCATTGGTTTTTCGACGTGAACGTAAATTACGTCCAGCCCTATTCGCGAACGACTTACGCAAACGACGCAAAAAATTCAAATTTTGAAGCGGGAACGACGTCCATACTTAACATTGGCTGCGCCACCTAACAGCAGGAGCAACGTTACGCCGAAAAAGCCTTACGCAAACGACGTAAAAAACTACCGCCGGGCGCACGTACGTTTGTGAATCGGCGTAACTAGGTAATTTGCACACTCTATGCCGAAAACGACGGAAGCGCCACCTAGCGCCCAGCGTGAGAATGCACCCTAAGATACGACGGCGTAAGAGACTTATGCCAGTCGTATCTTAGGCTACAGTCGGCGTATCTTGCTTTCTGAATACAGAAAGAAGATACGCCGGCGCAGCTTTTAATTTACGCGGCGTATCTATGGATACGCCGGCGTAAATCGTTGCTGAATCTAGCCCCTTGTTTTTTTTTGTTTCCAACACAAATCAAGCTTTCTTTTGCTGGTATTTGATGACCATTGTTAATTTTTTTTATTATATAAAAACCAACAAAAATTGTAGAAAAAAAACAACAATATTTTTACTTTTTGCTATAAAACATATCCAATAAAAAAAAAAAAGAAAAAGAAATCCCAAAAAGTGTATGTCAACCGATTCCCGACTGGCTCCTGTAGATATACTTCGGCAGAATGGCATGGCTGGGCAAAGTGATGTATATATACACGTCACTTTGAAATTCCCATCGTGCGGGCGCGCGCCCCTGCCGCATGCTCCGTGCCCATGGGACCCAATGTCCGCCGGTGTCCTGCAATCGGGTCACAGAGCTGCGGAGAGAGGCAAGTGTAAACAAGGCATCTCCCCGTTCTGCCTAGTGACAGTGTCAATGATTGTCTGTTCCCTGCGATCGGGAACAGCGATCAGTGACGTGTCACATGTATCCACGCCCCCTAACAGTAAGAATCACTCCCTAAGGCACACTTAACCCCTTCAGTGCCACCTAGGGGTTAACCCCTTCCCTGCCAGTGTCATTTTCACAGTAATCAGTGCATATTTATAGCACTGATCGCTGTAAATAATGACAATGGTCCCAAAAATGTGTCAAAAGTGTCCGCCATAACATCACAGTCACGATAAAAATCGCTAATCGCCGCCATTACTAGTAAAAAAAAAAAATAAAGAGGAAAGGGAGGGAAAGAGGAAAGGAGGGAGGAGAGGGAGGGAAAGAGGAAAGGAGGGAGGAAAAGAGGAAAGGAGGGAGGAAAAGAGGAAAGGAGGGAGGAAAAGAGGAAAGGAGGGAGGAAAAGAGGAAAGGAGGGAGGAAAAGAGGAAAGGAGGGAGGAAAAGAGGAAAGGAGGGAGGAAAAGAGGAAAGGAGGGAGGAAAAGAAAGAAAGGAGGGAGGAAAAGAAAGAAAGGAGGGAGGAAAAGAAAGAAAGGAGGGAGGAAAAGAAAGAAAGAAAGGAAGGAAGGAAGGAAGGAAGGAAGGAAGGAAGGAAGGATAGGAAGGATAGGAAGGATAGGAAGGAAGGATAGGAAGGAAGGATAGGAAGGATAGGAAGGAAGGATAGGAAGGATAGGAAGAACATAAACATTACTAGCCTCTTCCTCACCTCTCCAGTCAGCAGGTAGATGATCTGCAGAGTGAGCTGTAGAATTTGTTCAGTCATATGACTCTCGTCACTCTTCATTTCCATTGGGATTTCAGGGTGCTCCTTGTACGTCCGACTATCTTCAGGTTGAATTGTTACTACATTTTTATTCAGATAAACCTGAACAGATATGCAAAGATGAATTAAAAAACAAAAACAAAAAACAGAATTTTTGGTTTACCGGTACATCACAAGACACTTCATAATCATAACTACTTGGGATGTCCCATATCCTTCCTTCCTTCATGATCAATGATAACAAAGCAACAAGGCCAACATGCCCAAAACACACAATAAGGGAGAACCCCACCTAGCAAATTAAAGCCCCACAGGGACAAAGGGGACTGGGTGGAAAATCTGTGTGACGCCCATTAAAAAGAAATCCTCAACAAAATGCACATGTATGAAGGGCTAGCCTCTAGGAGCAGAGGACGTGGGGGCCAGTTCTTCTTACAAAACTGGGATGTAGGCTTAATTCTTATGAAAGGAATTCTTCTTAGATTCCGAAAGGTGTCACTGGATTCTGGTCTATCACCATTCCCATGTTCTTTAGGTTTAAGAGCAAGGATGCCCCAAACAAGCATTTCACCACTCAATTTGTTTCTTGCTGAAACGTTTGGCCGATCAACACTGAGTCATGGGATCTTTTTTTTTTTAATAAATAGATTTTTGGAGAGACAGCAGTACCAGAATATCAAATAGACAAGTCAACATAGGGTAAAGCAGGGCTCGACAAATCCCGGGCGCCAGGTCGCCATGGCGACTAGAAATAGGGCCCTGGCGACTTGGCTTGGAAGGTGAGCTGGCGCCATCTGGTGGTGGCCGTTGGTATTACAAGCTAAGCATTACAAGTTAAACAGCAATTCTAATGTCATTTTTCACTATTTTCACTGCCATCTTCTTCCCTCTAATTAGAACCCCCAAACATTATATATATTTTTTATCCTAACACCCTAGAGAATAAAATGGCGATCGTTGCAATACTTTCTGTCACGCCGTATTTGCGCAGCGGTCTTACAAGCGCACTTTTTTTGGGGAAAAAATTACACTTTTTTTAATAAAAAAAAATAAGACAACAGTAAAGTTATCCCCATTTTTTTAAATATTATGAAAGATAATGTTACGCCGAGTAAATTCATACCCAACATGTCACGCTTCAAAATTGCGTCCGCTCGTGGAATGGCGACAAACTTTTACCCTTTAAAATCTTCATAGGCGACGTTTAAAAAAATCTACAGGTTGCATGTTTTGAGTTACAGAGGAGGTCTAGGACTAGAATTATTGCTCTCACTCTACCAATCGCGGCGATACCTCACATGTGTGGTTTGAACACCGTTTACATATGCGGGTGCTGCTCACGTATGGGTTCGCTTCTGCGCGCAAGCTCGTTGGGACGGGGCGCGTTTTCTGGCTCCTAACTTTTTTAGCTGGCTCCTAGATTCCAAGCAAATTTGTCAACCCTGCTCTAAAGCATTTATTGAGATGTTCTTGGAAAAAACTTCCAGGAACTGCTAGATGGCGGGACCCCCTTGATCCGAATCTCTGGAATGGAACACACGCTTTGCTCAAACATAGAGAGTTTGGCAAACTGCTACCATAGGCTGAAAAGCTGCTCCAACCAGGGAGGACACCTTAAAGAGCCTCTTACTCGTGGTGTATTTAAAAATCAGGACCTCATACACCAGAACCTTACGTCAGGGCTCGACAAAATCCGGGCGCCCGGTCGCAAGTGTGACAAGAAATTATTGCGACCTGGCGCCCGGGGAAGCTTAGGCCTGCAGAAAGCCGCAAAGCCATGGCCTCAATTACCGGCTGGCGGCTTTGCGGCCTTCTGCAGGCCTAAGCTTCCTTCTGTGATCTGGTGCCATCTCGTGGTGGCAGTTGGCATTACAAGTAAAACAGCAGTTCTAATGTCTCCTATCATGTCCGCAGTCTCTGACCCTCTCTCGTATCATGTCCACAGTCTCTGACCCTCTCTCGTACCATGTCCGCAGTCTCTGACCCTCTCTTCTATCATGTCCACAGTCTCTGACCCTCTCTCGTACCATGTCCGCAGTCTCTGACCCTCTCTTCTATCATGTCCACAGTCTCTGACCCTCTCTCGTACCATGTCCGCAGTCTCTGACCCTCTCTTGTATCCCGTCCGCAGTCTCTGACCAGCTCTCGTATCATGTCCACAGTCTCTGACCCTCTCTCGTACCATGTCCGCAGTCTCTGACCATCTCTCGTATCATGTCCACAGTCTCTGACCCTCTCTCGTACCATGTCCGCAGTCTCTGACCCTCTCTCGTACCATGTCCGCAGTCTCTGACCCTCTCTCCTATCATGTCCGCAGTCTCTGACCCTCTCTCCTATCATGTCCGCAGTCTCTGACCCTCTCTCGTACCATGTCCGCAGTCTCTGACCCTCTCTTCTATCATGTCCACAGTCTCTGACCCTCTCTCGTACCATGTCCGCAGTCTCTGACCCTCTCTTGTATCCCGTCCGCAGTCTCTGACCAGCTCTCGTATCATGTCCACAGTCTCTGACCCTCTCTTGTATCATGTCCGCAGTCTCTGACCCTCTCTCCTATCATGTCCGCAGTCTCTGACCCTCTCTCCTATCATGTCCGCAGTCTCTGACCCTCTCTCCTATCATGTCCGCAGTCTCTGACCCTCTCTCCTATCATGTCCGCAGTCTCTGACCCTCTCTTGTATCATGTCCGCAGTCTCTGACCCTCTCTTGTATCATGTCCGCAGTCTCTGACCCTCTCTTGTATCATGTCCGCAGTCTCTGACCCTCTCTTGTATCATGTCCGCAGTCTCTGACCATCTCATGTATCATGTCCGCAGTCTCTGACCCTCTCTTGTAAATGTTTTTACAGTATCTTACTATTTCTTGTATCATGTCCGCAGTCTCTGACCCTCTCTTGTATCATGTCCGCAGTCTCTGACCCTCTCTTGTATCACGTCCGCAGTCTCTGACCCTCTCTTGTATCATGTCCGCAGTCCCTGACCCTCTCTCCTATCATGTCCGCAGTCCCTGACCAGCTCTTGTATCATGTCCGCAGTCCCTGACCAGCTCTTGTATCATGTCCGCAGTCCCTGACCAGCTCTTGTATCATGTCCGCAGTCCCTGACCAGCTCTTGTATCATGTCCGCAGTCCCTGACCAGCTCTTGTATCATGTCCGCAGTCTCTGACCAGCTCATGTATCATGTCCGCAGTCCCTGACCAGCTCTTGTATCATGTCCGCAGTCTCTGACCCTCTCTTGTATCATGTCCGCAGTCTCTGACCCTCTCTTGTATCATGTCCGCAGTCTCTGACCCTCTCTTGTATCATGTCCGCAGTCTCTGACCCTCTCTTGTATCATGTCCGCAGTCTCTGACCATCTCTTGTATCATCCCAATAGTCTATGGCCATCCTGTTGTGTGTCTGCTGTCTCAGGGATTGAATGTTGACGTAAATCGTAACGTTTTTAAATAACAAACATGGCCCCTACTTTTCTCCAGTAGGGAGGAGAAGACTGTACCTCCACAACAAAAGCAGGTGAGGATCTGCCATCTACAGGTCTATAAAGCTTGCATTGACTTGAAACAGATTTGTTCAGCAGAATAAAACTGAAGTTCGGACAGTTTTATCAGTAGCTGCATTCCTGATGCAAAAATACATTATTCAATACACAGAATATTGCACATTTAGAGCTGACCAATAAGACAGGACTTGCACCGTGCGGGCCAATAAATACAAAAACACAGACCTGAAGTGTCCCTGGAGTGTCCCCATCCCCCTCTTCCCTTACTGTCACAGCGGCTTCCATCTAACCATCACAACACACACACGCGCTAGACACCCGCGCAGGCGCACTTGAAGACAAATGGCCCAGGACCCGAGAACTGCGCGTGCGCCTTGCCAGAACGTGATGCCGTTTTTGCCAGAACGCGATGCCGTCTTGCGACCATGTTTGAAATGGGCACCTGTACAATACGACCGCGCTGTAACGCTGAAATTCACTTCGATTTTTGTGACTGGAGATGGGAAGACACTTGTATGTTTGGGAGACAATATATTACTGAATGTAGAATGGACAAAATGATATTTGCAGCTACATGGGCTGGAGGCTTGCCAGGAACACTGTGGTTGTGAGGCAGGTGCTTATTAACCGCTTGCAGAGCAATTTTTTTTAACCGCTTAATTAACCAGTGTGATTTTTACATTTTCACATACAAGTTATAGAATCAGCATTTGTTTCTAGAAAATTTACACATAGGGGGCTAGATTCAGAAAGAATTAATGTCGGCGTATCTATTGATACGCCGCGTAAATTCAAAGCTGCGTCGGCGTATCTTCTTTCTGTATTCAGAAAGCAAGATACGCCGAAATTAGGCTAAGATCCGACTGGCGTAAGTCTCTTACGCCGTCGTATCTTAGTTGCATATTTACGCTGGCCGCTAGGTGGCGCTTCCGTCGATTTACGCAAAGAATATGCTAATTAGGTAGATACGCCGATTCAGAAACGTACGTCCGCCCGGCACATTTTTTTACGTCGTTTACGTTCGGCTTTTTCCGGCGTAAAGTTACCCCTGCTATATGAAGCGTATCCTATGTTAAGTATGGACGTTGGGCCAGCGTCAAATTTTCCGTCGATTACGTTGTTTGCGTAAGTCGTTCGCGAATAGGGCTGTACGTAAGTTACGTTCACGTCTAAAGCGCTGACGATTTTTGGCGTAATTTCGAGCATGCGCACTGGGATTCTTTCACGGACGGCGCAAAAAACGACAAATACGTGGGGTCATAAGTAATTTAAATAAAACACGCCCACATCATCCACATTTGAATTAGGCGGGCTTACGCCAGACCACATACGCTACGCCGCCGTAACTTAGGGCGCAAGTTCTTTATGAATATGGAACTTGCTCCCTAAGTTACGCCGGCATAACATATCTCAGATATGTTACGCCGGCGTAACTTAGGGCGCAAGTTCCATATTCATAAAGAACTTGCGCCCTAAGTTACGGCGGCGTAGAAAATTACGCCAGGCTATCTGAATCTAGCCCATACTGTATATATAATATGGATTTTCTGAAAGCATATATATATATATATATATGTGCATGAAACAGAACAAAATAGAATAGAGAAATAAAAGAACACAATAAAATAAAATAGAATAAAAAATAAAGGAATATAATATAATCGAATAAAAAATTGAATAGAAAGACTATAACCATCTTCTAAAATTTGAATTTCGAATAGAATAAACAATAGAAAAGCCTAGAATTAAATAGAAAGAATATAACCGTTTTCTAAAATTAGAATTTCAAACAGAATACATTTTTTAACCACTTAAGCCCCGGACCAATATGCTGCTAAATGCCCAAAGGCGTTTTTACAATTTGACACTGCGTCGCTTTAACAGACGATTGCGCGGTCGTGCGACATGGCTCCCAAACAAAATTGACGTCCTTTTTTTCCCACAAATAGAGCTTTCTTTTGGTGGTATTTGATCATCTCTGCTGTTTTTAGTTTTTTGCGCTATAAACAAAAATAGAGCGACAATTTTGAAAAAAATGCAATATTTTTTACTTTTTGCTATAATAAATATCCCCCAAAAACATATATAAAAAAACATTTTTTTTCCTCAGTTTAGGCCAATACGTATTCTTCTACCTATTTTTGGTAAAAAAAAATCGCAATAGGCGTTTATCGATTGGTTTGCGCAAAATTTATAGCATTTACAAAATAGGGGATAGTTTTTTTTTTTTTACTACTAATGGCGGCGAACAGCGATTTTTTCCGTGACTGCGACATTATGGCGGACACTTCGGACAATTTTGACACATTTTTGGGACCATTTAAATTGCATTGTTTATTGTGAAAATGACAGTTGCAGTTTGGGAGTTAACCACAGGGGGCGCTGTAGGAGTTAGGGTTCACCTAGTGTGTGTTTACAATTGTAGGGGGGTGTGGCTGTAGGTGTGACGTCATCGATCGAGTCTCCCTATAAAAGGTATGACACAATAGATGCAGCCGCCACAGTGAAGCACTTCTTCAATGGCAAACCCTAATCCTAACCCTACCCCTAACCCTGGGCCAGATTCACGTAGCTGAGCGGCGGCGTAACGTATCGTAGATACGTTACACCGCCGCAAGTTTTCATCGCATGTGCCTGATTCACCAAGCACTTGCGATGAAAACCTACGCCGGCGGCATCCGGCGCAAGGCGGGCCAATTCAAATGGGCGTGTGCCATTTAAATTTGGCGCGCTCCCGCGCCAGACCTCCTGCGCATGCTCCGTTTCTTAACTCCCGCCGTGCTTTGCGCGCCGTGACGTCATTTTTTCCGAACGGCGTCTCGCTTAGCGTACTTCCGTATTCCCGGACGTGTTACGCAAACGACGTTAAATTTTAAATTTCGACGCGGGAACGACGGCCATACTTTAGACAGCAATACGATTGCTGACTAAAGTTAAGGCACCCAAAACGACGACTAACTTTGCGACGGGAAACTAGACTAGCGGCGACGTAGCGAACGCGAAAAACCGTCGTGGATCGCCGTAACTCCTAATTTGCATACCCGACGCTGGTTTACGACGCAAACTCCTCCCAGCGGCGGCCGCGGTACTGCATCCTAAGATCCGACAGTGTAAAACAATTACACCTGTTGGATCTTAGGGATATCTATGCGTAACTGATTCTATGAATCGATCGCATAGATAGAAACAGAGCTACGACGGAGTATCTGAGATAGCACTGATCCCTGTGTTAGTGTCACTGGTCCCCAAAAAGTGTCACTTAGTGTCAGATTTGTCCGCCTCAATGTCGCAGTCCTGCTATAAGTCACTGATCGCCGCCATTACTAGTAAAAAAAAACAAAAACAAAAAAAAATTCCATAAATCTACCCCATAGTTTGTAGACAGTATGGCCCAGATTCTCAAAGGGCTTTCTCAAACGCCATTTGCGCCGTCGTAAGTCCTAATCTGGGCCGTCGTATCTATGCGACTGATTCTTAGAATCAGTTACGCATAGATATCCATTAGATCTGACAGGCGTAAGGCTCTTACGCTGTCAGATCTTGAATGCAATTTTTTTTCCCGCCGCTAGGTGTCGCCTCGTCGTTTTCCCTGTCGTCTATGCAAATTAGCTATTTACGCAAGATTCCCGAACGTACACGCGGTCGACGCAGTGAATTTACGACGTTTCCGTAAGCGTAAATTTGCCCCTGCTATATGAGGGGTACGTGTACGAAGGTCCGTCGTATGCCATGTTAAGTATGGCGTCGGGTCAGCGTCGTCTTTTTCCGTCGTTTTCCTAACTCGTTTGCGAATAGGACTTTATGTCAATGACGCTCACGTCGGCGTCATTGACGTTTTCCGTCGTGAGCTGGAGCATGCGCACTGGGCTATTTTTACGCCCGGCGCATGCGCAGTTCGATCGGCGTGGGAGCGCGCTTAATTTAAACACAAGCCGCCCCCTTTGTATTTTACGCGGCCTTACGCCGGGCCATTTACACTACGCCGCCGCAAATTACGGAGCAAGTGCTTGGAGAATACGGCACTTGCTCCAGTAATTTGTGGCGGCGTAGTGTAAATGGCTTACGCTACGCCGCCGCGGATTCTACGAGAATCTGGCCCTATAACTTTTGCACAAACCAATCAATATACGCTTATTGCGATTTTTTCTACATTTGGCCTAAACTGATTATTTTTTCCCGTTTTTTTTTTACTGGAATTGTTTACTGAAATATTGTTGTTGTTTTTTTTTTTTTTTAAATTGACGCTCTTTTTGTTTATAGCGCGTTTAAAAACGCAGAGGTGATCAAATACCACCAAAAGAAAGCTCTATTTCTTGGATAAAAGGCCTTAAAGTGGAACTTCCCCTTGGGGGTGGAGAGACGCTTTACAAAGTTTTGCATAGGGGAGGGGAAGTCCCCGGACTAATGAGGCTCTCGTGTAACATTGTTGGATCAAGATGGGGCTCAGGTAAGTATTAGGGAGGCTGCTACACACAGAAGGTTTTGTATCTTAATCAGAGGTGCGTCCATAAGGGGCACATGGGCGCCGCCCCCTCTCTCCTGGCACCGCTCTATCACCATAGATAGATTCATGCATTGAATAAATCTATCTATGGTTGCCACTGACACCCCCTATTCAGGTGTCCGGCCCCTTTTCGGGCGTCGGGCACCTGAATTACAGCGCCGGGGGTGTTTTTTGGAAGCACTTGATTAGGTGCCCAAAAATGTGAACAGCGGGCGCTAACATGTTGTGTTAGCAAAGCGAAGGAATTTGCTAACACTGAACCGCCTCTCAGCCAATCTGTAACCAGTCAATTGATTGGCTGAAACGTCGGGCCCTTATGATTGGACGCCTGATAGAGAGGACGGAAGAAGTCATGGAGGACGTGCAGGACACCGCCGCTGACCCGCTGAGAGACAGGTAAGTGCTGGGCAGCATTTAATGGGGCACAGTAGCGGCAATTGATGGGCACACTGGCAGCATTTGATGAGGCACAGTAGCGGCAATTGATGGGCACACTGGCAGCATTTGATGGGGCACAGTAGCGGCAATTGATGGGCACACTGGCAGCATTTGATGGGGCACAGTAGCGGAAATTGATGGGCACACTGGCAGCATTTGATGGGGCACAGTAGCGGAAATTGATGGGCACACTGACAGCATTTGATGAGGCACAGTAGCGGCAATTGATGGGCACACTGGTAGCATTTGATGGGGCACAGTAGCGGCAATTGATGGGCACACTGGCAGCATTTGATGGGGCACAGTAGCGGAAATTGATGGGCACACTTGCAGCATTTGATGGGGCACAGTAGTGGCAATTGATGGGCAAACTGGCAGCATTTCATGGGGCACAGTAGCGGCAATTGATGGGCACACTGGCAGCATTTGATGGGGCACAGTAGCGGCAATTGATGGCCACACTGGCAGCATTTGATGG
The DNA here is from genome assembly GCF_905171775.1 of Rana temporaria. Taxonomy (NCBI): domain Eukaryota; kingdom Metazoa; phylum Chordata; class Amphibia; order Anura; family Ranidae; genus Rana; species Rana temporaria. The sequence goes on along the minus strand of NC_053496.1, from coordinate 163,420,060 downwards.
GGCACAGTAGCGGTAATTGATGGGCACACTGACAGCATTTGATGGGGCACAGTAGCGGCAATTGATGGGCACACTGGCAGCATTTGATGGGGCACAGTAGCGGAAATTGATGGCCACACAGGCAGCATTTGATGGGGCACAGTAGCGGCAATTGATGGGCACACTGGCAGCATTTGATGGGGCACAGTAGCGGAAATTGATGGGCACACTGGCAGCATTTGATGGGGCACAGTAGCGGAAATTGATGGGCACACTGACAGCATTTGATGAGGCACAGTAGCGGCAATTGATGGGCACACTGGCAGCATTTGATGGGGCACAGTAGCGGCAATTGATGGGCACACTGACAGCATTTGATGGGCACAGTAGCGGCAATTGATGGGCACACTGGCAGCATTTGATGGGGCACAGTAGTGGCAATTGATGGGCACACTGGAATTAAATGATGGGCACAGTGTCAGCAATTGATGGGCACACTGGCAGCAACTGATGGGCACAGTAGCGGCAATTGATGGGCACACTGGCAGCAATTGAAGGGGACACTGGCAGCAATTGATGGGTACAGTAGCTGCGTTTTATGGCACAGTGGCGGCAATTTATGGGCACAGTGGCTGCGCTTAATGGGCACAGTGGCTGCGCTTTATGGGCACAGTGGCTGCGTTTGATGGCACAGTAGTTGCGTTTGATGGGCACGGTGGTTGCGCTTGATGGGCACAATAGTTGCGCTTGATGGGCACAGTGGCTACACTTAATGGCCACAGTGGCTGAGCTTGATGGGCACAGTGGCGGCAATTGATGGGCACAGTAGCTGCATTTGATGGGCACGGTGGTTGCGCTTGATAGGCACAATAGTTGCGCTTGATGGGCACAGTGGCTACGCTTAATGGCCACAGTGGCTGAGCTTGATGGGCACAGTGGCGGCAATTGATGGGCACAGTAGTTGCGTTTGATGGGCACGGTGGTTGCGCTTGATGGGCACAATAGTTGCGCTTGATGGGCACAGTGGCTACGCTTAATGGCCACAGTGGCTGAGCTTGATGGGCACAGTGGCGGCAATTGATGGGCACAGTAGTTGCGTTTGATGGGCACGGTGGTTGCGCTTGATGGGCACAATAGTTGCGCTTGATGGGCACAGTGGCTACGCTTAATGGCCACAGTGGCTGAGCTTGATGGGTACAGTGGCTGCAATTGATGTTTTTTTTTTTTCAGTTTGTTTGCCCCCCAAAAAAATTCCAATATTGAATGAGATCACACCAAGTCTGAGTTGCCTCTAAAATGAGGTCATGTTACTGACCGAACAGCGCTATAAAACGTTTCCACTTACAGCTCAGCCCGTACCCTTTGCAGCCCTTTGGACTTTAGCTGAATTATTATTTGCATATAAAGTTTTTTTATTACGACGCATGGCTGTGGCGTGGAAATATTTTGGCTCTTACGTGGCCGGGTGTGCAACGTATCTCAGGAGTAGTGGACCAGTCCTGTTCATTGTGCAACACTTGGCTGTGTAAAGAATGCAATAAATGGCTGGTTATGGACCGCGCCAACTTTACTAGAGTGGCAATGAGAAAAACAAACAACCTTCCACCTGCTTGGAGCCGAGAAATTCCACTGATGTCAGCATCTGACTTGTCATCACTACTTCTTAGAAAGGAGCTATTTAAAGCGGGAGTTCACCCAAAAATCAACTTTCTGCAGTTAGATCCAGCATACTGCTGACATCTGCAGTATGCTGGTCTTTTTTTTTTTTGGTACTTATCGTTTTAGCCGTATTTCTTCTATGGCTCCGAGTGGGGATTACGGCTGCATTCACACCTGAACGCGGCGTATTGTACCGCGATTTGCTGCGACAAATTGGCCACTAGTGAGGCTGCATTGCTGGGCACTGGTGAGGCTGCATTGCTGGGCAGTGGTGAGGCTGCATTTCTGGGCACGGGTGAGGGTCCATTGCTGGGCACGGGTGATGCTGCATTGCTGGGCACAGGTGATGCTGCATTGCTGGTCACAGGTGAGGCTGCATTGCTGGGCACAGGTGAGGCTGCATTGCTGGCCACTGGTGAGGCTCCATTGCTGGGCACAGGTGAGGCTGCATTGCTGTGCACTGGCGAGGCTGAATTGCTGGGCACTGCTGAGCCCTGCATGATTCTTTATGTAGTGCACTCCTGAGCCCTGGGGCTCTCTGTGGACCCTGATGTAATGAAGCCGGTCCTGGGGAACCTGATGTAAGTAGGGAGGCTCTCTGGGAGCTCTGATGTAAAGGAGGGCTCTCTAGGGAGCCTGATGTAAAGAAGGGGGCTCTGTGGACCCTGATGTAAGTAGGGAGGCTCTCTGGGGACTCTGATGTAAGATGGGGGGTCTCTGGGGACTCTGATGTAATCAAGGGGGCTCTGTGGACCCTGATGTAAGTAGGGAGGCTCTCTGGGAACTCTGATGTAAGATGGGGGGTCTCTGGGGACTCTGATGTAATCAAGGGGGCTCTGTGGACCCTGATGTAAGTAGGGAGGCTCTCTGGGAACTCTGATGTAAGATGGGGGGTCTCTGGGGACTCTGATGTAATCAAGGGGGCTCTGTGGACCCTGATGTAAGTAGGGAGGCTCTCTGGGAACTCTGATGTAAAGGAGGGCTCTCTAGGGAGCCTGATGTATATCAGTCATCCAATCATAGCAGGTGGTGGACAGCACCGTGACCCGAGACAGGTAAGTGCTGGGCGGGGGATGCACACTGGCAGCAATTGATGGGGCACAGTAGCGGCAATTGATGGGGCACACTGGCGGCAATTGATGGGGCACACTGGCGGCAAGTGATGGGGCACACTGGCAGCAATTGATGGGCACACTGGCAGCAATTCATGGGGCACACTGGCAGCAATTCATGGGCACAGTGGTGGCAGTTAATGGGCACAGTGGCAGCAATTGATGAGCACACTGGCAGCAATTGATGGGCACAGTGGTGGCAATTGATGGGCACACTGGCAACATTTGATGGGTACAGGAGTTGCATTTGATGGGCACAGTGGCAACAATTTATGGGCACAGTGACTGCGTTTGATGGGCACAGTGGCTGCGTTTGATGGCACAGTGGCAGCAATTTATGGGCACAGTGGCTGCGTTTGATGGGCACAGTGGCTGCAATTGATGTGTTTTTTTTTTTTTTTCAGTTTGTTTGCCCCCCCCCCTCCAAAAAAAAAAATTGAGCACCAGCTGCCACTGGTCAGTGGCACTTGTGTGATTATTCCTTCCTAATTACATATTTATTTATTACATTTTCTTATACACAAACTATTTACAGTATATATTATTATTATCAGAATTCATATTTGATTCTTCTACCCCCTGCAGCAGCTCAGTGATCTCCCTGTCCTCCCACCATCTGCCCCCACAAGCTCCTCCTCCCCCTGCAGAGCTGAGCGTCTCTTCGCCATAGCAACGAGGATGTGACGTCACGGGGCTCTGGATTCCCCGGACAAAACTACGTCTCCCGGCATCCCCCGCGATCCCCGGAGGCAGCTGGGCTGCTGCTGCTCCTCTGTGTGTCGGGGCCTTTGTGCGGAGGAGAACGGAGGAGGCCAGGTACACGGAGAGAGCTTACAGTGCTGGGACCGGGGATGGACAACCGCTGGAGGGAGGAGGGGGGCACCGGTCACCTTCATTGTGTGTCGCCACAGGGGGGCCTGTCTGCTATTATCTCCTTTACTGTTATTAGACAGGGTGGGCAGCTCCTCCCTTCACTCAGCCTGTCACCTTCCAAACACCTGCATTTATTACATTTCTGACAATATATATATATATATATATAATGGATATATATAATGGATCCCCTCCCCCAAAATGTATATAGAACTTTAATATAAATCTAATTTGCTGAGTTTGGGTCTCCCATGGAGCATCCTTTGCTCCATAATTGCTGCCATTGTTCAGGTGACCCCACAATGGGTCATATTCCAGGCTATACTCAAGGGAAGCCATAGATGAAGGACAGTGATGGTTGGGGAGATGTCATCCTATGGCGAAGGATCTCCAATTGTTGGGGAGATGTCATCCTATGGTGATGGGTATGGGTGAAGGATCTCCAATGGTTGGGGAGATGTCATCCTATGGTGATGGATATGGGGTAAGGAGCTCCAATGATTGGGGAGATGTCATCCTATGGTGATGGATATGGGGAAGGATCTACAATGGTTGGGGAGATGTCATCCTATGGTGATGGATATGGGTGAAGGATCTCCACAAGTTGGGGAGATGTCATCCTATGGTGATGGGTATGGGGGAAGGAGCTCCAATGGTTGGGGAGATGTCATACTATGATGATGGATATGGGTGAAGGATCTCCAATGGTTTGGGAGTTTTCCTCCTATGCTGATGGATATGGGTGAAGGATCTCCAATGGTTGGGGAGATGTCATCCTATGGTGATGGATATGGGGGAAGGATCCACAATGGTTGGGGAGATGTCATCCTATGGTGATGGATATGGGTGAAGGATCTCCAATGGTTGGGCAGATGTCATCCTATGGTGATGGATATGGGGGAAGGATCTACAATGGTTGGGGAGATGTCATCCTATGGTGATGGATATGGGGGAAGGAGCTCCAATGGTTGGGGAGATGTCATCCTATGGTGATGGATATGGGTGAAGGATCTCCACAAGTTGGGGAGATGTCATCCTATGGTGAAGGATCTCCACAAGTTGGGGGGATGTCATCCTATGGTGAAGGATCTCCACAAGTTGGGGAGATGTCATCCTATGGTGATGGATATGGGGGAATGATCTCCAATGGTTGGAGAGATTTCATCCTATGGTGAAGGATCTCCACAAGTTGGGGAGATGTCATCCTATGGTGATGGATATGGGGGAATGATCTCCAATGGTTGGAGAGATTTCATCCTATGGTGATGGATATGGGGGAATGATCTCCAATGGTTGGGCAGATGTCATCCTATGGTGATGAATATGGGTGAAGGATCTCCAATGGTTAGGGAGATTTCATCCTATGGTGATGGGTATGGAGGAAGGATCTCCAATGGTTGGGGAGATGTCATCCTATGGTGATGGATATGGGGGAATGATCTCCAATGGTTGGAGAGATTTCATCCTATGGTGATGGGTATGGGGGAAGGATCTCCAATGGTTAGGGAGATTTCATCCTATGGGTATGGGTGAAGGATCTCCAATGGTTGGGGAGATGTCATCCTATGGTAATGGACATGGGGTAAGGTTTTCCACTGGTCGGAGAGACGTCATCCTATGATGATGGACATGCATATAGGGTCAAGATTTCCACTGGTTGGAGAGATGTCATCCTTTGCTGATGGTAATGGATATAGGGTAAGGATCTCCACTGGTCGGAGAGATGTGCTCTCATGGTGATGGTAATAGACATGGGGTCAGTATTTCAAAGAGATTTTATCCAATGGTGATGGATATGGGGGAAGGATCTCCACTGGTCAGAGAGATTTCATCCTATGGTGATGGATATGGGTGAAGGATCTCCAATGGTTGGGCAGATGTCATCCTATGGTGATGGCGATTGGATATGGGGAACGATCTCCACTGGTCAGCTAGATTTCATTCTATGTTGGTGAGATGTTATGGTGATGGATATGGGGGAAGGATCTCCACTGGTTGGAGAATGTCATCCTATGGTGATGGTAATGAATATAGGGACAGGATCTCCACTGGTTAGAGAGATTTCATCCTATGGTGAAGAATATAGGGGATGGATCTCCACAAGTTGGAGAGATGTCATCCCATGGTTATGGTGATGGATATGGGGGAGAGATGTCATCTTATGACGATGGTCATGGACATGGGGAAAGATTTTCCACTGGTCAGAGAGACCTCATTCTATGGTGGTGTACATGGATATGGGGTCAGAATATCTATTGGTTGGAGAGATATCATCCTATGGTGATGGATATGGGGGAAGTATCTCCACTGGTCAGATCCCATCCTATTGTGATGGATATGGGGGAAGGATCTCCACTGGTTAGAGCAGGGCTCGACAAATCCCGGTCGCCAGGTCGCCATGGCGACTAGAAATAGCGTCCTGGCGACTTGGCTTGGAAGGTGGCGCCATCTGGTGGTGAGCCGTTGGTATTGGTATTACAAGTTATTACCACCAGATGTGTGAGCTGGCGCCATCTGGTGGTGGCCGTTGGTATTACCAGTTAAGCATTACAAGTTAAGCAGCAATTCTAATGTCATTTTTCACTATTTTCACTGCCATCTTCTTCCCTCTAATTAGAACCCCCAAACATTATATATTTTTTTTATCCTAACACCCTAGAGAATAAAATGGTGATCGTTGCAATACTTTCTGTCATGCCGTATTTGCGCAGCGGTCTTACAAGCGCACTTTTTTGGGAAAAAATTACACTTTTTTTAATTAAAAAATAAGACAACAGTAAAGTTATCCCCATTTTTTTTTAATATTATGAAAGATAATGTTACGCCGAGTAAATTCATACCCAACATGTCACGCTTCAAAATTGCGTCTGCTCGTGGAATGCCGACAAACTTTTACCCTTTAAAATCTTCATAGGCGACGTTTAAAAAAAATCTACAGGTTGCATGTTTTGAGTTACAGAGAAGGACTAGGGCTAGAATTATTGCTCTCGCTCTACCGATCGCGGCGATACCTCACGTGTGGTTTGAACACCGTTTACATATGCGGGCGCTGCTCACGTATGTGTTCGCTTCTGCGCGCAAGCTCGTCGGGACGGGGCGCGTTTTCTGGCTCCTAACATTTTTAGCTGGCTCCGAGATTCCAAGCAAATTTGTCAACCCCCGTATTATACAGTACAGACCAAAAGTTTGGACACCCCTTCTCATTCAAAGAGTTTTCTTTATTTTCATGACTATGAAAATTGTAGATTCACACTAAAGGCATCAAAACTATGAATGAACACATGTGGAATTATACAGAACAGAAAAGTGAGAAACAACTGAAAATATATTTCATATTCTAGGTTCTTCAAAGTAGCCACCTTTTGCTTTGATTACTGCTTGGCACACTCTTGGCATTCTCTTGATGAGCTTCAAGAGGTAGTCACCTGGCGCAGCGCCCCATCACTCTCCTTCTTGGTCAAATAGCCCTTCCCCCGCCTGGAGGTGTGTTTGGGGTCATTGTCCTGTTGAAAAATAAATGATGGTCCAACTAAACGCAAACCGGATGGAATAGCATGCCGCTGCAAGATGCTGTGGTAGCCATGCTGGTTCAGTATGCCTTCAATTTTGAAAAAAAAAAAGTGTCACCAGCAAAGCACCCCCACACCATCACACCTCCTCCTCCATGCTTCACAGTGGAAACCAGGCATGTAGAGTCCATCCGTTCACCTTTTCTGCGTCGCACAAAGACACGGGGGTTGGAACCAAAGATCTCAAGTTTGGACTCATCAGACCAAAGCACAGATTTCCACTGGTCTAATGTCCATCCCTTGTGTTCTTTAGCCCAAACAAGTCTCTTCTGCTTGTTGCCTTTCTTTAGCAGTGGTTTCCTAGCAGATATTCTACCGTGAAGGCCTGATTCACACAGTCTCCTCTTACCAGTTCTAGAGATGTGTCTGCTGCAAAAGGTGGCTACTTTGAAGAGCACCCTGTCCAGACGAGCTCGCGCTCAGAAGCGAACGCATACGTAAACGGTGTTAAAATCACACAAGTGAGGTATCGCCGCGATCGTTAGAGCGAGAGCAATAATTCTAGCCCTAGACCTACTCTGTAGCTCAAAAAATGCAACCTATAGAATTTTTTAAACGCCGCCTATCGAGATTTTTAAGTGTAAAAGTTTGACGCCATTCCACAAGCGGACGCAATTTTTAAGCGTGACATGTTGGGTATCATTTTACTTGGCGTAACATTATCTTTCACAATATATAAAAAAAATTGGGCCAAATTTATTGTTGTCTTATTTTTTAATACAAAAAAGTGAATTTTCTCAAAAAAAGTGCGCTTGTAAGACCGCTGCGCGAATACAGTGTGACAAAAAGTATTGCAATGACCGCCATTTTATTCTCTAGGGTGTTAGAAAAAAATATATATAATGTTTGGGGGTTTTAAGTAATTTTCTAGCAAAAAAAAAATGTTTTAGTCTTGTAAACGCCGAATCTGAAAAACAGGCTTGGGGCTTAAGTGGTTAAAGAGAGGTTGATTTAAAAAAAAAAAAAAAACCTTTTCCCTAGGGATTGTATGCATGTTTCCTTGTCAATATATCTTTATTTGAGTGAGAAAGAATTATACAGGTACTGTATGCATGTTTCACATAGTTTAGGGATTCTCATCATAATGTAAAAGCTTCTCGTCAGTAGACATCCAAAAGCCCTGAGACTGCTGCTGGGCGCCAGAACCCCAGCAGACTCAGATCTGACACTCTGTAGTATTTTTATTTACTCCTTCCCTAGTAGTGACATAAAATGTAATATACTGTATAGTGGTGAGGAGAGGGGCAGAGGAGCTGGGCCAGCACAGACAATTCCAGAAGAGGACAGCTGTGATGTGGCAGGAGGGAGGGAAAAGTATGGATTTGCTATGGAGTTGACTTTTCCTGGAGTGGTTTATTCCTTTAGCAAGTTCAGTCTCGCATCACAGGTGAATAAAACACTTTAGGGAAGCGCTGTATTAATCGATACCTTTTCCCCCTGAAAATAGGAGGAAAATCGCGGGTGCGTGTTATACGCCGATGGCGTACCTTGGAGTAGAAGGAGGGGGATGAGCGTCGCCGGAATCGCCGAGCCGTCATGTCCTGTTTACTCGGCTCTGACGTCGCACACATGTCCCATCTCCGCCACCGGCATTGGACCAGTGTTCTGTCAATCACATGAGCTGGTCCAATGGCGATGGCGGAGGTGGGACTGTGTATGTGAGAGCTGAGTACTGAAAACAGAAGATGACGGCTCTGATTGAGGCTGCAGGTGGGCATCAGGCTGCATTGGATGGGTGCAGATCAGGCTACAGATGGGCACAGAGGCTGCATTGAGGCTGCACATGGGCATCAGGCTGAATTGGATGGGAGCAGATCAGGCTGCAGATGGGCACAGAGGCTGCATTGAGGCTGAACATGGGCATCAGGCTGCATTGGATGGGAGCAGATCAGGCTGCAGATGGGCACAGAGGCTGCAGGTGGGCATCAGGCTGCATTGGATGGGTGCAGATCAGGCTACATGGGCACAGAGGCTGCACATGGGCATCAGGCTGCATTGGATGGGAGCAGATCAGGCTGCAGATGGGCACAGAGGCTGCATTGAGGCTGCAGGTGGGCATCAGGCTGCATTGGATGGGAGCAGATCAGGCTGCAGATGGGCACAGGGGCTGCATTGAGGCTGCACATGGGCATCAGGCTGCATTGGATGGGAGCATATCAGGCTGCAGATGGGCACAGGGGCTGCATTGAAGGCTGCACATGGGCATCAGGCTGCATTGGATGGGTGGAGATCAGGCTGCAGATGGGCACAGAGGCTGCACATGGGCATCAGGCTGCATTGGATGGGAGCAGATCAGGCTGCAGATGGGCATCAGGCTGCATTGAATGGGAGCAGATCAGGCTGCAGATGGGCACAGAGGCTGCAGATGGGCACTAATCAGGCTGCATTGATTGGCACTGACCACTATTTTGCTTCAAAGTGGTTTATTTGAAAAAATAAATAAAAATGTTTCCTGAAACTTCCCTCTTAAATTGAAGGTGCGTGTTATACGTCGATAAATACGGTAATTTACATACTTGATCTTTCTGTGGATTTACCTACAATTTTCTTGCTGTTGACACTGCGTCTTTGAAAGTGTAATATGTTGGAGGAAACAAGATGGATATTTGCTCTTTAAAAAATTAATTTGTAGCTAACTTTTTTTTTTTTATCTGTGGGTTTTTAGCTAAAAGATATTGAAGGCCACCCACACAGCCCCGCGACTACACGGACACAAGTCCACATTTGGAAATTCCTGAAGACTTCCAGATGATGAACAAGGAGAAGAGTAACATGACTGAAAGGATCTTGAGTCTGGTTTTAGAGATACTGTATCTGCTTATAGAAGAGGTGAACGGCTAAAGCTGACAAGACACTATACATTCTGATTGTAGATCTACAGTGGGGGAAATTATTATTTGATCCCCTGCAGATTTAGTGAGTTTGCCCACTTACGAAGAAATGAAGGGTCTATCATTTTTATCATAGGTGTATTTTAAATGATAGTGACAGAATATCAACCTAAAATCCAGAAAAAACACGATACAAAGGTTTTATAAATTGAGGTGCAGGTCAGGGAGTAAAATAAGTATTTGATCCCAGAGCAAAACATGACTTAGTACTTGGTGGAGAAACCCTTGTTGGCATGCATGTTACTTGTAGTTGGTTACCAGGTTTGCACACAGCTCAGGAGGGATTTTGGTCCACTCTTCTTTACAGATCTTTTCTAAATCCTTAAGGGTTCTTGGCTGTCACTTGGCAACTCAAAGTTTCAGCTCCCTCCATCAATTTTCGATAGGATTAAGGTCTGGAGACTGGCTAGGCCACTCCATGGCCTTAATGTGCTTCTTCTAGAGCCACTCCTTTGTTGCCTTGGCGGTATGTTTTGAATTATTGTCATTAGGGTTGTCCCGGGACCGATACTAAGCATTTCCCCGAGTACTTGCACTCGGGGAAAATGCTCCGATACTTCACCCGATACCTGACTTTCCCTGTATCCTCCTCCAGTTCCCCCCATCCGTTCTGCTCTCCCCCTCCACGCTCCGTGTCCCCCCTCCATGCCACTGCTATGCTCCTGGGTTCTGCTCTCCCCCACCATGCTCTGTGTCCCCCCTTCTGTACCGCTGCTATCCTCCTTGGCTCTGCGCACCCCCTCCATGTTCCATGTCCCCCCTCCGTGCCGCTGCTATCCTCCTTGGCTCTGCGCTCCCCCTCCATGCTCCTTGTCCCCCCTCCGTGCCGCTGCTATCCTCCCCGGTTCTGCTCTCCCCCTCCGTGCCGCTGCTCTCCCCCTCTGTGCCGCTGCTGTCCCATTCCGTGCCGCTGTTGTCCCCCACTGTCCTGCTGCTGTCACCCTCCGTGCCGCTGCTCTCCCCCTCCGTGCCTCTGCTGTCCCATTCCGTGCCGCTGTTGTCTCCCACTGTCCCGCTGCTGTCACCCTCCGTGCCGCTGCTCTCCCCCACCATGCCTCTGCTGTCCCATTCCGTGCCGCTGTTGTCTCCCACTGTCCCGCTGCTGTCACCCTCCGTGCCGCTGCTCTCCCCCACCGTGCCGCTGCTCTCCCCCACCGTGCCGCTGCTCTCCCCCTCCGTGCCGCTGCTCTCCCCCTCCGTGCCGCTGCTGTCCCCCTCCGTGCCGCTGCTGTCCCCCTCCGTGCCGCTGCTGTCCCCCTCCGTGCCGCTGCTGTCCCCCTCCGTGCCGCTGCTGTCCCCCTCCGTGCCGCTGCTGTCCCCCTCCGTGCCGCTGCTGTCCCCCTCCGTGCCGCTGCTGTCCCCCTCCGTGCCGCTGCTGTCCCCCTCCGTGCCGCTGCTGTCCCCCTCCGTGCCGCTGCTGTCCCCCTCCGTGCCGCTGCTGTCCCCCTCCGTGCCGCTGCTGTCCCCCTCCGTGCCGCTGCTGTCCCCCTCCGTGCCGCTGCTGTCCCCCTTCGTGCCGCTGCTGTCCCCCTCCGTGCCGCTGCTGTCCCATTCCGTGCCGCTGTTGTCCCCCACTGTCCTGTTGCTCTCCCCCTTCGTGCCGCTGCTCTCCCCCTTCGTGCCGCTGCTCTCCCCCTTCGTGCCGCTGCTCTCCCCCTCCGTGCCGCTGCTTTCCCATTCCGTGCCTCTGCTGTCCCATTCCGTGCCTCTGCTGTCCCATTCCGTGCCGCTGCTTTCCCCCTCCGTGCCGCTGCTTTCCCCCTCCGTGCCGCTGCTTTCCCCCTCCGTGCCGCTGCTCTCCCCCACCGTGCCTCTGCTCTCCCCCACCGTGCCGCTGCTCTCCCCCTCCGTGCCGCTGCTGTCCCCCTCCGTGCCGCTGCTGTCCCCCTCCGTGCCGCTGCTGTCCCCCTCCGTGCCGCTGCTGTCCCCCTCCGTGCCGCTGCTGTCCCCCTCCGTGCCGCTGCTGTCCCCCTCCGTGCCGCTGCTGTCCCCCTCCGTGCCGCTGCTGTCCCCCTCCGTGCCGCTGCTGTCCCCCTCCGTGCCGCTGCTTTCCCCCTCCGTGCCGCTGCTGTCCCCCTCCGTGCCGCTGCTGTCCCCCTCCGTGCCGCTGCTGTCCCCCTCCGTGCCGCTGCTTTCCCCCTCCGTGCCGCTGCTGTCCCCCTCCGTGCCGCTGCTGTCCCCCTCCGTGCCGCTGCTGTCCCCCTCCGTGCCGCTGCTGTCCCCCTCCGTGCCGCTGCTGTCCCCCTCCGTGCCGCTGCTGTCCCATTCCGTGCCGCTGTTGTCCCCCACTGTCCTGCTGCTGTCCCCCTTCGTGCCGCTGCTCTCCCCCTCCGTGCCGCTGCTCTCCCCCTCCGTGCCGCTGCTTTCCCATTCCGTGCCTCTGCTGTCCCATTCCGTGCCTCTGCTGTCCCATTCCGTGCCGCTGCTTTCCCCCTCCGTGCCGCTGCTGTCCCCCTCCGTGCCGCTGCTGTCCCCCTCCGTGCCGCTGCTGTCCCCCTCCGTGCCGCTGCTGTCCCCCTCCGTGCCGCTGCTGTCCCATTCCGTGCCGCTGCTGTCCCATTCCGTGCCGCTGTTGTCCCCCACTGTCCTGCTGCTCTCCCCCTCCGTGCCGCTGCTCTCCCCCTCCGTGCCACTGCTTTCCCATTCCGTGCCTCTGCTGTCCCATTCCGTGCCTCTGCTGTCCCATTCCGTGCCTCTGCTGTCCCCCTCCGTGCCTCTGCTGTCCCCCTCCGTGCCGCTGCTGTCCCCCTCCGTGCCGCTGCTGTCCCCCTCCGTGCCGCTGCTGTCCCCCTCCGTGCCGCTGCTGTCCCCCTCCGTGCCGCTGCTGTCCCCCTCCGTGCCGCTGCTGTCCCCCTCCGTGCCGCTGCTGTCCCATTCCGTGCCGCTGCTGTCCCATTCCGTGCCGCTGCTGTCCCATTCCGTGCCGCTGTTGTCCCCCACTGTCCTGCTGCTGTCCCCCTTCGTGCCGCTGCTCTCCCCCTCCGTGCCGCTGCTCTCCCCCTCCGTGCCGCTGCTTTCCCATTCCGTGCCTCTGCTGTCCCATTCCGTGCCTCTGCTGTCCCATTCCGTGCCGCTGCTTTCCCCCTCCGTGCCGCTGCTTTCCCCCTCCGTGCCGCTGCTTTCCCCCTCCGTGCCGCTGCTTTCCCCCTCCGTGCCGCTGCTTTCCCCCTCCGTGCCGCTGCTGTCCCCCTCCGTGCCGCTGCTGTCCCCCTCCGTGCCGCTGCTGTCCCCCTCCGTGCCGCTGCTGTCCCCCTCCGTGCCGCTGCTGTCCCATTCCGTGCCGCTGCTGTCCCATTCCGTGCCGCTGTTGTCCCCCACTGTCCTGCTGCTCTCCCCCTCCGTGCCGCTGCTCTCCCCCTCCGTGCCGCTGCTCTCCCCCTCCGTGCCGCTGCTCTCCCCCTCCGTGCCGCTGCTCTCCCCCTCCGTGCCGCTGCTTTCCCCCTCCGTGCCGCTGCTTTCCCCCTCCGTGCCGCTGCTTTCCCCCTCCGTGCCGCTGCTTTCCCCCTCCGTGCCGCTGCTTTCCCCCTCCGTGCCGCTGCTTTCCCCCTCCGTGCCGCTGCTTTCCCCCTCCGTGCCGCTGCTTTCCCCCTCCGTGCCGCTGCTGTCCCCCTCCGTGCCGCTGCTGTCCCCCTTCGTGCCGCTGCTCTCCCCCTCCCTGCCGCTGCTCTCCCATTCCGTGCCTCTGCTGTCCCATTCCGTGCCGCTGCTCTCCACCTCCGTGCCGCTGCTTTCCCCCTCCGTGCCGCTGCTTTCCCCCTCCGTGCCGCTGCTTTCCCCCTCCGTGCCGCTGCTTTCCCCCTCAGTGCCGCTGCTCTCCCCCTCCGTGCCGCTGCTCTCCCCCTCCGTGCCGCTGCTCTCCCCCTCCGTGCCGCTGCTCTCCCCCTCCGTGCCGCTGCTTTCCCATTCCGTGCCTCTGCTGTCCCATTCCGTGCCGCTGCTCTCCCCCTCCGTGCCGCTGCTCTCCCCCTCCGTGCCGCTGCTCTCCCCCTCCGTGCCGCTGCTCTCCCCCTCCGTGCCGCTGCTCTCCCCCTCCGTGCCGCTGCTCTCCCCCTCCGTGCCGCTGCTCTCCCCCTCCGTGCCGCTGCTCTCCCCCTCCGTGCCGCTGCTCTCCCCCTCCGTGCCGCTGCTCTCCCCCTCCGTGCCGCTGCTCTCCCCCTCCGTGCCGCTGCTTTCCCCCTCCGTGCCGCTGCTTTCCCCCTCCGTGCCGCTGCTGTCCCATTCCGTGCCGCTGCTGTCCCATTCCGTGCCGCTGCTTTCCCCCTCCGTGCTGCTGCTTTCCCCCTCCGTGCCGCTGCTTTCCCCCTCCGTGCCGCTGCTTTCCCCCTCCGTGCCGCTGCTGTCCCCCTCCGTGCCGCTGCTGTCCCCCTCCGTGCCGCTGCTGTCCCCCTCCGTGCCGCTGCTGTCCCCCTCCGTGCCGCTGCTTTCCCCCTCCGTGCCGCTGCTTTCCCCCTCCGTGCCGCTGCTTTCCCCCTCCGTGCCGCTGCTCTCCCCCTCCATTCATTTTCAGTGCAGCTGAGAAAGGGACTGTCCTTATCTTCCCTTTGAGACAGAGAAAGGGACTACCAGAGGTCTGTTAAGACCCCTGATATCTCACCAAAGCCCCCCCAACAGGGCTGAAAGCATGCTTCAATTTTATGTGTCGTTTTTCAAAACGTCGTTTTTTACTTCACAGAAATTGACCGTGTGTAGCAAAAAACGTTGTTTTAAAAGACGTTTTTACACCCGTGCATGCCCAGAAGCTAGTTATGAAGCGAGCTTCAATGGAAAAAGTGGTGAGAACGTAACCTCGCTTTGCTAGAGCATTGTGAAAAAACGATGGTGTGTAGGCAACTTCGTCTTTGAAAATGTAAGTTTCAAAAACGTTGTTTTTTACTTCACAGAAAATGTCGTTTTTTTTCATCACATAAAGTGATGGTGTGTACGGGCATCATCCAAATTTTACAATACATGGCCCCATCCATTGGCCCCTCAATGTGGTAAAGTCAGCTTGTACCTTTATCAGAGAAACGGCCCCAAAGCATCATGTTTCCACCTCCATGCTTGACTGTAGGGATGGTGTTCTCGGGGTCCTAGTCAGCATTTCTCTTCCTCCAAACACGGCGAGTCCCCATCCTCAAGAAGGCACATGTACTGTCATGCCGATGAATATCTAAACGATTCAGAGAAGGATTGGGAGAAAGTGCTGTGGTCAGATAACACCAATATGGAGCTCTTTAGCTTTAACTCGACACGCCTTGACGTTTGATCCTGACCTTGATCCAAACACACAATTTTTTTTCTATTATTTAATCAATACATTTTTTTACACACGCTCTCTTTTTTTTTTTTTTTTTTTTTTGTGCAAGGATAGAGTGATATAATGTATCTCTCTCCTCCATTCACAGAAAAAGAAAACACAGGGCACAATAAACAATGCAATTTAAATGCATTTTTTGCTGTGAAAATGACAATGGTCCCAAAAATGTGTCAAAATTGTCCGAAGTGTCCGCCATAATGTCGCAGTCACGAAAAAAATTGCTGATCGCCGCCATTAGTAGTAAAAAAAATAAATAAAACTATCCCCTATTTTGTAAACACTATAAATTTTGCGCAAACCAATTGATAAACGCTTATTGCGATTTGTTTTACCAAAAATATGTATCGGCCTAAACTGAGGAAAAAAAATAAATTATATATGTTTTTGGGAATATTTATTATAGCAAAAAGTAAAAAATATTGCATTTTTTTCAAAATTGTCGCTCTATTTTTGTTTATAGCGCAAAAAATAAAAACCGCAGAGGTGATCAAATACCACTAAAAGAAAGCTCTATTTGTGGGGAAAAAAGGACGCCAATTTTGTTTGGGAGCCACGTTGCACGACCGCGCAATTGTCTGTTAAAGCGACGCAGTACCGAATTGTAAAAACCCCTTGGGTCATTTAGCAGCATATTGGTCCGGTCCTTAAGTGGCTAAAGGATCGGCTGAGTAGTGTCACCCCGACAGTGGGCTTTAGCCCACTATACATGGAGCACTGAACAGTAGAATGACTTGTTATATATAATGTTTCCCTCTATGTAGTCCTGTTTAGTTTTACAATTGCCATCTATTCCAATATATAGGATTATGTCATTGTGAAGGAGTCCGGAGGCCACGTGAAATACAGCAGTGCCACACAGAGACCATTGGTGGAGCCTTGCTCTCAGTCGCAGGGGAACAACATCAAAAAGATCCTTGAAGTTACCAATAAGATCACTGAGCTGCTTGCAGGAGAGGTAAGTGGTGCAGTGAATTCTGGGACATTATCCAGTAACGAAAGGGATGTGTCTAGATGGTGACTATTAGACATGTGCATTCTTTTTCGTCTGAATTTCGGGTATTTTCGTTATCGTTTTAACAAACGAAAACAAACGCGCAAAATCTGAAATCCGAAAGATCCGACATAAAAAATGCTTTATTTTCGATTTCATTGCTACAACAGTTCGATATACCATATTTTCCGGCGTATAAGACGACTCGGCGTATAAGACGACCCCCTAATTTTCCAGGAAAAATTTTGGTTTTGGGATATACTCGCCGTATAAGACTACCCCCTTCATACTAGTCTTTCTGGAAGCTGAGGGGTAGCCAGAACAACCGCTGACAGAAACAGGCTTTTTTCAAGCCTCACTATGCCATTACATGCCCCCACTGTGCCATTACATGCCCCCACTGTGCCATTACATGCCCCCACTGTGCAATTACATGCCCCCACTGTGCCATTACATGCCCCCACTGTGCCATTACATGCCCCCACTGTGCCATTACATGCCCCCACTGTGCCATTACATGCCCCCACTGTGCCATTACATGCCCCCACTGTGCCATTACATGCCCCCACTGTGCCATTACTTGCCCCCACAGTGCCATCACTTGCCCACACAGTGCCATCACTTGCCCCCACTCACGTTTTGCAGGCCGGTGACAGTCTCCGTCTGCTGCGAGCGTCCATGATTTCAAAGCCGCGCCGTCTTCTCAGCGTGTCCTGTGATTGGCGGAACACAAATTTTCCCAGTAGCGCCTCTGTTCTGTGTTCCGCCAATCACGGGTGCCTTCTCATCTCGTCCGAGGATGAGAAGGCATCCGTGATAGGCGGAACACAAATTAGAGGCGCTGCTGGGAAGTTTTGTGTTCCGCCAATCACAGGACAAGCTGAGAAGACGGCGCGGCTTTGAAATTATGAACGATCGCAGCTGCACGGAGACCGTACCCGGCGTATAAGACGACCCCCGACTTTGGATGCATTTTTTTGCATCCAAAAAGTCGTCTTATACGCCGCAAAATACGGTAGATAGAAGATTCGACATGACGCTGACAATAGCGATCTGTGTCTATCGAACCTGCGGTCGAATGTGCCTAACCTTAACTCTATTAGTCCAAGATTATTCTACATAGAGGGAAAAGATTTGACATTATAGAGACAGTGTTGGGGTAGACCATTCGACATGAACGACGAAGATTCGACGAAGCAGCGAAAAACATACAAACGTCGAATCTGTCATTGAAGGCTTATGGTGTCTGTCGAAAGTTCTAAGAAGATTCGACAAGCAGCTAAACTGTACGACGCCGCAATTGTACATTTCCGGTCAAATGCTCAACCCATAGGCTATAGAAGAATTTGAATGTTAGTTGACTAGTAATAATAATTAATATAATTATTGCTAGTCATACAACATTAGAATTCTTTTATAGCTTGTAGGCGAAACATTCGACCGGAAATGTACGATTGCGGCGTCGTTCAGTTTAGCTGCTTGTCGAATCTTCTTAGAACATTCAACAGACACCATAAGCCTTCAATGACAGATTCGACCTTAAAGCGGAGTTCCACCCAAAAGTGGAACTTGCGCTTAATCCACTCCTTGCCCCCTTACATGCCACATTTGGCATGTAATTTTTTTGGTGGGGGAGTGGGGGCTTCAGGAGGAGTGGGACTTCCTGTCCTGTCCACTTCCGCCGAGGGCCTGCTAAGGCAAATAGCCTAATCGCCTTTCTGCAGCCCCTCCCTGCAGGCGATCGCCTGGGACACGTGACAGGTCCCAGGTGATCGCCTGTCCAATTGGATTGCGCCGCTCGCGCATGCGAAGTGCCGTTTG